>NC_053119.1:30114382-30456882 GCF_010015445.1 Perca fluviatilis
TTTACAGAAGTTGCATTGGCTCCCGGTTAAATTCCGTTTAGATTTTAAAGTTTTGCTTTTAACTTACAAAGCACTTAACAATTTGGCTCCTTCCATATCTTCAAGATCTTCTTCATATTCATACTCCCTCCCCGCACTCTAAGATCTGCTTCTGCACTTACACTTGTTCTGCCACGCACTAGGACAGCTTCTATGGGGTCACGAGCTTTTGGCTATGCTGCTCCCCATTTATGGAACTCTCTTCCTGTGGAAGTTCGAAACAGTTCTAGTCTCTCAGTTTTTAAATCTCGTCTTAAAACGTATCTGTTTAGGCAGGCTTTTATGTGATTAATGTTTGATGCTGTACTGGTTTGATTTATCTTTTTCTTCTTTTGAATGTTTTTTATAAATTTTGTAAGGCGTCCTTGAGTGTCATGAAAGGCGCCTTTAAATAAAATGTATTATTATTATTATTATATATATATAAAAACACCGAACACCACACGGTGGGAGGAACTGTGTATGTCTCTCTGTGTGAGCGAGACACAAGTGACAGAGAGCTGGAGGAGAGCAGGGAAAGGAAATGCAGAAGAACGTGTTTTAAATAGCATTGATAGTGAGGGGCACTGCCACACATTAAGGCGCTGACACACTAACATGATAATCGGCCGTTGGACAGTCTGGCGAGGTCGGTGACTCAAGTCTGTTCCGTGCCGTCGTCTGTCTGAGGGGCTGTCTGCTTTCGTTTTGGCCGACCTGACGTGTTCAGTCAGAGACAGGGCAGTCGGGGCTCACCGGGAAATGGCGAGCGGAATGAGCGTGACTAGAGTCTCTCAAAATCAACGAAAATCTTTTAAACTGACCTTTGTTGATCTGAAATTAAAACAGATTCAGCAACTGCATGGTCTATTTATCGCTTAAAATGTTTTCAGAAACATGTTTCAGTGAAATATTTTAGTACAATATGAGATCGTATTCTGAACGAGCCGCCATGATAGTCTGGCTTTCAATTTCTGGAGAAAACAAACCCACGTGACGTGTTCGTCCAATCAGCTGCCGGTTTTCACTTTTTGGGCAACAATACAGATTAGTGCCGCCTGTTGTTATGGAGACGTATTGCGTCTCGTCTCTTCGGTGTGTTCTGAGGCACTTTTTGGACCAACTCGGGGAGACTGAGTGCGACTGGCTTTTCTGCTGACAGTTGGCCGTCTGGTTGGTGTGTAACCGCATTTAGTCTGTGTGGGAAACACTGAGCCATGCGCTGTTGAAGTGAAAATTCACCCACAGACAGAACTCAATACTTGTCGTATAGCTTACTGAATCTAAATTCTGTTTTTTCAGGGACAGATTTGTTTTGGTCTTTACAGACTGTCCATGCATGGAGCCTGGGTCTGATTACAGCTTTAAAAGTTGGGCAATTGTTGTTTTCACTTGTTTGACAGACAAGCTTCTGACTGGAAGCATAGAAAGCCTGAAAGGATTTGAGCTGAATTGGTTACAATGTTTGACTTTGACAACCATCTGAATTATCTATCCAAAATCAGTTGGTCCTTTACCATATACAAAAGAAAATTAAAGTAAAAAATGTATTTTTCTTTTGGCCTTTATTTGCTTCTATACAGTGAACATTAACTGCCTCAGTGCTGGCAGAAACTTACCATGACCGGACCTTCAGTTTACAAACACAGCTGGAAAAGTAAGAACTAAATCCAAATCATGAGCAAAATTCATGATTCAAAAAATTGAAAATATTATTGTACGACTTTTCTTTATTTTTTGCTTTATTTTTTATATATATATAATTCATCTCGATCAAAATCGGAAGCTTGTGAAGTTTTGGGGTCACACTTGTTTTAGCTTTGTATTGATATAGCAGAAAAGTTGTTGCACATGCCACAATGCCTGTAATAAAATAATTTACGAAGATATAGAGTGTGTGTGCGTTTTTGTGTAGTATTCTTTTTTTATTTAACCTATAATTGCTAATTCCTTTCTTTGGGTATTTCAGGTCTCTAATTACTCTTTGAAAAAGCCCAAATACTTGCCCCACATTTTTAAAGCAGAACTGTGTACTTCTATTAGGTATATTTAAATCTCTATTGCATTATGTATTCTTAGACATGCCGTTGTCACTGAAGGAATGTGAGATCAGGTGTGTGGGGACCACGGAAAAAAGTTTTTTGGGACATTCTTTTTTTATGTAATAGCTCGTCCAGTACAGACCCAATTAAGACCGTACCGCCAAACATCCACCCATTAAAAAGTTGAGTGCTGCCATCTGATTGAAATCCTAAGGTTCCATAGCAAATACAAGTTGTATTTGATCTGTTGTTTTTTTTAAGTTTCATATGTTGTAATATCTGGTTCATGATACAGTATTACTATTAAGGAGCTCTAAATTACTTTTAAGAACTATGTGTCACCTATTGCAGTGAGTGTGTCTTTGTTTTACATTTCCTCCCAGATCAGCCAAATGACTATGCTATAGGTTGGGAAATGTTTTACAGAACTGAAATATCTCTAGAACTTGATGTGCTTTGTCTTCTTGATTTTGATTTTGGAGATGGGACATGAACCAAAGATACAATTATGCTGTCAAAGAAGGCCCTGTCTGGATGGAGAATTAGGAGCTTTTGGACATGGATGACCCCCTGGTGAAGTACTGTTACTCAAATGTCACATAAGCCAAATAGCAGAGGTGGGAGGTGATTTCATAGACACCAAATACAGTATAATGGTGGAAATGTATGTTAGAATGAAATGTTTTAAGATTTGAATGTTGTGTGTGTGTGTGTGTGTGTGTGTGTGTGTGTGTGTGTGTGTTTCTCTGCATGAGTGTCTGCATGTGTAAGCAGAAAAGGACTTCCAAATCAACTGGCAGGGGGAGAATGCCAGAGAAAGATCACTCCAGACCTGCTGCCAAATGGAGATGCAGCTTCACTGATATATCATTAGGATGTGGGCACCACACTGATGACTACATTAGTAGTTGTAGCCAACCCATTTCTCTCACGATGAAGACAGAGTTCTGGCAGAGTGGGCAGAGCAGCACTTTGCAGAGGATTTCCCTGATATATCCCTGCTTTTAAATCAAATTGTGAACTGTAATTATGTCCTGTTCTAACATTCTTATCACCACCACTTAAAGGTGGTTTAAGTTTTTCCCACACATCCAAAGCTTATTATTTTCAGTTATGTTCGGTTTTGAATAATACATTTTTAGTGGTAACTCTAAACCAATTGTTATTTCATGTATTTTTAAATGAGAAAATGTAATGATATTAACATAGATTTATTAAAGTAGCTTTCACAGTAATTCTTTATGTGTGTTACGGGCAGGGGATTGCCCAGTATAGGAAAGAATGGTGTCAACACCCTTATTTATATAGCACCTTTCACGAAACCCAAGGATACTTTACAGAATTACGGGGGAAACAGAGCAAGGAGAGATAGTAGGCTGTGGTAAACAGGTGGTGTTTCAGGAGTTTTTTAAACATGTCCAGGATGTAGCATTGCAGATATCTGCAGGGAGGGTGTTCCAGAGGGACAGGGCTGCAACACTGAAGGCTCTGTCTCCGAAGGTACAGAGTCTGGTGTGGGGAATGGAAAGCAGGCCAGCATCTAAGGACCGGAGGTTTCAGGGTAGGGTGTATGGCTGGAGGAGGTCGGAGAGGTACTGTGGGGCCAGGGCATGGAGGGATTTGTAGATGACAAGGAGAATTTTATGTGATGCAGGACTTGATTGGGAGCACGTGATGGTGGATGAGGGTTGGGGTGATGTGCTGCCAGGTCTTAGTGTGGGTGAGGACCCTGGTGGCATTTTTGAACATACTGGAGCCTGTCCGGGGTTTTGCTGGGGACCCCAGACAGGACTCCATTGTAGTAGTCCAAACGGGAGGTAATAAAAGCATGAATGAGAGTTTCTGCCTATATGCTGATAGACTTGGGTGGCAACTGTTTTTTCCAGTATTTGACTTAGGAATAGAAGGTTGGAAATTGGCTGGTAGTTGTTTGCATCCTCGGGATCCGAACCTGGCTTCTTAAGGTTTTGCTGGTTGACAATGAGGGTGGTGTAGTATTGTGTCTTGGCTTTGGAAAGAGCTTCTTTGTAGGAGCTCACGTTGTTTGTAGGCCTCCAGGTGGACAGTGAGGTCAGTTCTTTTATAAAGTCTCTCCAGTCCCCACAAAAGCATACATTAAAAAGTTATTTGTTTGACATTTTAAATGTAAATATAAAACAACATTTGAGCCTCTCATTAATGCATGCCATGTGTTGTCATGTCCTTTAGCACATTGTCAGTAATGGCCGCCATTAAAGAATTGTTACAGTCTACGGTAACAGGGTTGACGAAAGTATATACTTTTGTGTGTACATGAAATATACTACATGAAATAGGATACTGTTAACAAATACTTGATTTACATTTGTATTTTGTATGATTGTTTGGATGCCTCTTTCTGCACCAGAGAAACAGCGTCAATACAGACAACGTAGAAATGCGGATCCTGAGAGACGAGAAGCATATTTAGAAAAAGAGAAAGCAAAATGGAGAAAGAACAGAGACATATGGAAAAGCTGTCTATTAGTGAAATAAATGACGGAGAAAAGAGAGTCAAACGTCGGAATTGGAGAGCAGCACAAGTGAAATGCAGAGCAGCAAGTGCTTCTATAGTTCAGTGCATGATGCCACCCCAAAGTCCTGAGCCAGATGTACAGCCAGATCCAGTGCCCTTAAGGTTAGATTTAGAGATAAGAAAAGTTAAGGCTTATGTTTAATGTGGTTGCAGTATATGGTACATTTAAATGTAATAGTGTGTGTGTGTGTTCATATATAAACGCCAATGGGAATTTAAGTGTTTTACATGCATCTCCCTGTAGATGATAATTTAATTTTCAGTGCAACTATCGGATTAATCAAGTCTTAATTGTCTTGCAGGCAACGTAATTAGGGACATTTTGGGGTCGAAGAGGGAGAAAAAGAGGCTCCATCATGACCTGGGGAAATTGAGGCAAAACCTGGAAAAAGAAAAAGAAAAGACAAATAAGTTCAAAAAAAGGAAATTCCGCCTAAAAAATTTAAACAGCATCTCCATCTTCTAAAGACAAGCATCATCTCAACACCCAGCTGCATGAAAAAAACTAAAATTTGGTTCTGCACTCTTGGGAGACTTAAAAAGCAAATATAAAACTGATATAAAGATGATGAACGAGAGAGGCAGATTATCTTCCAACTGATATCTGGGCGGATAGTTAAAAAGTACCGCATGCAGAAATATGCACAAAGTGCCAGTGGTCTTACAAGAAGAAGGTGGAAGACTTTTAAATAGCAATGCACTTTCTTTCATTCGAAAAAATAAGATCAGAATTCCAACACAATTTAAATTTAAGTGTCAGAGAGTTCTATGACCGAGATTATGTCAGTCAGGTCACAACTGGGAAGAAACAGATCATAACGCTACAAAAAGTAAAGATACAAAAGAAATTTCTTGTTGACTCCCTGTTGAACCTCCACAGGAAGTTCAAAGCTGAAAATCCAAAGAGAGCTTTATCCTACAGTCTCTTTTGCAGACTTCAGCCCTTCTGGGTTGTACATCCAACTATTCAGGACAGAGATACTTGAAGGTGCAAAATCCAGGAGAACCTTGGCTTTGTGGTGGACATTCAAAAGCAACAAAGTTTGCTTACGAACTCAAACCTTGAGAGGCTAACAGAGGTGTCTTGCAGCAAGCTCAGCTTAAGTTCTTACAGGAAGACTTCATATTCCTTTTTTCATCTCTCATAATGATCAGCTGTTTTATGGTATGTCACTTGTCAGTAGTAAGTCAGATCCAGCTGTGTCGTTGTTAGTTAAACCAATCAGAGTCGGCCATTTTTCACGAGCCTATCACAGCGTGACATCCTGCTTTAAATCTGCTCTCTCCTCCGCGGTTGTAAGTTGTCGTTTCAGGAATAGAGTGCGTCCTGCCTCCTCCTCTTCTACCACCGGTGATCTTGCCCACGGCCTCGGGTGTCGTCAGCGCTTGGCTGTCGATGGATCCTCTACACCTTCATCACCACCACCAGTGTCTGGACTCCATCGGGGGATGTGTTTGGGTTTCATTAACCCTTTATGACATTTGGTTTCAATGGAGTCCAATCTCCAGAGACTCTTTACATTTTCATGTTTGTCTGTACAATAAATATGTTCATATTTGCAAGGAAGTTTGTTTATTGTTTATTATTTAGATCCCCATTAGCTACTCCATTAAGCAGCAGCTATTCTTCCTGGGGTCTTAACAATTTTTTACCAAAATACTAACATCAAAGCTGTACAACAATGAAGACAAATACAGAAGTGCACCCAACATCTTCTACATCAACTAACTAACAAACATACACACAACACAACACATATACACTGAACATAACAACATAACCATATAACAATATAAGCTCTTCCATGTACAAAATATTACCACTCACGGGGTATATAAAATAAAAATCACATTTAAATTGCCGTAGCTCATTAGTCATTATTAATAACATAATTACAGTTACTCCAAAGTAAATAAATACAGTCTCAGTCTTTTGGAAAAACTTACATTATGCCTCTCTGAAACCAAAAATAACGGGAGAAAGTTCCATGCCACCATTGCTCTATAAGAAGTCTCTCCTGATTGAACTACATACATTTAAGAAGGATGTGTTCAACATCAAGCAGCAGTTCTCATTCTCCAGAGAATTAAAGAGAAGTCTGTCCTTGCATGAATGCATTATACATGTGGATTTCTCTGAAAACTACTCGTGCAAGTACCACACCAAGATCCAGGCTGTGCATTTCAGAGCCTCGCACCAACAGGCAACAATGCACACAGGTGTATTGTATGTTTGTGAAGATGCAAGCCCCCTCTGCTTCTGCTCCATCTCTCAATCTAAGCAAAAAGGTCCTCCTGCAATCCAGCAACATCTTGAGCCAGTACTGAAGTATGTACAAGCCCATCATCCATCTGTGTCAGTTGTCCACTTCTTCAGTAATGGCCCTTGTACTCAATACAGGCAAAGGGTAATTTCTTCCTGTTCAGTACAGAATTGAGCAATAGAGGCTTTAAGAGTGGCACCTGGAACTTATTTGAAGCAAGCCACGGCAAGGGAACTCCTGATGGTGTTGGGAGTGTTAAAAAGACTGGCAGATAAGCTTGTGAGTCAAGGGCGTGACATCCCTGATGCCGCCACACTATATATATACACAATATGAGTTCCCCCAGTCTGCCTATGGTCCCCCAGTGGCTAGAAATGGCGATAGGTGTAAATCGAGCCCTGGGTATCCTGCTCTGCCTTTGAAAAAATGAAAGCTCAGATGGGCCGATCTGGAATCTTGCAAACGGCAGACCGATGCGTTGTGTTGGCGATTGATTATCACACAGTCACGTGAACAGTTTAAATTTTAATATAGTATTCTTGGTATTTGATCTATGAAAAGGTTATTTGTATTGTAATGTATTTCATAGAAGTAATCCAATGTAGCCTCTGATCTGTTGTATGTGCTCACTTTAAAGGAATGAGCTAACAGATAGCAAGATAGCCATGTAACCTATGTTTACATACTTGAATGTGCTATAGCAATTGTTTCAAGATGTAATATAATCTATAGTGTCATTTGTTGATATTTGTTGTATATTTGATATATTATATAGTAAGACTGGTATCTATTTCACAATATGTTATTAATGGGTTTTGTATTTTATCTGATATATATCAATGCTTTACATATTGGTTTATTTATTGTATTCAGTATATTTATAGACCATTTCTATATTATATAGTCCATGTAATGGCTAAAGTTATGGTTTATGATCTCGTAGTATTATTGAGATATTTGACTTTGACTTAAACATCCAGCGCTTAAGAAAGACATAATTTCTGTATTTCCAACCCACAGTGCTATCCAGCCTGTGGCTTTGTACCTGTCCAGATTCCCCTAGGTCTGAGGCCGGTAACACTAGCTAGTAATATTAGCGTACGTGGTGGTGCCTCCACCGGACAGCAGTTCGGGTCTGGCTGCGGTCGAGTTGCAACTGCTGTCGGTTGTTGTCCGCTCTCCTCCTGTGAAGTAGTCTCCTAGAGGCTTAGAGTGAAGCAGGAGGATTGCGGGGTGCGCTAATAAATCTAATGTTAGCTAACTGCAAAGTAATCTTATCCAGAGCTGAGTTCAAACGCTGTCGGAAATTTCACAACCATTTCAAAATCATTTCAACGCTTAACATAGCCCAGTTAAAATGGCTGGGGAATATTCAAGTTACTACAATATTAGTTTATATCCACGATGTTCCACTTCCATGATTGTTCAGGTGCCGCCAGAAATTCCACCAGATGTCTTTTATTTCGGCCAGATGTCCATTACCTTCCGCTTTCTTTGTGTTGGCATTTTAAACTCCGGGCAATTTAATTTAATTTTTTTATATTTTTCAACACACAACATACAGAATAAACAAATACAATCGAACAGGAACCAAAAGCGGCACCCACCACCCTCCCTCTGCGGTCTCCAGGAAAACAAAACAAAACAAAAATACAAGAAAACAAAAATCAGACCTTGCCTTGTCGCTCTCTTCTAATTCTTGTGGTGTTGAGGTCACCAGGACCGATACCTGTGCTGCTGCGTTTCTCCATAGGTCTATAGTTGATGACTTGGCTTTGTTAATCTTTGCTGTAGAGAGCTCAAGCATAACTAAGCGCGGCGCTGCTCCTGCTGCTAGGTACAGGGAGGGCTGATCTCGGGACATAGTGCCGACAGATTCAAACTGATAAATGGGTAAGTGGGCTGTCTGAACAGCTTTGTGTAGCTGATGTTGGACCGTCACTCAGAACACACACTACGTTGTTATCGTAGCCTATCCTACCCTTTATATATAGCCTACTGATTTGATTAAAGCAAGACAACGTCGGCTGTATTGACTGCAAAATATGTTACAGAATATTTCGTTCTGTATGACAGGTGCAATATTTGAAAATCTTTTCTCTGAAATTTTGTATTACATTTATATCTACATTGATGTCAAAACCTAGACTTTCAAACATCAATATGTCATTTATTAATATGTATTTGTGTCTAAATGACATATAAACATATTTTCCTATTCTATTTTGCCTGGAAACGCTTCCAACACGTCTCACGCCGGCAGTGTGTAAGCTCTAACCTGTTAACATGGGAGCCGAAATATAAACGGACACGCCACGCAGCTGACACGCTCGCGCGACGCTTCCAGTGTGTAACCGGCCTAATACAAAGTGAGTGGGAGAGGGGGTGGGTGGGCCACCGTTGAGCTATAATTTTTTTGGTCTCCTAAGTAGGTGTAATTTAGAGTTGTCATTAAGTAACAAAACAATTTGGTCAGTAGGAATTCAACATCCTATCACATCAGATATAATTGATGTTGTTTTATTCCAAAACTCATGCGCCTGTTCACATTCCCAGACCATGTGTAGGAAAGTTTGTTCAGGTTGCAATAGGGAGTCGGAATGACTTTAGAGACGTATCTCTTCTGAGGAGTCCAGTATGTCCTATGGCGTATTTTGAAGTGGATCTGCTGGTGATTTGGGTTCTTGGAACAGTGGGAAATGTTGTCCCAAACTGTCTCCCACTTAATTACGTTCCCCTCAGGGCTCAGCTCTCGCTCCCATTTCTTTACTATTGGGAGTTCTCCTATGGATACTTGCATCAGTTTAGCATAAATCCTGGACACTAATCCTCTCACAGGAGAATCAACAAGCCATTTAATGATTGGGTGTGCCTCAAGACTGTTCCCCCATGGCACTCCATAACATTTTAGGGCTGATCTTAAGCGACGATAAAGGAAGAAGGATGTCCTAGGGACCTCAAAGCTAGCTCTCAGGTCTTCAAAACTTAATATACCTTCCTCATTGAATAGCTGGTCTAAAGTATAAATACCTCTGTCACTCCACTGGTTGCAAGTAAAGGGTTTGTTACCAGACATTAGGTGTGCATTGCGCAATATTGGGGTATTCAAATGCTACTTATTGGTGTATCGTAGGTGCTCCTCCAAATGTTTAAAGTTGGTCAGTGTGCTGGTGATAATAGGGCCATAGGCTAGCATACACTTTTTTGGGCACGCACCTGCAAAAGCAAGGTCTTGCAGTCTTAGGGGCCACATTGTACGTGCAAGCGACAGCGCTGCGCTATGAAACCCATTATTGTCAATTGCTTGCACTTGCAAGAACTGGTCTGCTGCTGCGCTGAGCATTTTGCAGCTGGCCGCTCTTGCGCGTACAGCGTTCAAAGTTCATCAAGGTTCAAGTTTGACCGCGGCACGCGCAAGAGCGGCTGTTGTGTGCTGTGATGTGCATTCACGTGTCTGAATAAAAAGAAAAAAGTAAACACCTAATAAACGTGGATCCACAAACGGAACATGGACGAGAGGTTGATTTTGGCTGTCAGCGATCTCCCAGAGCTGTACGACACAACTTTGAGGTCATACAGAGACCTTGGACGCAAAACTATACAGTGGAAGCATATTTCCACCATAATAGGCATGCCAGGTGTGTAACTTATTGTAGCCTCTTAATTTAAATCATTCAGGTTTGTTTTAGCTATGTGAAATCAACATGGACATGTCTTCACTGAAATACAATCATAATTATGTTAAATTTTTTCTCAGTTACTTTGGTGCGTTTTTTAAAATAATAATTTTGATTTACACAGTGAGTGCATTTCTTAAAACAATTGGTGTAAACTGCACCGCATAATTGACTGACCTGAAAAGGCCTGTATCTTGCTGGAAATCTTTTGTTTATGTTTCCAAAGCAAGTATTTATACAAATGACACAAGCAAACTGACAAGTCCTCATGCCATCGTTTATACCAATATAGTGAAACTGCTTTGTGTTGTGTCCATATTTAACAGTTCACTCTGTAAGTATAGTTTAATGAACAATGCACATGAAAGGGAGCACTATTCCCTATGTGACAAAGTTACACATTATTGTCATCTCTGAGCTGAGAAATGCGCTAAGCAACTGAGAAGAACTGTACTGTTGTTAGTTGGGAAAACCAAATACCAAGTTTATTATACAGCTCCATACAGGTATTTGTAGGATATATTTGTATTTGTATGTTTATATGATGTAAAATATGTTTGGACCGATTGACACAAGTCATGTTCATTTTCATTGAAGTTCACATGTAGGTAATTAGATATATGGCCTTTACACAGAATAACTACTCATTTCCAAGTGTGTAAACTCCAGTTTTGGAGGAGTTAATTGTACATATGCTCTAGTCATCTCACGTCTAGACTAATGCAACTCCCTCCTGATTGGCCTGCCTGCATGTGCCATCTGACCCCTGCAGCTCATTCAGAACGCAGCAGCTCGGCTTGTCTTCAACCTCCCCAAGTTCTCTCACACTACACCGCTCCTCCGCTCTCTTCACTGGCTACCAATTGCTGCCCGCATCCGCTTCAAGACACTAGTGATTACATACAGGGCCACGAACGGATCAGCCCCAGCTTACATCCAGGACATGGTCAAACCATATACCCCAACCCGCCCACTTCGTTCTGCATCAGCCAAACTGCTTGCTGCCCCCTCACAGCGAGGGAGAACTAATCACTCAATGAAATCCCGACTGTTTGCTGTCCTGGCTCCCGAATGGTGGAAGGAGCTCCCTATCGATATCAGGATGGCCGAAAGGCTAAAAATACATCTCTTCCAACTACACCTCGGATAAACAAAAAAATATATATAATATAATAAATTAATTAATTTAAAAAAAAGAATTCTTGAACCTGCACTTTCATATGTCTCTTTGTAGCTTTGCTTATTTAAAGCTAATGTACTTGCACTTACTACTTGTTGTCTGGAGTTTGAACCTTCACAGTTGAAAGCACTTAATTGTGAGTTGCTCTGGATAAAAGCATCAGCTAAATGACATGTAATGTTAAATAAATATGCATTAAACAAAGTGTTTTCCAGAGTATGAATGAATGATGATGAATGTATGAATTTAGGCTCATAGCTTAGCTTTATTATACCCAACTGCAATGACTGCAGACCTCTTACTTATGTATGTAAACATGCAATGACACAGTGTTGAAAGGCAACATTTTATTTAGAAATGATAATTATCCACACATGTCTATTTAGAGGAGGATTGTAATAAAAGGTGGAAGAACCTAATGGACAGGTACTTAAGGAGAGGAGGCAACAGAGAGAAAAAAGTGGTGCAGGGGCAGACCAAAAAAGTACTTGGAAGTACTTTTCCATTCTGTCTTTTCTGGAGCCACACGTCAGGGAGAGAGCGACAACATCCAACCTCTCCCAGTCCTGGTGGCAGCCCCAGTCCCAGTCCCAGTCCCAGTCCCAGTCCCAGTCCCTGTCCCAGCCCCTGTCCCAGTCCCAGCCACTGTTCCAGTCCCAGTCCCAGTCCCAGCCCCTGTTCCTGCAGCACTTGTCCCAGTCTCCGTCCCCACAGGAGGGGTGCTCAAGCTACACTCCAAGATGTGCAGCTAGAAGGTTGGCAGATTGTGGGTGCCTCTGGATGCTGTAGAGCGCAGCAACCCTGCAGCCTCCTCCAGCAACCCTGCAGGCTCCTAAAGCAACACCCCAGTCTAAGCAGGGCTCTGGCAAGAGAAGGAAGAAACAGGGGGATGAGTTTGCTACAGCAAAAAAACAGACGACACAGAGCTGTTTCTGTTATGCTTAGCCCCACGGCTCCGAAACCTGCCCAGGGAGAAGAGAGTGAGGTGCAGATGGAATTTCTCACAACTCTGCAAAGGGCTGAGTTTTCTTGACATGTCCCGTACACTACTACACACTACCTCTATTTCTTTATATGTTTACACTCACAACTACTTACCTTCCTATGTTCCACATGTTTTCCACTTCAGCTGCACTCACATCACAGGTCTGCAAATGACGTATGACATGACAGGCAGAAAATTAATTCCATTTATTTTTATAGATCTGGTATTAGTTAACTTTTCTGTTATGTATGTGTTATTTATGTTACAAAATAAACTTCACATAAGTGACTGCATATGATGTGTGTATATTCTGGGGGTGGATGAGTGAGTGATGTGATGATTGAAGAAATGTGTCTTTGTTATTATATCAGATGATCATGTCATTTAATATGGACACTTTGGAAACAGCTTTTTAAAGAATAAGAGAGTGGCTCTTAAAAGAGCTTTTGTGTTCTTCCGTAGAAGTGAAGCAGCAGGTGTGGGTTGCAAAGACGTCAGGCCTCTGTGGTCCGAGGAGAAGTAGGTGTTGAAAACCTCCTGTGTGGCTATGGCCTCTTGGGTGGCGTTGTTGATGGCTACTCTCCCTACATTCCGTAGAGCAGGAATGGGGATGGCCTCTGATGGGCAGGGAGCTTCAACATGGGGAATTCCACCACAGAAAATTGTGCAGAGCCACTGTTGCCTTCACAGTGGCATCCGCATTTTCAGGGCTCACTCCAATGACACGGTGGTAGATCCTCCACTGTGCAGCCAGGATGCCAAAGGCATTCTCAACCACTCTCCTGGCACATGACAGGCGGCTGTTGAAGGTCCTCCTTGGCTGGGTGAGGTCCCTTCCAGGATAGGGCTCAGCAAATTCCTCCTACACAAAATGATGATGTAAGGACATGTGACTATGTACATACAGATTACAATTTCTACAAAAATACATTGTACATTGTCACAATCTAATAATATCTAATAATACATTATAGTTTAACACAGTGCTGTTCGAAATCCTACAATACATAATGTAAATGTGACTGATGCTGTTAAATCAGTACATGTACTCCATACAAATAAAATAGAACACTTACCTCAAGGGGAAAGCCTCATCTCCCACAAACACTTGAGGCATGGGCCCCAGGTGTTCAGCGCTAGGGATGAGGGCATCCTCTGGAAGACCCAGCTTGTCTCCTCGCAAGGTTGCTCCAAACGCAGAAGCTGCAAGTGTGCCTCCATCACTGTTTCGCCCGAATGCTCCTCCTAACAAGACCCCTCACGGTCATAAAAATGCCTTAAATTAAAATCGGACTGTTAGCTTTTGTTAGTTTTGTAAGACCTTGGGATAGCTGTGATATAAGTGCCGTGATGAAATTCAAACTGTAAATATATCATAGTTATGCCGGCAGCCGGCCGCGGAGCCCCGGCAGTGCAGTAATCCACAAAGGGTGACTTTGCCCTGGGTATGGAGCCCAGGAGGCTGCCACTTTCTTGTCAGACTGTGTGGAGCTCCTAAAGTCCGACATGTCTTACCAAATTTGCAGTTAGCCATCAATTTTCGTAAAATGGCCCATATTTGAGCTTTATATAGTTGATTTCTCGCATAAAAAAGTCTCAGAAGTGAATTTGGTAACAAAACATTGCAGTGTCTGGAATATGAGATTCTGTCGGGTCTCTAATGTGTGTGTATGGGGAGCTCATCTAAATATTCTCATCTAAATATTCATGAGCATACCATATTTGGAAGAAAAGCTCTTGTTACAAATAGGGCCAAAACACAGGGATGCATAAGGGCCAATAAAATATCCCCCAGGCCATTTTCAGCCCAACCAATGTTACATACCCCAATTAGGAGACCTTAAGGAACAGTGTGGAATACCCTATATAATCATTCTATCACCCCTTTAAGGTTAGGGAGGGCCAGGCCTCCCGTGTTTGTGGTATGTTGGTAGAGTATTTTAGCCTAGGTTGTTTATTATTCCAAATATACTGCTGAATTACGTTATCAAGTTTCTTCCAGAAATTTATTGGTCGGGGTAAGGGGATCATTGTACTTAAGAAATTCACACGAGGAACTATGTTAATTTTAACAACAGCAATGCTGGACCGTAGTGATGCCGGAAGCGCAGTCCAATTGGCCAGATCCCTTTGAACACTACTTAGTATAGTTTCATAGTTGTCCTGGACTACTTGCTGAAGCGATGCATGAATGGTGATGCCCAGATATGTAATTTTGCTTTGGGTTGGTAGTGTATCACTAATAGCTGATGTCACCTGTCTGTTGTTCAACAGAAGAAGATTAGATTTGTTCCAATTGATTTTATAGCCGGAGATTGAGCCAAATTTGTTAAAGATCTTAAGAAGTTTTGGAACAGAGTCCTCAAGGTCAGAGATGTACAGCAAAATATCATCTGCAAATAACGATATTGAGTTGTTATTGGATTTAATCTAGACATTACATATTTTATGTTGCCTTATGGCTTGGGCTAACGGTTCAAGAGAGATCACAAATAGCATGGGAGAGAGTGGGCATCCCTGTCTCGAGCCCCGTGTGATGGGGAATAGCTGTGAATGCAGGCCATTGGTTGAGACTATGGCCGTGGGATTCGCATATAAAGTACGTACCATGTCAATGAACTTGGCTCCCAAACCAAGCCTCTCCAGTACTTGCCACAAGTAGTTCCACTCTAGGCGGTCAAAAGCCTTTTCCGTGTCCAGTGCTGCCATTGTTGGAAGGTTTTTGACTTCTTCTATTACATGGAATAATCTGCGTATATTGTCTGCAGCGTGACGCTTTGGTATAAACCCTGATTGGTCGGGGTGGACTATCTTCTCAATAAAGAGTTCTAAGCGTAGTGCCAAGACTTTGGAATAGAGCTTAATATCAGTCCCAATGAATCTGATGGGCCTATAGTTTGAGCACTCCATAGGATCTTTGCCCTTTTTGTGTATGACCGAGATTAGTGCAGTGTTGGTTTGTTGATGAAAGGTTCCCCTCTCTAAGGCCAAGGTTAAAGTATGTAAAATGATAGGTCCTAGTATGTCAAAGTACTGTAGTAAAAGTTCTGATGGAATAGAGACGCCCGCTTTCGATGATGAACCCAAGAAACTGTACGGATTTGACATGAAATTTCTCGGCTTTGACAAAAAGTCGGTTCTCCAGAAGCCGCTGCAGCACCAAACGGACGTGTTCAGTGTGTTGGAGTGGGAAGAAGATCAGGATGTCATCCAAATAAACAAAAACAAACCGACTGAAGGGCATGACCAAATATTCATAGTGACTTACCGGGGCTTGGGCAGACAAAAGGCAGGAGTGACAGGCTGTGCTCCAATTTCTAATCCGCGCCCAGTCCACGTTGGGATTGTTAAGGACGAGCCAGGGGAGACCAAGAACAATAGGAGAGGCAGGGGAGGAAATGAGGTGAAAGGAAAGGGACTCGTGATGGTTACTGGTGGTGAGGAGATGGAGCGGAGGGGTGCAATGGGTAACGGTGGTGAGAGACTGACCATTAAGACTGGAGGCGTGAAGGGGAGTGTCGAGGGGAATTTGGGGGAAGGAGAGCTGATGAGCAATTTCTAAATCCAAAAGATTTTCGTCGGCGCCAGAGTCAACTAGAGCCCCCAGGGAAAGCGTCACCTCCTGCCAGGACAGGGCCACCTTCAGCAGGAGACGAGAGCTGGAAGAGGTTTGGCTCGCCAGAGCTCCCACCGCTACTGGCGAGCCAACTCTTTTGGGCGATCGGGACAGGTGGAAATGTAATGACCAGGTTTACCGCAATAAATACAGACTCCGGCCAGACGGCGGCGTTCATGCTCCTCAGGGGAGAGACGGGCGCGACCCAATTGCATAGGCTCAGGTGGAGGCGGAGAGGGAGGTGCCGGATGTGCCACCGAGCGAGAGTGGGAAGGCGGAGGTGCAGGGAGCCGTGATGGCGGAGGGCAGGACCGGGAAGAGGAGGATCTGCGGGACCCATGCTCCCTCTCTCTCTCCCGGAGACGATTATCCAAATCGATGGCTGACTCAATGAGCTCATCGAGACTCTCCGGCTCGTCCCTGAAAAACAAATCCTGGGGCGGGGAGGTGGAAGGGTTGGAAGAGGGGGGGGTATGTCTGCTGGGTCCATGTTGGCTGGCTTGTTCTGTGACACTAGTAACAGAACAGACCCAAAAGCGAGACGTAGGGAAAAAAGTAGGGAAGTAACGAAAGAGGCTAGGAAATAGAGGGGAAGCTGGGAGTGAGAAGCCTGGGGAAAGGCACTGGAACTCTGGGAGCCGACAGAGCAAAATGAGGAGGCTGGGGAAGAGGGACTCTGGGAAGGCGGGGAGAATGAGAGTGAAGAGGCCGGGGGAAGGGACTGGAACTCAGGGGGGAGCAACCAAGAAACTGACAGTGAAAGCAAAATTGAAACTGGAAAATAAAACAAACTCTAAGCCAGTCGACCCCAACCATCACAGGTTGCCAAACTTACATGCAGTGTCCTCGAGTTAAACTTGCACAGTGTTCAGGATACGCTAATCCACAGTCGGGTCCGCCCGTCCAGGTTCCCGCATTGGACAAGAGGTCTCCGCGCCGCCCTCTAGGTCCGATGACAGTGCCCAGTCCATTGCGAAGCGGCTCACGCGGGTGTCACATTCCCCTCCTCCATATCCAGATCCCGACAGAGCATGTCCCCCTCCTCGGGTGCATTGAATGTGAGCATTCTCCCTCCGTGGGTTACTCTCAGAGTTGCCGGATAAATAAGAAAGTTTGGGATGACTTTAGCATGCAGTTTACGCTGCACTCCTATAAATTCCATGAGCGGGTCTTACAAAGGGCTACAGTCCAGAATACAAAGGCAGCACAGAAAGGCTCTGTACGTACATTGCCATGCACATTGCTTGAAATAGGTCTTAGTGGAGAGTGCAAAGTCAGGCATAGATTCTGTGGATTTATTTAGCAGCGCCAGGCAGCAGAAATCCATCAATCCAGGTTTTATAGCTCAAGGGGGCCTTGAGCTACAAGGGGGCCTTGAGCTACAAGAACTCTCAGACACCCACTGGACCTGCAGGGAACATGCCTTTAAGACAATCTAAAAGGTCCTCCCCAGTGTTGGGAGTAATGGCGTTTAAGTATAACGGCGTTACTAACAGCGTTATTTTTTCAGTAACGGAGTAATCTAATTAATTGCTTTTCCCATCGTTGCGACGCCGTTATCGTTACTAAGAATGTAAAGTGGTGCGTTACTACAATTTGGTGGCGAGGTGGCTTTCGCTACACATCAGCTGCCTGGAGAGAGCAGGGGTGGGGATGATGACACCATTGCAAATGCGATGATGATTGGCTGGGTGGGCGGATGCCCTGCTTACGCTGTCTCACTGCACGCTCTGACTACCACTAAACTCAAGTCAGCGACAATGGAGACGAGCCAGGGAAATTCAAAGGTAGCGTTCTTGAACTGGAAGTACCGGCACATTGACATTAAAGGCAAGAATGTTTATGTAACATGCACGCTATGCCCAGGAAAAAAGATTTTGACCATGTCTGTCTCAAGCAACTCGAATCTTATGAAGCTTTGACGTTAAAGATGTTATAGAATGTAATAGCTTTATAGAACATAAAAAATAACGTCACAGTTACTTTGCTGAGTAACTAATTACTTTTACAATGTTGTAACTGAGTTACTAACTCAATTACTTTTTAGGAGAAGTAATTTGTAACTGTAACTAATTACTTTTTTAAAGTAAGATGACCAACACTGGTCCTCCCTGCTGCCATGCAATTTCTGAAGGATCTGAGAAAGTGTGAGCCACCTGATCTGGCTGCAGGAGATGCAAAAATCCTGTTACACCAGTGGCAATTTCTTTAAGACTGCAAGGGAAGCTCAGCTTCCCCTAAAATGTATAAAATGTAATGGTCAAATATGTACTATTGTGTTAACATTTTATTGACTAAAATGCGTTAGAATACGTTCATCTCGGAGATGAGTTGGTTCAGAATCAGCTGACTCGATTTCCTTCTCATACATTCCCGTAGTGTCTCTAGTAGTGCATTTCCCTGTTGAAGCCTAGCGTCCACGGACTTCAATGGGCCTGCTCTGAGCAGTTTTTTTCAGTGCTTCGAAACTAGACAGTCATTGGATAAATGCTGCGATTATGTCCCGCCCACGGCCCGCTGGGCTGGCCTGGAGGCTGGGCTTCTGCGTGATGATTGGAGGATCTGTCGAAGGACTGTACCTCCTTTTGATTGACAGCGATTTTGTACTATAAAAAGTCGCCGAAGCTGTTCAACTTCAAGCAGAGCTCAGCTCAGTCCCATCGCGGATTTTGCAAGCCTAGATGAAAGACGAACTGCTGCAACCTATTTCTTGGTATTTGCTTGGCGAAATTGCTAGCCAATTTTCATCATACATTTCATACAATTATACACCACATTCCTTGTTTCAGTTTAACCTAATCCACACACACACAGTTTAATATCGTTTTGTCAGATCGTTTGTTCATCCATTCATTCATACAGTAGGCTAGGCTAGTGTTGTAGGGGTGAACTAGCCAGCTAGCAAACTGCACACGATGGCAGACAATGCTAATATTGTCAACCAGATTTTGGCAAAGCCATTTGAAAGTCTTCCTTATGAGGAGAAACTTAGAATTAAACAGCAGGCCAGATCAACACTTAAGATTGATTTAGTGCAAAAGACAGGGCAAAGTAACAGGTCTGTTCAGCTCTCCTGGTATGACAAAGTTAGCTGGCTGACTGGAAGTGCTGTGACAAAGAAAATGTACTGCTGGCCATGCCTCTTGATGAAACCTTCTCATGGATATTATAAATTATTATTATATAAATTATATTATTATTGTATTATATTATTATTATTATTATATAATTTAATTATTACATTATTATAATATTAATATAAACGAATGGACAATTTTTATGATATAGGCCAAAAATGAGCTTCCCTTCTTTGAATGACCAGCAGCCGCCACTGTGTTACACAGCATAACTTTTGAATTCCTCCTCTGTTTCAGAATCAGAATCAGAAATACTTTAATAATCCCAGGGGGAAATTATTTTTGTTACCACTCCAGGTATACAAACAACAAATAAAAACAACATATATTATCAAGACTTTTAACATATATAATAAAAACAAATATACAGTAATAATATATAAAATATGAAATGTACAGTGTTAATGTGCAAATAGTGCAATAAAAAAGAAAAATGATTGTCTATGTTAAGATGATTTTTGTGCAATAAAAAAGAGAAGTGATTGTCTATGTTTGAGATGAGATGATTCAACATGACATCATGACTTTGCGTAAATATATACGCCACTTTCATAAAGCCAAATGGCGTGTTATTTTACGCCATTTTCAGCTATCCACTGTATGATACACGTTGGAAACAGCTGATGTAAACAGACCCACCACGTGGCGCGCCATACGTTAAGCAGCGGCAACGAGTACTATCGCGCGAGAACAACGTCACACGCCTGGCAAGAAAAAAAAAATGGTTGAGTTTAGGAAAAGAACACAGGGAAAGGCTTTAGTAACCAAACAGTGACAAAAACACGGAAAATAACGACTAAAACACGCTTACGACAACAACAAATGGTTGGGTTTAGGAAAGAAACATTGGGTAAGGCTTATTAAAAACAAAAAATTAAAAACTAAAAACAGCAAAAAACGGCCGAAAAAATCACCACACACAAGGCACGAACCCAGCTCTCCCAGGTGAAAGTCCAGTGTTTTACCCATCCACCACCACAACCTACCTCATTACCTAATCACTCGTTCCTTTATACCACTCGCTACGGCGGAAATGGACTCGCAATATAGGCCAATGGCGGACGATTTGCGTTGATATATACACGCAAAAATGTGATTATGCGTCTTCATAATACCCAAAAACGGAATACAAATTGGCGTGTCATACATACGCCAATTCATGAGATCAGTCTGGATGATTACAGAGAGGGGGTGTGTGATTCTCTGAGGGAGGTGTTGTAAAGTTTAATGACCACAGGCAGGAAAGATTTCCTGTGGCGCTCTGTGGTGCATCTGGATGAGAGGAGTCTTCTGCTGAAGGTGCTCCTCTGCTGGGCCAGTGTGTCGTAGAGAGGGTGTGAGACATTATCCAAGATGGACAGAAGCCTGGACAGCATCCTCCTCTCAGCCACGGTCGTCAGTGTGTCCAGCTCCTCCCCCACGACATCACCAGCCCTCCTGATCAGTTTGTTCAGTCTGTTGGTGTCTGCGACCTTCATCCCACTGCCCCAGCACGTGACAGCGAAGAAGATAGCACTGGCCACAACAGACTGATAGAATATCCTCAGCATTGTCCGGCAGATGATAAAGGACCTCAGCCTCCTCAAAAAAAAGAGTTGACTTTGGCCCTTTTTGTAGACAGCCTCGGCGTGTCTAGTCCAGTCCAGTTTATTGTTTAAGTACACCCCCAGGTACTTGTACTCCTCAACAGTGTCCACAGGGACCCCCTGGATGGAAACAGGGGTCCCAGATGATTTCGCCCTCCTCAGATCCACTACAAGCTCCTTCGTTTTTGTCACATTGAGCTGCAGATGGTTCAGCTCACTCCAAGTGACAAAGTTGCCCACAACAGTCCTGTATCACCCTTTTCTATGCAGCCAACTATTGCTGAGTCATCAGAAAACTTCTGAAGGTGGCAGGACTCAGTGCAATAGTTGAAGTCCGAGGTGAAGAGGGTGAAGAGGAAGGGAGAGAGGACAGTCCCCTGTGGAGCCCCAGTGTTGCTGACCACCCTGTCAGACACACAGTTCTTTAGGCGTACATACTGTGGTCTGCCCGTCAGGTAATCAACAACAGAGATCACAACAACAGTTTTCCTGGAAACATCAATTGCTTCCAACACTCTCCAACAGAAAGATCTAGACCTGGCAGCTGCATACACTGTTGTCCCAGATAGTCTGCCGTATGTCCCTCGTCTTGCAAAACTCTGTTAATTTCGGGAAACAACAAACTTCAAGCTAGCAAGCTACAGGCTGAAAATGGCATGTTTTAAAGAACATTTGGATTGTGCAAACAAGGCAGGCATGCTTTATTATATGTGGCATATTCTTTTAACGGGGTGCAAATGTTCCACCAAAAAGTTTCTTCCCAAAATCATTTTGCAGATCCACCATCGTTGCGGCCGGAGTTTAGTACTGCCCAAGACGACTGTGATTGGTTTTAAGAAATGCAAACAACCCAGAGCATTTTTTTCTCCTATCCAGGAATGTATGTGTGGTATATCCAGACCTTACTTCACAACACTGTGGTTATAGGTCTGGCAATCTGGCAATTTGAGACTATAAATCATATTCAGTCAGGAACACTCTCTGCAAAAGGCTCAAGTGATGTGACCATGATGGACAGAGCATGGACAGTGAGTGTTCACTCGTTGATGGCCACACCCCCTTTCCAACATATTACATATATAACAGCTGTCAGTTAAGTTTCGGTTGGTGTTTGTGTGTGTCAGTGACCACAAGGGTTATAATTATATTGAATAGATATTAGTTAATATTGGTGATTTATACAGTAATGTTTAAGCTTCCCAACTGTTTATGTTGCAATTTACTAATCTGTATTAAAAGGTGCATAGGTAGGATTTTGATTTTCATTAAATTTTTGATTTATTATACAGGAAAGTTAAAAGTAACATTATTACAATATAAACGGGCCTGACTCAGTTTAAAAACTGGTTTCCAGCAGGTTCCTGTTTTGCAGAAACATAAAACATTAGACAAAACTTACAGTACATAAGGACAGAAACATTTGTACAAGACCTCTGCATAGACCAGACAGATACAGACAGCTAAAACAACAAAATACGGTTTCGACACATAAGGACAAAAACATTTAGTACAAGGCATTAGTGTGGGCTAGACAGATACATCCATCCATCCATCCATCCATCCATCCATCTTCGTCCGCTTATCCGGTGTCGGGTCGCGGGGGGAGCAGCTCCAGCAGGGGACCCCAAACTTCCCTTTCCCGAGCCACATTAACCAGCTCTGACTGGGGGATCCCAAGACATTCCCAGGCCAGGTTGGAGATATAATCCCTCCACCTAGTCCTGGGTCTTCCCCGAGGCCTCCTCCCAGCTGGACGTGCCTGGAACACCTCCCTAGGGAGGCGCCCAGGGGGCATCCTTACCAGATGCCCAAACCACCTCAACTGGCTCCTTTCGACGCGAAGGAGCCAGACAGATAGACAGATACAGACAACTGAAAACAACAATATAGACAGTGCAAACAAGACTTGGACAATACATGAACAAATTGCGAAGATCCAGGACTTAGCCAAAAAATTGGAACATCAACAACTTCTCAGTCCCTCCCCCTTTCCGCTAAAGCCCAAAACGGTCTTCTAAGCCCCTCCCCCCACAAGGGAGAATGAATGCGTGTGCATCATAGACTGTATATTATTAGTGGACAAGGCATCCGGTTCGGCAAAGTGCTGCAAATGCAGAAGTGCCTTAAACCTGCATTCTATCTGAATTCCAGCAGGGGGCAACACATGCGGTTGCAAAAGGAGGTCGGTTTCTATAGAAGTCTATGGCGAAATGACCCACTTCTCACTTTATTTATTACCTCAGTAAACAGTTTCATGAAGCGTTCATGGTCTCAATCGCTAGTTTTAAGTCTTCTGCAACACAGAATGATGTTCATTTTTTAAATTATGGTCTCGTTGATTTTAAAATCAGCGATAAAGCAGGGGGTGTTTTAGGGTGTGGCTATGATGTGATTGACGGTTCACGGCCTGTCAATCATGACAGAGGTTTAGCAAAGCTTATCCATGGCACGTAAACTTCATTTTGGGGGTTGACCATGCTTTCGTCTTAGTGACTGTGACACTTTGGTCGCCTAATAATGTCTTTTTCAGCGTTCGGTTGTACGACAAGACACTCAAAGGAGTCGGCAGTTCAGTTTTTCTGTTAAGTAACGTTACATTTTGTTTTAATACTGTTTTTCGTTAGCCAACGTTAGCATCCCAATTAATATCAGTAGGCTAGCTAGACTGCACCTTGCTAACCAAGCTAGCGGGCTAACTAATAACGTTATGCAGACCATAAACGGATTAAAATATACTGTATATTTAATGTTACAGTCATATACAGTAGGTATGCACAACGGTCTTGCCGGTGATCTGTTTTTAACCATATATGGTGCTAATCGATCATATAAACCCTATTCGCACGGGATTAGAATCATTTTGGGACAGCGTGTGATTTAGAAATTACCCCCTCACATCTGAGTTTCATGTGGCGCATTCAAACGGGACAAGCGGAGACTGCTTTTACTTGAATATACTGAAATATATGTACCCCGCCCGAGAGTTGGGCAACGTTACCCGGAGGCGCCCTCGGACAGGCACATATCCCTGCCGTGGCGGCACCCACCCTCGGACAAAGCCGCGGGGGGAGCGCGTCGACGGGCTGACCAGTGGGCCAGAATATCTGTTTTTGCGATAAAATGTCACACATCAAACAATATATATATTATTGTAAAGTTACATAAGGTTTCTATCTTGAAAAATTTCAGTTCTGCAGCCAAATGTATTGTATAAAGCACCAGGTTCAATATTGTAAAAAAAAACAATTTTATAAATATTAAACTGGAATAAAATGATGGATCTACTCTAGCAGTCACCACATTCACAGGTGAAAGTAGTTTTTTTTTGTAATTTAACATAAAAAGGGTCTTCAAAAGCTAGAACTGGTCCACCAGAAGTGCACCCACAAGCAAAATGTGAGTCCTGTAATGGATGTGTCGTCTTGTGTTACTGTTAGGCCTGCTGCTCTTCTCTGTCTCTCTCTGTCTGTCTCTTATTGCAGGAGTGAGTCTAGAGTGTGGGAGTCTGGGTTCCAGCTGCCTCTCATCTACCACAATCAACCTCTGCTTCGCATTCTTATGCTCTTGACACCGACGTGAGAGGACGCTGGCGCTGGTTATTCGCCGCTTCTCCGTCTGCTATTCATCTGCTATTCGTCTGCTATTCTCTTGTGTTTGTGTTCGCTGTACCCCCTACCTCTGGACAGCCTCTGTACCTCTGGACAGTCTCTCTGCTGGTTCCCGAAGCCGCCTGGGGCTCCTTGACCGGACTCTTGCCTCGTCGGTTAGCCGCTAGCTAGCTGCCCCCGTTCACCAAACGCGTGGCGGCAAATCCTAGCTGCTTCGGCGGCTAACCCGATTGCTGACCTCCTCCTCATAGGCAACCTCCACCAGATGCGCCCGGACGACCAAGACTAGACATTCCTCTCTTCCGGTCATGCTGTGGATCATTTTGGCAATCACCTCATTCATCCATCTCCACCTCCACCTCTGTGCTCCTAGCCCACGGCTAACCACTATCACGCAGCTCTCCGTCCCTCCCTGCCGGCATCATGATCAAATATTCAACTCTGCAACTGGTCCAATTCGTCAACTACTCCATTCCATCCTGCATCCCAGTCATCAAACAGCTCGGACTTCAGCTCGCGCGCCGTTACATCCACAGAAGCTCTCGCCCCAAGTTTGTTTTCTTCCACCACGGACAATCCATTCCATCCATCTGGTCACCTGCGCTCTGTTGCACCTGTCCCACGTCATCTGAATGCTTCACCCACTGGTTCACATAGGGCTGAACGCATCATCAGGCTACACAAGAAACCCGGACCGGACTACAGTGCTTTCCCCACTTCACATACACTCAATCATACTCTCCAATCATTTGCTAATCGGCTCACTGTCCCCCTCAACTGCAATACCCCCACACCCCAACGACCACACGCGCTGCTAACCGGGACAACCTCAGATCTCTCCAGCCTGCCCCCATCCCACCACCCTCTCACCATGCCAACTTTGCCCTCCTCAACACCCGGTCAGCTCCAACAATAAAGCCCCTGCCCTCCATGAACTAATCCTCGACAACACTCTTGACTTCCTTCTGCTCACCGAAACCTGGCAACAACCCAACGACTTCTTCTCCCTCAACCAAGCATCCCCCCCTGGCTACAACTACATCTGCAAACCCCGCCCCTCCCACCGTGGAGGTGGCCTCGCCGTCATTTTCAATCAGAACTTCCGGATCACAGAACTCACCCTCCCCTCAGTATCATCGTTTGAATATCCTCGCCTTCAAAACTCTTTCCTCCATGACAGTCATCCTCATTTACCGCCACCCAAATACCAATCCTCTTTCCTCTCTGATTTTACTGAACTCCTTACAGCTTCCTCTCTCTCCACGTCTGCTGCTACTCGGTGACTTAAACATCCACATGGACTCCCCCACATGCAAGCTCTCATCAGAATTCAAAATTTTACTGGATAACTTCTCTCTCACCCAACATGTCACATTCCCCACCCATGAAAAGGTCACATCCTCGACCTGGTCTGCTCCACCAACCAACCAGTGCTCGACCTCCATCCATGCCTCTTTCCCCTCTCTGCACAACGCTGTCCTTCACACCATCTTACCAACCCCCACACTCCACCACCTCCACCAACTCTACCTTCCACCACCTCCACCCCTCTCCATCCCTACCTCTCTCCCCTCTACAACCTATAACTGACTCACCTTCACCACCCGTACCTCAAGACCACCTGTCCACCTCCATCCACCACTCTACACCTGGCTTCCCAAAAACCAAGGCCACTCCTTTTCACCTCCCTTCACTACCTGGTACAAACCACTGAAAACAAAAACAAACTGGCCAACTTGCAACTAGCGTCTGACAAAGAAATCATCCCTCACAGTCCATCATGAAGCCTATAAATCCCATCTCATCGCCTACAAAGATGCCCTCATTGCTGCCAAATCTGCCTACCTCTCCACCACACCCTCACCCGACCCCGCGCAAAACCCCAGAACCCTCTTCTCCACATTGAACAACCTCACAAGCCTCCGGGACCAACAGCCTCCTTACCTCTACTCCGGATCTCTGCAACTCATTCCTCCACTTTTTCACTGACAAAATCAATCTTATTTACAAATCCCTATCCCCTGTGTCTGACCTTCCAGGATCTACTCCAGCACCTACCTTGGACCCTCCTCTCTCCATCCCTCCAGACCTCCCGACCCCTCCTCCACACTTCCTCCTCTCCCAGTTTAACCCAGTCACTCCTCCTGAAATCTCCAAACTCATCAGCTCTTCCAAACCCACTACCTGCTCCCTTGACCCCTCCCTACTCCACTTCCGAAGTCCTGCCTCCCGGTCCTATGCCCCTACATCACTAACCTCTTCAACTCCTCACTGTCCCTTGGAACTGTCCCCTCTGCTTTCAAAACTGCCGCTGTCACCCCAATCCTTAAAAAACCCTGGTCTGAATCCCTCCTTCTCTCAACAACTACCGCCCAATATCCAACCCCCTTTCTGTCTAAAACCCTGGAACGCATAGTCGGCCTCACAACTACAAACCCATCTTCTTGCCAATAACCTATTCGAACCTCTCCAATCTGGTTTTCCCCCCTACACAGCACAGAAACCGCTCTCCTCAAAGTCCTCAACGACCTCCTCACCTTTGCTGACACCGGTTCCCTCAACATCCTCATCCTCCTCGACCTGAGTGCAGCCTTCGATACTGTGAGCCATAACATCCTGCTCACCAGACTCCAAAGACCTCGGTATCACGTGTACTGCACTCAGCTGGCTCCACTCCTACCTTTCCAACAGATCCCATTTCATCTCTCTCTCCACAACAACACCTCTGCCACAGCCACAGTCACTCAAGGTGTTCCCCAAGGCTCCGTACTTGGCCCCCTCCTCTTCATCATCTACATCCTCCCTCTTGGTCAGATAATTCCGCCACTTCAACCTGGGCTTCCACTGCTATGCTGATGACACCCAGATCTACCTCAGCACCAAATCCCCCACAATCCTCCCCTCCCCACATCAACTCCTGTCTGTCAGCTATTAAAACCTGGATGCAACACAACTTCCTCCAAACTCAACAGCGACAAAACAGAATTCCTTCTGATCGGCTCCAAATCCACACTCAGCAAAACCAATAACCCCACTCTCACCATCGACGGCACCATTGTCTCCCCATCTCCCCAGGCCCGCAACCTTGGCGTTATCTTTGATTCCCCCCTCTCCCTTGAGCCTCACATCCGTCAAGTCATTAAAACCTCCTTCTTTCACCTCCGCAACATCGCCAAAATCAGACCCTCTCTCACACCCCCGCTGCTGAAAGACTCATTCACGCTTCATCTCCTCCCGACTGGACTACTGCAACTCACTTCTCCTCGGCATCAGCTCTACCAACATCAACCGACTCCAACTGGTCCAGAACTCAGCGCCCGCCTCATTACCTGCTCCAAATCCTGGCACCACATCACTCCAGTCCTAAAACAACTCCACTGGCTTCCCATTTCCCACCGGATCACCTACAAAATCCTGGTCCTCACCTATAAAGCCCTCCACCATCTGGCCCCTCATACCTCACTGACCTCCTCTCCCCTTACCAACCCTCACGGTCCCTCAGATCCACCTCAGCCGGTCTCCTCTCCATCCAAAAGTCCAACCTGCGCTGTTTTGGGGACAGAGCCTTCTCCAGAGCAGCTCCCAGGCTCTGGAACTCCCTCCCCCAAGAGATCCCACCTCTGAGTCCCTCACCATCTTCCAGTCCCGCCTCAAGACCCATCTCTTCACCTCAGCCTACCCATAGTCCACCTGCCCCCCTCCCTTTTTCATCTGTATCTTGTTTTGTTCTACTTGTTTTGTTTGCTCGTTTTGTTTTGTTATGTTTTTATAATCTACCCTGCCCTGTAATTCGACTTTGAGTCCATGAAAAGCGCTATATAAATTCAATTTATTATTATATTATTATTATTATACCAGGTCATTCCTCCTCTCTGCATCAGATCATAGTCAAGACGACCACAGTCTCGCTCATGACAAACCTTGCTATCTGTTGAGTCATTTGTATATTTGCCTGTCCTGATCCTTTCTCTTGTGCCTCAGCTGCCATTGGAACTTGACTCCTGCTACCGCTTTACTCCTGCCATCCACCGGACTAGACAACCACCATCACTGGACCCCACCACTAGCCGGCATACTATCTTCCTCTTACGGACCCGCTCCAAACCACATTACCCGTTCTACTTCCTGGAAACCTGGACTTGCTTTTCCCCCTCGGAAACCTGGACTCCATACTTGAGAACTTTAAATAAACCCTGTTAATTCACACTCCTGGCTGTGCGTTCTGTCTGCATTTGGGTTCTGTTCACCATTTAAACCTAACAGTTACCACTTTAGAAGTATGTATTAGGCATATCATTTAATGTATTTAGGATTTAACTGTTAGAATTAGATATTGACATTGCATATCCTGCAGTAAATATCAGGTACATTTGATTTAATCATTACATTGAATAAGTTGTTCATTTTTCCTTTGCAATTTGTGATCATACTTTTGTTATAATGAATTTACAATAACCCTACACAGATTAAACAGCACCTAATGTATTTTAAATTACCTACACTTGACTACGTATTTCATTTAATTAAATAAATGCCTGAGAATGGTGTTAATTAATATTTAGTAATCAAACATTAGTAAGATATACATAATTAAAAAGACTATTTGTAGTTTGGAATCAAATTGAGCTGAATTCAACACATTTTTGTTAATTATTAATTACATATTACTCAGTTTTGTTTGAATAAAATCAGCTGTGAATCATTAAGTAGAATTTAATTATATTTTATCAGGAAAGTCAAAGATGCAGAAAATTAATACATTTTACTCAATTTGAGGTCTTTGGATTTAACACATCCACTCCAGCTATTTTCAGCCACATGGAAATCGTCATCGAACATTTCAGATACTGCCATTTTCCCAAAGGTAAGACTTGTTTAATTATTGTAAGTTGTAAACATTTTACAAAGAGTTGCTGTAACAGTTAGCAGTTGAACATTGTTATGCATTGCTACAAGTTACCCAACAGTCCAACTTTAGTGGCTGAAAGTGAAAATAAAGATGTTAGACTAACTTAACGTTACAGCTATTCTGCCTAATGTGTAGACTAAAAGCGTGGCAATGATTAAATACTTTTCCAAGTATAACGTTATAGATAATAGCCTTTAAGACTTTTGCCAATTTTCCTGGCGTCGGCATGCTCCTCCACCACTCCTCTGCCCTAACAAGCTAAGTTAGCTAACGTAAGTCTGTTACTGTGTTTTGTGCTAATCCCAAGTTCACAGAGGCTCCATGTTAAGTAATGTTAGCCACACAGTTTCATGTCTCAATTCACGGAGGTGTACCACCTTTTCTAGTATGCCAGGTTCAGTTCCTTGTGGTTACACATTTTCCCTTTGTTGGTTGTGTGTTTAGTATGTTCCTGACAGAAATGTGCATGATCATTTTCCAAAACTGTTTAAAATATTTTCTGTTACATCAGTGACTATGTTTAAATAAGGCTTATAATTTCTTAATATGTGGACAAACAAGTGTACACTTTTGGTGTTTGTTTAGTTACTCCGTATATGTTACCTCTTATGTATGTGTAAAATACAAATTTTACCAATTGAATTTAAGATCATTTTAATGTCTTTCCAGGTGCATGAAGAGTCTTTGACTGAAATGTATCAACAGGTATGTATTTGGCCTGTATGCAAACCACAAAATGCTGTGATACCACATTTCATATAGAGTACATCTTGTGTAAGTTTTATACACAGTTTGTTTTGCAATACAATATTTGATTATTACTATTTCTTGTATCAGTTGCTGGCTTTGGTGGTGGATTTCATTTTATTGGCATCCAACCTTTATATAACCTTTATTTGTATTTATTTGTTTTTTTGGGAGTTGTTCAATTAGAACCTTCTCCTTTGGTCTGAAATAAACAATGTTCTTGCTATTTCAGGATGCTGATGAAGACAGTGTATCGAAGGACCTCGCTGTACAAGGGATTCAAATCTACAACATCAAGACTACTGCGCCACAGGGTCCTGATGACATTGGTATCGTAGTAGAGGGTGTGAAAGTTTTGACTGCTCTGGGTAACTTTCCAAGGGCTTGCTCCATGGTCATTGGTTTGGCATATGCAGTGAATCTTGCCTATCCCAAGGAGCTCAGGTACACGTTTGAAGTCTTCCAGAAACTCCTCCTTGAGCTGGATTGTTCAAAGCTGTCCCCAAAAGTGAACAGCTTTAAGAATAAGATTCTAGCTTAAGAAAAGGGACCCTCGCAGAATGAAAGGGAACAATTAAGTCACTGTCAAAACTGTCACATGGTTACTCACTCACTGTGGAGGAACAACAAACTGTTACTGAAGGAGACCTTTGGAATTTCTGATGAGTTCAGTCTTTAGTATTCAGACTTGGAATTTGAAGATTAGTTTACTCTTCATAAAGGTGACCAAATTAAACATAAAGACACCATAAAGATTGTTCACGCTGACCTGACTGTTCTTAACTTGATGAAAGTTTGGGCTTTTTTTTTCAACTGTTAAGTAACTGAAAAATATTGATTTTTCAGTGCAACATGTGGTTGTTTAGAAATATCAAACCAACCATACTAATTTTACGGGAGTGGCATTGTGTTTTTTATTTTATATTCACAGGCAGCTGTTATTGTACCTTGTGATTCCTCTGTGTACACCAGGGATGCAAATTTGACATGTTTTAATTGAGGAATTTGAACAAATTAATGTGATTGTTTAAGTGAGTCCTATCTTAGCAAAAAGTAAAGAAGTAAGTCTAATGGAATTACTTGACCTTATCACAGACACCATGTGATATTAATCAATTACTTTTAGCCATTTGAAAAACATAATGGCCCTGACGATTTCAATTGGCACATAAATGAAAATGTAAGAAAAGTTTGGAGACTGAAAACATTGTCTTAAATTTAATACATGGTATCTGCCTTTGTTTTCTTATAGCCTCTCTCTGCGTTTTATTTTATTTTGGCATTTTGCACTAAACAACTTGAAAAATGTTACATAAACATGTTTAGAAAAAAATGGACAAATAAATGTTTACCTGCTGTTCTTATTATGCATGATGATTTATTAACCCAATTTAAGTTACCTGTGTCACCAAGAAGGCGTGATATTGAATGTATTATACATAGAAAAATGATGGCAACAAAGTGACATTCAATATAATTGAATACATTTAAAGTAATGTGATACCAATTAAAACTTCAATTTAAACAATTCATTTAGGTAGGGATCAATAAGAAACGCAGTGCAAATGTGTTGAATTAGGCAACACCCTGTCATGAGTCCATGAGGCTAATTACTGATGACTCCACATTTTCATTGTGATATTTTGTGATTACATTCTGAATCTGCAGCGTTCTCTGTCAGGTAAATATACAATAGAAGTACAATGTCTTCCTCTGATGTAGAAGTAGCCTACACTGTTAGTCAGTAGTACACTGTAAATTCCAATAGCTGTCATAACTTGCATTAATGAGTTAGCTGTAGTCGGGTATCAATAATATGTGCTTCTTAATTGGCTTTACAAAGTAACGGTTAATTGCATGGTGAAAAAGCTATTTATTTATTGTTTTGGGTGAATATAACTTTGTTTGAAGTTATCTTAACTTGCTTAGAGAGACTATTTGGAACTCATCCAATCAGCAAGCAGGGCTGTGAGAGTGCATGCGCGTAGAAGCCACCACCGTTCAGTCTCCTGCTCAGGATTGTTAGCGGTGCCAATCGGACTGAGCCAACACATTTTCTGGAATTTGCCGACAAATTTGCTAGAGATTTCATCGCTTGTGGAACAATAAGGTAAGTCTTCAAGCAAGTTAGGTTAATATTTGTGTGTGAATTTGTGTTTCTGTCTGCTGCCTCAACATAATCTATCATATGTTAACTAGCTAGCTAAACATTAACAAGCTAACAGGCAGAGCACATGTTCGGGCATGTTTTGGGCGGCTTTCCACCACCATCCCGTGATTCACCTGTAAATCCATTTTAACTTAAAGTGAAAACGCTCACATTTTAAATGTTGCTAGAGGAACTTTTAGTTTTCCCCGAGTTGACAGAGTGGCTGTACTGTATTTTGGTCGAATGTAGGGTATTAACCCGGTCTCACGGCAGTTCGTGTAAATGTCCACGTTATTCTTAATCTATTGATACGTGCTCACGGAGACGAAAGGACGCCGGGCAAAAGTGTCGCTCCATAAGCCGGGAGGTACCCGAGTCGTGTCCGCTGGGGACCCCTGGATGAGGCGGCCGAAAGGTCGCTCCATAAGCCGGGAGGCGTTCGCCCGCGCGGCCCGCTGGGGACGCACCACAGTAACAAAACGCCAAAACCGCTCGCCCGGGTGAAAGTCCTGTGTTGTTTGACCCATCCACCACCCCGACCAACCTGCCTACACGGATTTTCGGCTTTTTATATTACTCCCTACCATTTTCGTGCTGTGGCCACAAAATATGCTTCCCATTGAAATAAATTACTTAACATTTTCGTGTAGTCCGCCACGTAAAAACCGACAAAAACGTCTCCGTGAACACGTATCAATAGATTCAAATAACGTCACATTTACACGAACTGCCATGAGACCTGGCTGTAACAACACAGACTTTCGGAGTTACAAATGAAATTTGCTGCATTAAGTTGTGTAGGAAACACTAAACAAGACAATTTGTAAGCAACACACATTTTGCAGCCATTTTGGTCAGACAATTAGGAGAACATAAGTTACTTTAGCTACTGCTAGTTTCTGTTTTAATCGTTTGCAAAGCCAAAACAAAGGAGAATACATGATGACTGTTGGCAAAAGTTATTTTTTATTTATTTTTGCAATTCGCTACATATTAAGGACCCTGTCAAGCATGTTAAATAAAAACAAGAAAAACATTAAAAATTAAAATGTATATCGATGTGTTTCTTCCATCCCGCCCCTATGAGCAAGCACCTTTCATTCAAAGTCAAGTTAACCAAAGTTGTTCCATATTTTTTATAAGATAGCACCTGGTATTGATAGAACACACACGTAAGTTGTTGATGACAACAAATTATTTTTGTCTGTAACGTTTTCTTTTAAAATGAGGTATATCGGAAAAGTGTTTCAACGTCTGACTTTCCCCTGTTATTTCTTTAAGTAAATGCAGTTGCTAATATTGCTGTACTTATACTTAAGTCAGGATTGTTTATACTCTTAATTTTTAGAATTGTTTTTATGACTCAATCTGAATCTTCAAATATTCATGTAAGAGGATACATCTATAAGGATTTATATTGGAAAACTATCATTCTCCTGTAATGCTTGTAAAGTATGCACTATGTGTCTTTAATCTACAAATCACATCACTTTAAGTGGAACTTTCTTTTAACTAAGACATTATTTGTCCTTTACAGAAGTGCTTGTGGCAACTGCCTTGAGGGCTCTTCACAGCTGCTTTGTCAGTGGGCCTCAGTACACTGGAGGTGAGATAAAGTATACAATATTTTGGATGATATTATATGTAGATATACAAACACACACACTTACAACTTACACCTAAATTTTAAATTATTTAAAATAATTTCTTGCAGATGCAGTGGACCTGTAAGCAGTGTAATTTTTCTACAGAAAAAAGAGGACAGTTGTTAAAACACTACTAAAACATGGAGGCTTTACTCGGCAACAGCCAATACCATGTCTTCATAACGATTGCTTGTGCACTTTCAAATCTTTTAATGCACTCAAAGTGCATTTATCGGTTTGGCACTGTCAATCAAACATTGGACAAGCAAGTAAACCCACAGTTGTATTTCACTGCCAATTATGTGAATACACAGAGCCCTGCACTGAAGAAGAGTTTTTCACACACTTGCCGGACATTTAAAACTTAAGCAAAAGTTCTGTGTCCATACGGCGGCTGTGATTTTCACAGCAATGTGTACTCAACATTTAATGCACACAAAAGTAGGGTACACAAAGGGAGTGCTACAACACATTTTAAAACCGAGATTTGTATCAAACATTAAACATCAAGATCAATTGACTGAAGTGGAGAATGATATTTCCTCACAGGATGACACTGAGTGTGAATTTGAAGAATCTGTAGGTGACATACAGGACTTGGAAAGTCAGCTGGAACGTAACCTTGCCGCTTTGTTTTTGAAAATGCAAACAATCCTGCATATATCAGAAAGTGCTACACAAGAAGTTATTCAGCAGATCAATCAGATCCACTTACTTTCACAGCCATTACTTCACAGTAAAGTCCAGGAGATTATCAGTCAGCATTGTGGTGACGTGGATAATTCCATTGTGAGTGACGTTGTAAATGCAGTTTCACAAACTAATGTCCTGCTGAAATTCACCTCTACAGGAGGATCCTTATCAACAGCTAGCAGGAGAGCATCTTATATACCGCAAGAATTTCCTCTTGTTATGCCAGTTGAGTTTCGTCTTGACAGAGATAGTTCTGTTGTATATGTCCCCACACTGAAAATGTTGCAGGCTTTGTTAAGAAATAAGGATATTCTGGATAAGGCGCTGCATGTAGAATGTGGTGCTTCACCAGAAGGATACCACTCATTCAGAGATGGCTCTCATTTTAAAGAAAATGTTCTTTTGAATGTGGAAGAATTTAGGATTGCTCTTGGGCTATATATAGATGATTTTGAGGTTGCTAATCCACTGGGAACATCCAAGAAAAAACACAAACTATGTGCAGTATATTGGGTACTTGCTAATCTTGACTCCAAATATCGGTCAGCTCTCCACTCTATACAACTTGCACTTTTATGTAAGGTCAAGACTGTGAAGGAACATGGCTATGCAGAAGTTCTTCGTCCTCTCATTCAGGATCTTGTTACTCTTGAGGAACACGGTGTGTATGTTGAACAGCTAGCAGAAAGTGTTAAAGGAACTGTATTGTATGTAGCAGCGCAGACAACTTGGGGGCTCCGCTTTGGCAGGATTCCAGGAGAGTTTTGCAGCACATCTCTTTTGTCGGTTTTGTATGTGTAAGAAAGATGACATACAGGATAAGGAGGTCAGGTCAGGTCTACACCAGCCAAGGACAAGAGCGGACCACGACAGACATGTGCAAGAGGTTATACATGACCATACTATGGCCAGACATCTTGGTGTAAAAAGAGGGTGTCCACTGAATGAAAACTTGAAACACTTTCATGTGGTGGATGGTTTTCCACCTGACATTCTGCATGACTTTTTAGAGGGTATAGTACCAGCAGAAATGTCACTCTGTCTTCAGGATTTTATGACCAAGAAGTATGTTTCTTTGGACTGTTTGAATAAGGCTATTAAGCAGTTTCCTTTACGTTCTCAGATAAAGCTGACCAACCACAGATCATTCCAAAGACCTTCATCGCTAAAGGGAACCATTGTGGGCAGCGGCACACGAACGGGCTCTCCTGAGGCTGCTTCCATTGATGGTAGGCCATAATATCCCAGAAGGAGACAAAGCATGGGAGATACTGATGCTTCTAAAAGATATACTGGAAATAGTAATGTCATCGCACTTTACCTGAAGAGTTAATCCACTTTCTGGTTTGCAAAATCTCAGAACATAGAGAGTTACTGCAGCAAACTTTTCCGACCTACAAACTCCGTCCAAAACATCATTTTATTGAACATTACCCTCAACTGATTAAAACTTTTGGCCCACTAGTTGATGTGTGGACGATGCGTTTTGAAGGGAAGCACAAATTTTTCAAAAAGGTTGTGCATGACACTCATAATTTCAAGAATGTAGCACAAACCTTGGCTGTAAGACACCAGAAGATGATGGCCTTCCATTTGGTTCTGCATCCTTCTTTAAGCCTTCTGTGGAAATTGGTAAAGTCAGGTCAGTTATGATCACATCTTTCCCTGAAAATGTTCCGCTCACTACATCAGCGAAACGCCAAGCAAAGTACAGTGCTGGTTGCAGCTTCTGCTTGTGTTCATGGTGTAAAGTACACTGCAGATATGATCATTTCAGTTGGCTGTTGCTCTGGTCTCCCAGAGTTCCAGCAAATAACACATATTGTTGTTATCAACACAGAAATCCTGCTAGTCCGCAGGCTTTTGACCTCATGGTATGTTGAACATTTACGTGCTTATGAGTTGTGCTTCAGTGGGGAGGGTCTCTCAATGTCACCCATCTGTCCGAACTGAATGATGTTTTCCCCTTATCTTCCTATAGAGTGAAAGGCAATGTGTACGCACACTAAAAGCGTTACATATTATGCTGAATGACATGTGGACTGGGTACTAAAGTGATCTCCACTCTGTCTAGGACCATGGGAAGCTATAAACTAAGAATCATCATAAATGAAGGGGACATACGGAAAGTGTCACTGGACAGAAAACCAGAAACGGTTGAAGAGCTGAAGATAAAAGTCAAAGAAAAATGCAACCTGCAGGATGACTTCAATCTTATGTATGAAGACCCTGACTTTGGTTATTCCCTCTGCAACCTAGATGACATAGGAGACTTGCCAGCTACAAAAGCAACTGTGAAGGTCATTTCATTGGTGACACTGACACTGGTGCCTGCTTCCACCACCAGCATTTCTGATGCCTCAAATGTCTCAGATGATACAGAGATTCTGTCGACATACAGCTCATCATCATCAACAAGACAAGAGCAATGGCCAGAGTTTTTGAGATTCCAAACTTCTCGGTTGATGGAGAATTCAGACTGAGACAGGCTAATCTTCAGTTTTCCGAGACCAAACTTACCTGAATGTACCAAGAGACATGAAGCATGGTATTTTGGAGAAGCTTGCTGAAGCAATCTACAAATTTGATGCCTATCCAAATGAAGAACGATGCCATTCTGTGGCATAGGCTCATAAGCAAACATCCCTGCCTGAGGGAACCAGGCTCGCCAGATGGGTGTTCTGGCTGGAAGAATAGCTTGACATACAAAATGGGGAACTATGCGCACTAAACTGAGAAAAGCTGGATGTGCAGAAGTTGCTATAAATCAGGGGTAAAAAGGCCCCAGGAATGGCATCAAAAGGCCTCAAAAGACCAAAAAGGTTTGAGGTCAATTACCTGCGAACCTCCCTGAGGGGCAGAATGAAGATAGACTAGAAGTTGAAAGAAAGCTCCTGGTTGAAGAAATGAAAAACGGAACCCCAGTGGAACAGTCATTGCATCTAAGATGGACCAGACATTCCCACTGCGGAGACGGGAGATTGTGGAGGCTGAACCTCCAGTGAAAACCCTGAAGGAGCGCTGGCCAGCTCTTTTACAGAGAGACAAGTCCGTACAGATATTGATATGCTTTTTATATTCTCCCTAGTGTGCATTTAGGTTTTAGGACTGGTAACCAAAGGTTTTCCAAAATTTCCACACTGGCTCAAGCCAGTCTACTCACTCACATTTTTTTTCTGTCTTGTAGGTGTTTGCTGAGTTCAACAGGATAGCCACGACAAACCTGGAGAATGACTTTTTTGGTGCTGTTGACCGCTACACACCACGCTTTGTCACAATCTTCAAGTCCAAGAAAGGAAGTGTTGGAGAGAAACTGGCTGAGATTGTGCAGCAAATTGATTCAAGGGTCAGTCCACTACAGACTTGTTAAGTTTTTTGCTGTGGATTAGATAACTACTGCAATCGGCAACTGTTCTCTGCACTGTTAAGCATACATGGTGACACCTTTTTCATATGCGCTTTAAAAATGGGTTTGTAGTGTAACTTCTGAATGTTGCTTAATCTTGAACTTTATTTGTTCTATCCACTTCTAGAAACCAGATGTGACAGCAGTGCGTGCCCTTGTTCTCCAAGGCATCCCTGTTCTGCTTGGCGCGACCCCGTAACTTCTACAACACCTCCTTTGTAAGTTCTCATATCTTAAAAGAGCACATACTGTATATTACTGTGAGTTCAGAACAAAGATGGGCTGCATGCTAACTGTGACAGTTCAGTGTATGCCAGCAGGGTGATAAAAAAAGATAAAACAACAAAAACCCTAAACAAATGATGAAGCAGCCATTCAACTAACTCCATTTGTAGTCCATGTCACATGGTTGCACTGCTGAGTGCCACAATGCTAAGCCCACTTGCCGTGCTGCAATTGTGGGTTCTGCACAAGAGGTAGAACATTTCTCTCCCTCACATGCACTAGCTGTAACAGCATTAACATCTGAATAATTTTTATATTAGGACAGACATGAGAGCTTAATTAAAAAAAAAAAAAAAATAGGCTGGAGGGAAGTGTTGGCAGGACAGATGACTTGATGACAATTGATAATGCCAATCAACATTTACCTGTTGTAATGTTTGTGTTTGGTTGTATACAGGATTCTGACAGTGATGAGGCCTGGGACCAGGTATCTGTTGGGTTGCTGACTGTCATCAGTGAAGATGTGCCCCTCTCGCCAAATCATCTCCATCTTGACCCAGTGTCTACTGCCATCATTCTTGAAGGAGGTATTGTAATGAACAATCTCCAGAACCTACCTCAAGCACTTTGCCTCTTGTTTGGGTTGTCCTATGCACTACACTTGGACTACCCTAAAGCCATGAAAAACACATTCAGCTTCATTCAACGAGTGATGCTTGGCCTGGGAGAGAACAAACTCCCCCCCAAACTTCAAACTCTTAAAAATCTCCTGTTGAGTTAGAATGGTAAAAATCAAGAGTGACACTTGGCATACAATCTTGTTTATAAAAGTGGGTCCAGTTGCTTTTTATTGTTAGCTAAATTAAGGCACTCCTTTCATATTGTTTTATATCCACTGGGTTCATCAGCAAGTTACATTTAGAGGCTGCAGGTGTATGGTCATTCATACGTGTATGAGATCGGTTGCCATAGTCATTATTGTACAATAACTGGATGTCACTTTGTAATAGTCAGCAGGTTGATACTGTCAGCAGTTTGGTCTTTAAACTTTATTGTTAATACAAAAGTAAAGCAGTTTCTCAGGATTATGTTAAATAAAAGGTCAGGGTTGGAATTTTCTTTCCACAAATGAGAAATTTATGTCTTTTTATAAAGCCAAATACATTGGCTGCCAATTATTACTGGAAGATTATTGAAGAACAATTTTGGTACCGATGTATATTGGCAAATAGGCAAACATTCAATCCAACAAAGTCCATTGTTCACATCCCTTGGTGTTACTTTCACTCTGTACTTTTGAAGAATGTTTTTATTTTTATATTTTATGGTAGTGTAATAAGCATGTATGCGCGTTCTGGTTCTGAGAAGAGATATTCTGTGGTTGGCGCTAATACCTTGACATTTATCATTTTAGTCTGAATGTTGTCTTCAAGTGGTACTGATCACTTATAGTAATGACTAACATTTTAATCTCCTCAAAACCAATTAGTATCTCTGTCAGCTGTCTAAGGTGCAGATTTGACTGTTTTCCCTAAACATCTCTAATCAAGTATATTTCCCAAAAATTCATACTCCTATAAATAATTCGGTAAAAAAAAGTTAACAATAAAATTACTTATCAGCCAAGTCAAGAATTCAAAATCGTGAAATCCTGTGCCAAAATTTGATTGATTGAAATAAAAAGGTTTATCTTGGCCAAGCACACCATAATAATTTTTAAGATGATGAAATACAATCAGTATAAAATTACAAATGTCAAGGTAATGCATACTTTATACCAGATCAAAGGGTTTTAAGACTTTGATTTTAACATTGTAAACTAACAATGGTTGAGGTTCAAGGAATAAACCTGTTTCAACTATAATGTGGTTGTGTGTTAAATATTTCTATTTTATGATACTTCTTCTCTGGTACATTTATGTGACAAGTGTATAGTGAGTTGGCAGAACAGAGTTAACATATAGGTGAGCGTTTGGTGAATGTCAATTAGACATTTAGATGGTTATTATGAAGAATAACCATCTAAATGTCTAATTGATTACTGTAAATGGAATAAGGTAAAATGAATGTTTGAAGTACTTAATTTACACAAGTAACAGTTACTTGGTCTTTTCAAGGCAATCGGTTTGCATGGTTTAAACAAGTAAATCAGAATCGCTCTTCAAGTAACTAAAAACGAGAAATTCTAAGTAGCAGGAATTGTCACATTAGTTAGCCCAACTTAAATAATCGTGTTTAGATTACACACAAAGTAAAGTTCACATTACAGTACTTAGTTGTTTGAAATAGTAATTCTGAGTTGTCTATACTAAGTCAGGAGTACATCTAAAGTAAATTGTCAAGTACACCGCACACATTGTTTTTAGTTACTTAAACTCAAGAGTAAGTATACTATACTAAACAGGGATTTGTTAATACAACACGCAATACCTATTCCACTGTACTTAGTTTTTAGGTGCAATCGGTTTTGCACGCTTTTTAAGTAAGGTTAACTAATCGGATTTTACAGTGTAGGCTATACAGTGGAGTTGCATATTAAGTGGTTTGGGGTCCTTCTGTAAGTAATTTTGGGGTAAAATTTGGTTTTGAAGAATTCTACAAGCAGCAATACCACAGGCCGAGCAATCGGCCAGTTCCAAACAGGCACATTTTCAACGGGCACTGCACTAGTGTAATATAACTATGGGACAAAGATATATTTAAAACCTAGCGAAGCTAAATCTTACAGTGAATTATGTATGCTAGCTTTCAGCAGAAGTTGCATCCAGATTGCCAGTGAACGTGTGTAAGGTAACGAAGAGTGTAGGCTATGCAGCGTTGCCAACTCAAAAAAAACAGTCAGATACCGCCCAACAGTCATGGCTCCTCCCTCACTCTTCCCTCTCGTCTAAAAACGTCACATCCGCAAACCAGGATGGCTGCGCCCATAAACGCAAACTTGACAACTCATAGCAGATCTCCACAAACCAATGGGTGACGTCACACATGCCCTGTCCATTTATATTAACAGTCTATGGTGTGCATGAGCAGTGATTGAAACGCAGTTAGACTCCCCCCCTGCCCCTGATTGGTGCATCTGAACAAGGAGCGGTGGATTTTTGCAAATCACACTACAGGCTGTAGGTGGTGCCAGAGGAGCTGGATTCACAATTAACAGCATGACACACAAGTCAAGGACAGAGGTCCTTTGATTACAGATAAAAATATTTATAAATCTTTGGTTTGCTGCCATTTTAACCAAATTATGACTGAAATCATTCATAAGCTAAAATTTCAATGGACTATGTTTTTGTTTTACCTGTGAGAAATTCTTTTCGGAGAGCACGTGTCCACTCCTGCCTGCCCAAAATAGGTCACTTTCAAAGTTGCAGTTGGTGAATGTTTTTTTCTGACGTTGCCACTGCAGGAGGCCTCTCTTCAGAATGTTTTTTCTTGAGATATGGCAAAGGCAATTGTATTTGTATAGCAACTTTCATTACATGAACCCAAACTGTTTGTACGTGGATCCTGATTGTTTTTCTTTGACAGATGTGTGACAACAGCACGCTTGAGAGAAGCAGGGGAAATGCTAGTCTCCAGGGAGCTATTAATAATATTTTCTATGGTATTTATGAAGCAATGAAAGGTTGATTTAAACATGTTGGTAGGGATGGAATCAAGAGAACAAGTGCAAGACTTTAGGCGCTGAATTACTTCCTCTAGATCAGGGGTCTTCAGCATTTTTTGAGCCATGAGACAAAGCCTTTTTAAAAATAAAAGGTACATATTTACCTTTTTGTGTAAAAGTGGGTACAATATTTTTGTGTCTAAGTGATTTAACAACAATCTTTGACATTGGGTCCAGGATAGCAAGATGAAAGTTAAGCTGGGCAATTGTCCAGCTTGTATTTACCTTCACAAAAGTGCTCGTTTTGCCACTGACAGGCTCAGATTAATATTCGAAGTGTCTGACAACATTATGGAATGGATTTCTAACAAAGTCGACCTTTCTGTTAAACAGTAAGATCCTTTTTTTAAACAAAAACATCCGCGAAATTGCGTTCGCTAAACCCACCAGACTCCATGTAAATAAACAGTAATTTTAGCATCGTAAAATACACATCATTCAAAGTCGACAGAAACGAAACAAAACAATGAAAAGCCGTTTTTGGTCATCTTTCCATTTTTCCAACCATCACAACTCTCGTTTTGGTTGAAATAAACATATAGTTTATTGATTTACATGTGAAAACGCTTCCAGCCAGCATTATTTGAATTATGAAAGATATAATGAAAAGTGTCCAGCAATCTTAGACAGTGTATCGGGTCCACGGCAGTGACAGGATAAAAAAAACTAAAAACTACGTCACTCACAGATAAGTTATTGTCTTACGTCTTATTATATAAAAAAATGTGTCCTTGGAATGTCATACATTAGAGATATTTCTTCAAAAGTCATCAGAATCCCTTCTTTAAAGAGGTCAACTACTTTACTTATTCCTTTCTTTGCCCATGTCTGGAATCCTGCATCCAGCTTGCCTGGTTTAAATGAAACATTGCCCCACACTGGGCTGAATTGTGACAGAGTCCAATATGTTCATTTATTCTTTTACCTCATACCATACTGTAGGAGCCACATACTGTATGCTGTTTATGGTCTCATTTATATTATTTATTGATTATTATATTGTTCACTTATATTGTAGGTGGTTGGCGTGTTCATCGCGGCTTGAGCGGAAGTGATAACATTATATTTGTTTGCTTCACCTGTTCACCTGGGTTTTTTGGGCTTTGACAGAGAGGGCGTGAGCCTGGGAGCGAACACTTTCTGTTGACTAATGTTGCAGCTGTAAGCAGTCCAACAAAGTGCAGCCACGCCGCACTAATGCACTTATTTCGACTCACAAAGTAACTTTACATTTGGTAACTGCAGTACTAGTTGTATTTTACGTGTGGAGGAATAACTGGTTGAAGTCTGAAAATATTGTAAACAAATTAATAACATAACTACCCAGAGGAAAAGAAAACTAGAAAAGAGCTCTGAAAAATGTCTCATACATTTCTCCTAGACCATAATGAGGTATGTGTGAGACCAAAATGAGATTATGGCTTATTTCTCCTGTTTCTCATGTTTTTCTCCTGAGAAAAAGCATCACAAAATCTCAAATTAGTCTCCTTTTGAGTTTCAAAATAAGTCTCATCAAGCTCTGAAATAAGTCTCAGATTTTCTCAAGTTGTGTGGCTCTTTTTGATCTCAGGCAGAGATATCAGAGAGCTCTCTTTATAAACTCAATCTATTCACATCCTAGTCTCATTCGTGCATCTCATGTTGCACTCACCCAGAGGAAAAGAAAACTAGAAAAGAGCTCTCAAAAATGTCTCATGCATTTCTCCTAGACAACAGTGTGAAACCAAAACAAGATTATGGATTATTTCTCCCGTTTCTCATGTTTTTCTCCTGAGAAAAAGCCTCACAAAATCTCAAATTAGTCTCCTTTTGAGTTTCAAAATAGATCTCATCAGGCTCTGAAATAAGTCTCAGATTTTCTTAAGTTTTGTGGCGCTTTTTGATCTCAGGCAGAGATATCAGAGAGATCTCTTTATAAACTCAATCTAGTCACATCCTAGTCTCATTCTTGCATCTCATGCTGCACTCAGACAGAGCAAACAAAGAGCTCTCCACAAGCACTCTCTGAATTCTCATCAAGATGTATTGTTTTCTTTAAAAATAAAAAAAATGAACTCAACTTGCCCATTGTAATGACGTTTATATGCTTGTCCATGACGAAAAACAAATTCCCATGACATTGAACGGATGTTTTGATATTTACATGTTGAAAATTGGGGCTACTGTACATAATGCAGACAAAAGCAAATTTAACAATATTTCAAAATCAATAATATATCAATATTACTTGCTCTTGAATAGGACAAATAGACATGTAAAACAGCTAATTGGTAACGAGGATGATAACCAGTTAGTCTGACATTAATATCACTCAGCTCCAAGTGTCTTTCAAGTTCATAAAATTATCACTTTCATACATGAAAGTGATAATTTTAAATGACTGGATTACAATCCAGTCATTTTAGACAAGGAGAAGACAGCATTTTAGTTTTAAATTGACCAACATCTTAGAACTGGCTCATAACTGGTGTAAATGTAGTATATTCAGATGTTTTTATCTTATGATACAGGGCCCAAAAGTGACCTTTTATTTGTGACAACAGATATGCCTACAATAATACCACTGCAAGATCACTAGTATTTGTTTTGGTATGGCATCACAATACAAATATGTCATGTTTGTCTATCAACTTAGACTTCTAATTTTCAGTAGGAAATTTGAACTAGTAGCAAAAATCATGGGCTCTTCTGTTCAGAATATGACCTCATCTTTGACTTCAAAACATGTTCAGTCCCTTTCAAGTATGTTGGGAAATGTGCAGCAAACACGATTACCAGGCATTGAGGACAAATCAATAAATATCAACTTTCCCGAAATGCAACTACTGTCCTCTTTACAGGAACTTCTAGTAAGCTCATAATTACATGTGATTACTCTCAATAAATGATCTATTTTTGGTCAAAGCATAACAAGCTTTATCCACTTCCGCTTTTGTGGTTGAACAAATTTAGCGCAAAAAGATGTAAACTTTGAACCAGCATCAGGACATTTCATTGGACAAGAGCACTGCCAATTACACATGCTGCATCGTGATTGGTTAATATGAAAAGTGGGCTGATTAACGTAAGGGGAACGCAGAGCGGCCAGGAGGAACACCCACCATGGAGGAGAAAAGCACTCGCAAAAGGTAAAATAAGTCTTTGCTAAGTACACTTTTGTAACAATTAGAAGGTATTTATTTGGAAATGAGTAAGTTTCAGAAATAGTTTAGGAAACCTTTTGTTGTCCACATAGGCCTATTGTAGCTAGCTATATGGCACATACCTAGGGTGACCAGATTTCCTAGAACTAAAACTGGGACACTTTGCGCATGAACGTACTGTAGTGCTCGTGCACGCACACGCTTTTTAACGTGAACATGTGCCAGCCTAGGTCAGACATAGACAGTAACTTCATTATTTTGATCATAGGCTCCTCATCTAATAATAACACGTGAAATTAACAAAATTGCAGCAACAGCCTTTTTCAGTTTAGTGTGAGATTTATGTTGAGATTTTTTGAAGTGTTATTTATTCCAATAACAGCAAAGTAATTAAAATGATTTATTGAAAGTTTTTAGCATTTAACACTTCATTTCCTGCATTTTGGTGAATTTTATGCACCTATTTTCTTTTCTGAATCAATGTATGCTGCAAATATCTTTATTTAAAGAGAAACATATATTACAGTGCAAATATAAAAACATAATGGAATATATTGCAGTAAGGCTCTCAGGCATTCTGTATTGCTTTCAACTATTTATTCTCCTTTGGATCGACTTTTCTAATTATATCTGAGTCAGCACACATGTAGCCTAGGCATCATTTACTCTTCCCTCCTTATTGGCGTCTTTTGTTGGGGAAGTAACCTCCTTAAATGTGTATATGACAATTATTCACCTCAATGATACATTAATTAATTTTAATTTATTAATAAACCCCTTGACTGTAATAGTTCAGAAGTGTTTGAGCAAGATTTCTGCTCATGTTCAAAACTTTGTGCACATTCAAAATACAGTATATGTGTTCTCTGTGATTTGGAGGAGTCGTGATTGTTTTGAGAAAAATAAAGTTATAATAGGCTATTACAAGAATAAAGTCACTATATTTCAGAAAATAATCATAGTCTGCTGTGCATTACGTGATTGCTCTGCTGATACGGTAGATCTCAGACCTTCTGACAGACATAGAGCCCCGTTTGGGTCTCTGGTCTCTGAATGAGACAAAGAGTTTAGCTAGAGAAGTGGCATTACGCTGCTAAACATCGGAGGTAGAACACCGAAACTACTGCAGAAATACACGGAGCACAAACGCAACACATCTGCCGCAGCATGGCCACAACTGAGCGCATCCATAAACCTGAAGCTGCGCTGCATTTTACAGAGAGAATAGACACTAAGAGACCCACAGGTCTGCTTCAGAGCTCCGTGTGGTTGAGTCTGAACCGTAGACTGGAAACTTCACATCAAGGGAACTTCAAACTAAATCACTAGTATTGCGCTCCTATACTTTGTGTTTGTGTTGATAGCATCAATGTATTAGACTGATTTGTCTAGGACTCCTCTGAGAACTTCACCCGGCTTTCACTGCTTTCCTCACGGAGAGACGGTTGCTAGGTGATAGCAACAAATACAGCATGGTCGGATTTTAAGACAGCTCCTAGCTAAATCTAACTAGACTATGCAGGTTGTCGTGGGGATAAATTGTGTTCCAAAGTTCTACTTTGGTAGGGAGAAAATGACATTGTCATTATTAAATAGGTGAATATGGGTAAGTTACATGAGGGTCGCCCCTTTGCAGACTTTGTATGTTAATAAAATGCAGTATTAGATAAAAGCTAACCCAAGTAAATGCTCTTTTTTCCCCATGAAGTTAAAAATGCAGATCTAACTGTAAAATCAATTGTCAAACGTTTTGATATCAAGTCACAGCATGAATTTTTCTTAGTTGTTCCTTAAGTGCTTGGTGTCTTTATTTGGTATTTTTCAAGTATATTTTAACATGTTTACAATTCTTGAGTGTTGTAAAATGGTTAAATGTAGCACTGTGTCACAAAGGGAATCAGTGCAAACATTCTGAGACAGGAGTAACCTAGAAATGCATTTACATTTTCATTTACATTACTTTTATGTATTTCACAGAATGGATTGCCAAGGGGAAAATTGTAAAAAAAAAAAAACGAAGAAGATGAGACTGTATGAACCAGACCCCGGCTCACCCAAAGATGACCAGGATGGTAATTGAATCATTATCATTTTACTGCACATCTTTTTAATGTAATGTTATTTCTTTAAATAAATATTTCTTAATTTTAATTTATTTTGGAGGATATTATGATAACAATTAATGGCATTTCCAATAATAAATAAAGAATAAAGAATACGTTAAAACGCGACTTCCTAATTGCAAAGGCTGTGATTTGGTCACTTGACTTGTGTGGGACTATTTTGGTTTAAAACTTGCTAATGTTGCTACCTCACAGGGTAACACTATGAACCTGTATCAGCACTTAAAAGAAACCCAAGGCCATCTACGACAGCTGTGTGGCTAAAATGCCGAACACCAGTCATCACTCACCGAAATGTTTGAAAGCGTAACGTTAACCCCATATGAATGTACTTTAAAATGGAACGACGACATTACTCAAACAGTAACGTAGTTTAACGCCAAAGACATGATGCCCCTTAGTACGGTCACCAAGCCTGGGTTCATGGCTACACAGAGCGTCTGTTTAGCACCGGATAGATGGATAGACTTGATGTGAGTATGAAGTACACTGACCGGAGCTGGATCGGAGCCGGAGTTGCTAATGGTGAGAAATCAGGATCACTATGGCTGGTAGTGCCATACTCACTGCACTTTAGTCTGCGACCAATACCAAGATGGCGCCGCAGACGGTCGACTCGGTGTGTTTGTGCGTGTTGTTTTGTTTTGTGTTTTAACTTTGTTTTTTGCGATGATACCCGGATCGCTTTCTCCAGAGAAGAGCTCTTTAACATCAGGGGAACAACGCCAGAGGATTTATTTCCTACTTTTCTTCTCCCTTCACTGGAAATTTTGGACATTCTAGTCAAAGGTGCGCTCACTCTCACTTTACAAACGCCGCGAGGAGAGGGAAACAGGCTGGTGCGCTGGTGCGTCTCCGCCAGCGAGGATTACGCACACCGTTACCGGGCATATTTCTCTCTAACGTGCGCTCACTGCCCAACAAACTGGAGGAATTACAACTGCTGTTGGTTGGAAACAGGGACTTTTCTTCATCTGCTGTTTTGTGCTTCACGGAGATGTGGCTCTGTGGATTAATACCGGACTCTGCGCTGCAGCTGACAGGCTTCCAACTCTACAGAGCGGACAGAGACACGGACCTCTCCGGCAAAACTAAAGGTGGATGAATCTGTTTCTACATCAATAGCGGTTGGTGCAACGACGTGACAGTGATTCAGCAGTATTGTTCTCCTGACCTGGAATCTTACATCATAAACTGTAAGCCTTTTTATTCACCCCGTGAGTTCCATTCATTCATTCTGGTCGGTGTTTACATCCCGCCGCAGCGTTAACGGCGCACGCATTGCGCCATGCTTGCCGCACCAGATACTATGTGTGGAGCGGACCAACCCGGACTTCCTAGTTATTGTCCTTGGTGACTTTAACAAAGGAAACCTCACTCATGTACTACCTAAATACAGACAGCATATTAAATGCCCGACCAGAGAGGAGAACATTCTGGATCACTGTTACACCACAGTCAGGGATGCTTATCACGCCGTCCCCCGTGCTGCACTGGGACTCTCTGACCACGTCATGGTTCACCTGATCCCCTCCTACAGGCAGAAACTAAAGCTCTGCAAACCTGTAGTGAGGACATCAAGGAAGTGGACCAGTGTAGCTGTGGAGGATCTCCAGACGTGCTTGAACTCTACTGACTGGGATGTGTTCAGGACTGCTACCAACAGTCTGGATGAGTACACAGAGGCTGTGACGTCATACATCAGCTTCTGTGAGGACTGCTGTGTTCCATCATGCACCAGGGTGAGTTTCAACAATGACAAAGCCTGGTTCACAGCCAAACTCAGAAGGCTAAGGTTGGACAAGGCAGAGGCGTTCAGGAGTGGAGACAAAAACAGACTCAAAGTAGCAAAGTACAAGTTTAGCAAGGCGGTGAAAGAGGCTAAACAACAGTACTCTGAGAAACTCCAAAACCAGTTCTCAGCAAACAACTGTGCTTCTGTCTGGAGAGGGCTTAAACAGATCACCAGCTTCAAGCCTAAAGTCTCCTACTCCACCAGCGACCGATGCCTAGCCAACAAACTTAATGAGTTCTACTGTCGCTTTGAAGGACAAAGGGTCGGTCCTGTAACCATCCCCCTCAACACCTCCCAACAAAGGGTCTTCCCTGATTCCATCCCCCACGACACCTCCCAACAGCTACAGCTACAGTGCATCACCTCCACCTCCACCTCCCCACCCACCTCAGTGACGTCTCTCTCCATCAATGAGGAAGACGTCAACAGACTGTTCAGGAGACAGAACCCCAGGAAAGCTGCTGGACCGGATGCTGTCTCCCCATCCAGCTGACCAGCTATCTCCAGTGTTCACAGACATTTTCAACACCTCACTGGAGACATGCCACGTGCCAGCCTGCTTCAAGTCCTCAACAATCATCCCCGTTCCCAAGAAGCCTAGGACCACAGGACTTAATGACTTCAGACCCGTCGCCCTGACCTCTGTGGTTATGAAGTCCTTTGAGCGCCTTGTGCTTTCACACCTCAAAGCCATCACTGACCCCCTCCTGGACCCCCTGCAGTTTGCCTGAACATCAGCTCCCTCGTCAAGAAAGCACAACAGAGGATGTACTTCCTGCGGCAGCTGAAGAAATTCAACCTGCCAATGACAATGATGGTGCACTTCTACACAGCCATCATTGAGTCCATCCTCACATCCTCCATCACCATCTGGTACGCTGCTGCCACTGCCAAGGACAAGGGCAGACTGCAGCGTGTCACTCGGTCAGCTGAGAAGGTGATTGGCTGCAATCTCCCACCGCTTCAGGACCTTTACGCCACCAGGACTCTGAAGCGTGCTCGAAAGATTGTGGCTGACCCCTCCCACCCCGGACACAAACTCTTTGAGCTACTCCCCTCTGGCAGGAGGCTGAGGTCCATCAGGACCAAAACCTCACGTCACAAGGACAGCTTTTTCCCCTCCGCCACTAGCCTTATTAACAAGGCCCGGAAACCACCCTGACTCTCTCCGCACCCACCTCTGGCTCTACATGCCACTGTACTTAATCTGCTCTTTTTATCTTAATTGTTACTCTTATTTTATTACATCCTGTGTGTGTATATATATACACATATATTTATATATTTATACTTATATTGCCTGTTCTGTTAACCTGTTTGTTTAACTTATTTTAGATAATGTGTGACATGCACCTACGACACCAAAACAAATTCCTTGTATGTGTAAAAAATGTACTTGGCAATAAAGCTTTTCTGATTCTGATTCTGATTCTGATTCTGGTTGTGTGTTGCTGTTACATTTAACTTTGAGTTACCTAAACATTTTCAAAGAGGTACAGGCAGCTATGTTCTCCTTTTTATTCTCTGCATTTTTGTTTTGTTACTGACTGGAGATCAGTTATATAAACAGTGTGTGTGTGTGTGTGTGGCAAAAACTGGACATTGACTATTTCCCTGGTAACAACTTAGTCAGGATTTTCCACACCATGGTTACAGTATGCAAGGGGAATTTAATTTGTGCTTTCTTTTATTCTTGCAGCCTACGTCATGCGCTGTGGAACTCTAGATGGATGGACACCTGTGGAGAAGGCCAAGGTCAAAAAAGCCTTGATTACCAAATGCTGCATGAGGATCGCAAAGACATGGACAATATACATTCTTGAAAGTGGCACACCAGAGGTGGACAGATGTTGAGTTCAGATTTTCAGAAGTTCTTTCTGCAAATGTTCAGCGTCAGTTAGTGTAAACTGAAAGTGCTGTTTTTGAAAGTGTCTGACATTATGGAAAGGATCACTACAGAGATAGTGTTATGAGAGCGGTTGTGTTCTCCGTCCTGTGTGTGTTCTCTCTCTCTCTCTCCCCTTTTCCCTGTCTGTCTGTTTTGAGGGAAAGGCTGAAAGTAGGTCCTCCGATCCAGACCTACACCACCCGACCTGTTACCTTTGGACTACTGTTCTGCCAGCCATTCGCTTCTCAGACCTTCTATCTCCCTGTTTGGATTCCTGTGAGAGTTTTTTGGACACGCTACACTCTGGCCACGCCCGCTGCTGTCCTGTCTTCCCCACCTGCGCAGCTAACTGTCCCTGGCTGCTTTGTTTTTCCTGTGACGATCATTAAAAGACATTCTAAATGTTTTCCATGTCCGTGTTGTGATACTCTGTGTTCTGGGTCATAGCCACAGCCATAACAGATAGATCCTTCTTAAGATTTAATAAAGGCTCCATTTGTTGAAAGTTTCCTTGATTTATTTAATTTTTTTAAAATGTATTTATAGATATATAAATGTATGATTTCTCAAATAATATCAAAAAAAAAAAAATATTAAAAAAAAAAAAAAATGTATTTAATATTAATTTTTCTTTTCCAAAGGAGAACAAAACGAGACTGAGCAAATTATCTCCATCACGTCTCAACTATGACTCCTGCAAATATTGCTCTGTCTCACCTATTTCTCCCAGTGAATTTTCAGAGCAACATATGAAAAATGGGTCAGACAAAAATGAGAACAAAATGAGCCATTAACGAGACTGAGCAAGTATCTCCATCACGTCTCAACTATGACTCCTGCAAATATTGCTCTGTCTCACCTTTTTCTCCTAGTGAATTTTAGGAGCAACATATAAGAAATGGGTCAGACAAAAATGAGAACAAAATGAGCCATTAACGAGACTGAGCAAGTATCTCCATCACATCTACTTTGCAATACTCATTTGGATTGAAGCAGCAAACTTCAGTGTAAGAGTAAAACAATGACATAAGATTATTTATAATAAGTTTATACATATAGTGTTTTGACCTCGACAACCCAACTGCATTTTACCGCAAACTAAAGAAGGCGCAATTGCTTGTTTGCGAAGGGTCAGGTCGGGACTCCAACATTAACACACTGACAACATTGTGTTTAGAATATAAAATATTTTTTATGTATGTGTGATTGTGTAAAGGTGTTCACGAGATACCAACCTTTCGTGAACTTGTGAATTTCGCCAGCCGTCTTCCCTGCACTAAATAGGGCTTCCACGCTTCCAGGGATGATCTCGTTTTCATGGCAACAGACGCGGTGTGCACGGAGGGGAGGGGCTTTGTGTGTGTGTATGTGAGAGAGACGCGTGAGTGAAAGAGAGACGGAGGAAGAGCAGGGAAAGGAAATGCAGCTGAACAAATATGCTGCGTGTTTTAAATAGCGTTAAATAAATGAATAACGAAACTCAATATGTGGCGGCTGGTGTTGATTCTATGGCGCACCGACAAAAATGAGTCGATGTGTGGGAAACACTGTGATGAATAGTACCAATACATTTTTTTGTCATCAGAACTGCCCAACACCATAGGCATTAACGTCACACTTACACTTGAGAGACAAAACTGTTTTGATTAAAAGGGGGGAAAAATATTGTTTTGTATCTGAATAAGCTGTTCTTAGAAGGATGTTTAAGGGTATGCCTAAATATTATCAAAGCTGATTTTTAATAGGCTAATATATACATTTTATTTTTCATTCATTTTTCATAATGTGTTCACAGTTAAAATGGTCTGAACAATTAATATTTTGAGTGGAGCCTGCAGAAGAATGGAATTCTTCACGCAACCACGCTACCTCACTATGTTCCTCACTGTGAAGACCAGTCATGTAGAATAGAAAAAAAGACTATAAGCATGTATAGTTGTGCTCTTCACTGGTGGGAATGCATGGGGAACTACTGGGTTTTCCTCCTTGACACAAAGAATTATAGTGTTGATATCCCTATCATATTCTGCTATTTAACAAATTTTATGGTATGACGGATAAACCAGAGATTAAGATCACATCCTGGAACGTCAGAGGATTAAATAAAATTGTAAATCTAAAGCAGGTTCTAGGCAGAATTAGATGTCTCAAATCTCAAATTATTTTCTTGCAGGAATCTCACTTGACCGATATTGCTAGATTTATAAAAAAAATATGGCCTGGGCAAGTTTTTGTAGCTTTATTTAACTCCCAGGCGAGAGGTGTGATCACTTTGATTCATAAATCAGTCCCATTCAGGTTAAGCCATACGTGACCCAGCAGGTAGATATGTTACTTTACAAGGTACAATTTTACCTGCCCAAATTACTTTCATTAATCAATCCCACATTCTTAAGGAATCTATTTGTAACTGTATCCCGGGGCAGTATATAATAGGTGGCGATTGCAACTGTGTGCTGGGTCCCATATATGACCCTCCTCAGGTACTAACACTTCTTATCAACAAGCTCGAAAGGTTTTGCTTTAGTCCCTAAACAATGTTTACCTAATTGAAGTCTGGAGGAAACTACTATCTAACATCATCACGTATCAAATACTTTCTTATCTCCATGAGCTTATTAACCCAAGTCAATGAATGTTCTTATGATTGTTGTAGTGGAAAGTTTTTATCTGTCATACTGATGTGTGATATTTCTTTCATATTTTATCCATTACGCCATGTTTTTTTATATTCTCATAATTTTATTTATATATTAACTTTATACTATACAATATTTACTCTGTTTTCTATATAATATAATATATCAGTTATAAGGATTTAGTATAGTACTCTATTATTCTAAAAAAGTGATCATAGCTTCTCCTGTATCTGTCATGCAAGCCTGTGCGGCCCCCTCTGTCTCCCTCATGCACACTCTGCATGAAGCAGAGGGCTGAGTATGTTTTCCGCAACTAGAGGAAGCTTTCCACAGAAAGCCTCAGGGCTCAGCTCTACATGAGTAGGCTTTCCGCAACCTGAAGAAGGCTTCCACGAAAAGCTCAAAGCTCAGCAGTAAAAGAAACAGTGTCAGCAGGAAAACAGTCCCTCCCATCTCATGCTCAGCTATAAAAACCCTGAAGTTTCTTTGTTCACTGACACACTTTCTCAGATTGCTTGTCAGTCTGTTAAACTGTCTCCTTCTTTTGCAAAAGAATAAAGAAAATAACTTAGAGAACTCCAGCGTGTCAGACAAACTTATTTTCCAGCTTCATCACCGAACACCAAAGAGATTTTCCACAACATTGTATAGTTTTATCCAGTCATGCTCCCATTTCATTAATCCTTCATATACCAGGACTTGTACATTCACCTCCTAGATAGCGACTCCAAACAAAGTGGCTTTTAAGACCCAACATTTGTCCAAATTTCGCCCACAAATCACTCCATATTTTCAATGAATGCCATGGCCTTTTGTGGACATTCAAATGTCTTAACTCCAGCCTTGGCTTCGATTTTAAGTTTGGCAGGATAGAGGATTCGGAACTTCACGTCTCTATCATGAAGGTTTTTCTTACACTTACAGTCTGGAAATAGCATTGAGTTGTTATGCTGCCCGCAACATCAGGTCCCGGTCCGATGATCTTAGGAATCTCGCCAGAATGGTCCTGGGTCTGCCTCCTGCCTGGGGCTGCTGGCCGGCGGTTCTGTGTGACGGCTCAATCTCAATCTCTCCCTCAGTCTCCAGCAACTCCCGAATTAGCTCACCCAGAAACTTCATCGTATCTCTTCCTTCCTTACCATCGGGTATGCCCACAAAACGGACAATATTGTGTTGGGATCGATTTCAAAATCAAGACCTCTCTTTTGCTAGCGGCAGGATCATCCCAGCTCCTTCTCGGCCGCCTCTAAACTCTTGACGCAGCTCTCAACCTCATTCATTCTGGTGACCAGGCCAGAGAGCTTTGACTCCATTGAAAAAAAGGAGCGGCGAGTTTCCTTCAGACCTCCTAGCTCAGAGGAGATTTTCTCAGGTGCTGCGAATATTTTACCAATATCCGCCAGCAACATGTCCTTAGCCTGTTGCTTTTCTGCCATGGTCACAGCAGCGGCGCCATTTTGACTCTTTTCAGCCGCGGCTCCACCACGGAGCATATGCTGCTTAATATTTCCACCGGCCGCTAACTCTTTAGATTTTGCCATTTTCTGCCTCCAGGATATTTCTCGTCCAGGCTAACAATATGTAAGAATAATAATTTCCCCCTGGGATTATTAAAGTAGTTCTGATTCTGATTCTGCTGATCACAAATATCAGAATCTTCGGGTCAGAATCTTGAAAAGGATAAATACAGCAGTGCACTATACGGACAACAACAAAGGATGCGCTAACAAAAGGTCACAGAGAAGCCCTACAGGTAAACAGGCAGGCATCAGAAACAGGCTGAGGAACAGGGCACACCGCACACCACTGCCCAGCATCCAGTTAGCTAACGTCCAGTCAATAGAAAAGAAGCTGGACGAGCTCAGAGCCAGAATTAAATACCAGAGGGACATGCAAGACTGCAACATCATCTGCCTCACTGAGACATGGATAACACCCTCGGTACCAGACCACGCAATTCAACCAGCAGATCTCCTCTCAGTTCACCGCATAGACAGAATGAGAGAGTCCGGAAAAGTCAAGGGGAGGTGGAGTATATCTCATGGTGAACAACTACTGGTGTGACAGTAGGAACGTCCATCATCTCACACATTCCTGCTCACCCAACCTGGGGCTCCTGACGATCAAATGCCGCCCGTTTTTCCTTCCTCTGGAGTTTACCTCAGTTATCATCAGTGCCGTTTATATCCCACCACAAGCAAGCACTGACACTGCTCTGTCTGAACTACATGAGGCTCTCGTTAACCACCAGGCTGAACATCGGAATGCAGCCGTCATTGTAGCTGGGGATTTTAACAGTGCTAACCTGAAGAGAGTAAGACCTGACCTTCGGCAGCACATCACATGCCCCACCAGAGGACAGAGAACCCTGGATCAGTTTTATTCACCCTTCAAGGGCGGCAACAAAACAAAGTCTCTCCCTCCGTTCGGCAAATCTGACCATGCTGCAATTTCCCTTATGCCAAAATATAAACAATGGCTAAAGCAGGAAGCCCCAGTGCAAAAGGAGGTGACACGCCGGACTGCCCAATCAGAGGCCGCCTTACAGGACGCTCTGGACCGCACAGACTGGGATATTGTGTTGTATATTACTTATTTTATGGATTTTATTAGGGGTCCAAGCCCGAGGCTGGAAGAAGCGGCGGTAGCAAAGCTATGCCGTTTGCAAAGCAGGGCTGTGGAACCCTATTGCTTTTCTAAGGTTTCTTATTCTTCCGCCGATAAAACAGATGCTACAGCCTAAACCGTACATGGTGGGGGGCTGCCGTTTTCAGGACTGGTCCAGATCCCTGCAAGGACCTCGGACAAAAAAATTCAGCCACTTACACCACTAGGTGGCGCTATAGCAGAAAAAAACGCGTTTGGCCTTATAACTCCCACACCGTACACCCAACATTCAAAAACCATACATCTACGCCTTCCCTGGATCCAACTGAATCAAGTGATATAGGCCACGCCCATTTCCGCCTAGACTTTTATCGTGAAAAATCGCTATTTATCGTATACCTGCTTTTTCGTACTCCTCCTAGACCGTGCAACAGATTTGATAGATAGAAACTTGATAGGTAGCATCTCCAGACTGACCTGTCAAAAAGTTATTAAAAGAATTTTTGTCGGATGAAAATTGCATAAATTACGCACAAACAAATTTGTGTAGCTAGCTACGAAGACACAAACTTTGCCATATCTCGGGCAAAATAAATGGTATCATCTAGAATCTTTACATTCCTCTTTGTCATGACCCTCTAAGGCTCCCTAACCAATTTTACAAAACATGGCCACTAGGGGGCGCTACAAGTACAAAAAGTTTATATCTCATGAACGGCTCATCCGATTTTTACGAAATTTTGAGTATACCATCTCGGCCCAGTCCTGAGGCCACACTTACAGCGGGGTACTGATTCGTCAAAGTGGGCGTGGCCTATGGGACCATGTCTAAATTTACAACTTAAACTAATGTGAACAACTTTAAATTTACAGGGTAGATGGAGAATGGGCCATGGACCTTAAATACCAAAAATTACACACATGGACCACTAGGTGGCACTATAATGACGTAAAAAGTGTTTTTGCCTATAACTCCCACAGTCTACATCACAGATTAGAAACCTTTATATCCACGTGTTCCTTGAATCCATCTGAGTCTGATGATATAGGCCACGCCCATTTGCGCTAAGAAGTTTTTTCGCAATATCGCGCAATGCGCAAAACAAACGTTTTATATCTCCTCCTAGGCCGTGCAAGCTATTGGCACAAAACTTGGTAGGTAGCATCCCCATAAGCACCTGACCTAAAGTTATTAAAAGAAGTTTGCTACGTTACACCATTACATTCTCAGTTTACAAGCAAACTAATTTTCGTAGCTAGCCACAAAACACGAACGTTAGCATAGCTCGGCCAAATGAATAGGTATTACAGCAAGACTTGGTATTGTTGTTAAACATCCCACTGCGAGCCTCCCTACCAAATTTGGTGAAAATCGGCCGTTAGGGGGCGCTATAATGAACGTAGAGGCCTTTTGGCAAATAAGTCAATGCATTTAAATGGGAATAATTTGCAATGGAAATATCTCTGCTGCAGTAAACGCTATCATCACACAACTTGAGATTATTGTTCAACACGCCACACTGCTGCTTTCCACCAGATTTGGTGATTATTGCACTTTAGGGGGCGCTGTAATTGAGGTTGAAGTGTTTTGGCCTTTTACGCAATGAAGAGGAAATTTGCAATTGCATTTCACTACAGACTTTGGACCTCGCACTTAGTCAAATTTCCTGACTTTTGCCTCGCCGCCATCGTGCTTTGGGTTCTCCTTTCGCGGGCTCCGCTTTCGTGGGCTCCTAGTGTCGTCAGGGGCGACTCGCGCCAGGGGGGACTGGTGACTCGCGCCAGGGGGGACTGGCGCCAGGGAGGCTTGGACCCCGTTCATAACTGCTTGCAGTTCTAGTTGTTATTTGTTTTTATTTAGCCGGAACAGGTACACAATGAATTTCACTGCACATTGTACTGTGTATGAGACAAATAAAATTTAAATTTTTAATTTGAAAGCTAGTTAAAGCTATAGCCCTATGCTTAATTTCCTGCATTGACAAATTCCCCACCTAAAGATGTCTTTTCTCTTATGTATCTCCCAATGTTACAAACATTACCCATCATTTTATAATATTTAGTATAATTTCCCAGAGTATCTATTCAAATATAGCTAACATTTTTTACCTGCGTGCTGGCATCAGCAGGTGGTCGAACAGACACCATTGCAAGCGTCAGTATTAAACAAGGACACTACGCTTCTGTGTTTACAGTGCAGAAATGGGAAATGTCAATTCTTAAAGTGTGGCTGTTGAACGGCACAATCTGGCATGGTGTTTAGGGCTGGACTCAAATATTCAGATATTTGTTGGTTGGGTAGGTATTCGATTTACAATTTTGGGATTCAAATACATGGAACATAACCTGGACTTAAACACCACAAAAACAAAGTGGTAATTGTGGATTTCAGAAGATCCAAGCGCACCGAGCACTCTGCCCTCTACATTCACGGGGAGAAGGTAGAGGTAGACTGAAAAAGAGCTTTTTCCCACAGGCAGTCAAAAGCACAAACCTTCCTCTATATCTCCTCCCTCTATAAAGACTTGTGTGCAATAAACCCCAAAAAACTGGAAGTGCAATATATAGTGCCACCTCATCGGGTTTATTTATCTTAATTTTTATATTTTACTATTTAAATTTTATATTTTACTATTTAAATTTTATGCTTGCAAACAATGACATCTAGAAAATGCTAACCTGCAGAAAATGCTTGTGAATGCTGAATAGCTAATTGCTAAAGCTAAACTTAATAGCTTAAATACGTAAGAAGAAGGTGAAGAAGTGAGAATAGTTGGAAAAGTGGGAATGGTTCAAATTAGTATAAATTTCATTGAAATGTTAAATAACACCACTAATGTAAAAAAGATGTGGAATAATTAAAGTTTTTTTGAACACTAAACTGAATTATTGGCTTTAAAAGTTCACTAATGCCAAAAGATGTAGAATATTATATGTTTCTAGTTGAAGAAAGGAATAAGTAGAGAAGAGAAAGCTGTGAGAAACATTCATGAAAATTTAGAAATATGAAACGAATTGTTTGAAAAATCTAAAATCTAAATTCTCAACTGTATTGCATTGCACTGCTTAAAATCCTGGGAGTTGAAATGTAAAACTGTCAGAGTTGGAAGCTGAACTGTATTACCTAAATAAGCTAAGGCCAGTTACACACTGGACACGTCACGCGAGCGTGGCGTTTCTGTTGCGTCTCAGCTGCGTGGTGGCTGCGTGGATATTTCTGTGTCCTACACACCAGAAGCATGTCTGACGCGTTGCTGCTCCTCCTGCTAGGTACAGGGAGGGCTGATCTCGGGACATAGCGCCGACAGATTCAAACTCTGAAAAATGGGTGTGCTGTCTGTTTATAACAACTTTGTGTAGCTGTAAAGAGCCTATATAGCCTGATGTTGGACCGTCACTCAGAACACACACTACGTTGTTATTGTAGCCTATCCTACCCTTTATATATAGCCTACTGATTTGATTAAAGCAAGACAACGTCGGCGGTATTGACTGCAAAATATGTTACAGAATATTTGGTTCTGTATGACAGGTGCAATATTTGAAAATCTTTTCTCTGAAATTTTTTATTACATTTATATCTACATTGATGTCAAAACCTTGAGACTTTCAAACATCAAGATGTCATTTATTAATATGCATTTGTGTCTAAATGACATATAAACATATTTTCCTATTCTATTTTGCCTGGAAACGCTTCTAACACACTTGCATCTTGCGTGAAAAATAGGCGTCGGTTCTATTTCTAGCAGGCACGCGTCTCACGCAGGCAGTGTGTAAGCTCTAACCTGTTAACATGGGAGCCGAAATATAAACGGACATGCCACGCAGCTGACATGCTCGCGCGACGCGTCCAGTGTGTAACCGGCCTAAGAGCTTAAATACATTGCTAGTAAAGCTGGAAGCTCAAATTAATTGACTGAAAAGGCTGAAAGAAGAAATACTTTGTATAGACATATCCATTGCATAGAACAAACAAGCATCACCCTTAAGAGCTGAGAGGTGAAATACATTGGCTAAAAAGAAGGGGGCTGAACGACATTTTTTTGGATGTATTATCATTCAGTACATGTGTGATTATGGGCTGGGAAAATCTGCCAGGGCATCTGCATATCACATTGCCAGCACAGTGTACACATCTCGCCATGTGAGCTTTACTGGTCAAAGCAGTGAGTGTAAAACAGTTTAATTTACTATAACTTATTCACAATAAAAGTCCACTGGTATGATGAAGTTACCAGCTTAGACTTTTATTTTGAAAATCACAAATGAACAGGATATAACAGGATCTCTGTTTGGTAAGAGTTCAGCAGAAGAAAATGTGACATGCAGCTTTTGACATCAGAAGGCAAAACTGCTGCATCATGGTTAGGAGAACTGCCGCTATCTGTCCAATCAGTTAACATGTTTGTAAATAGAGAGGAGACCCCTTTGATTTCTTAGGCTCTGGTCTTTCTAATCAGCTAATGACCATGTCATCTGTGTCTGACTGCTCTGCCAGTGAGGGACAGACCTGTGAAAAGAAGGCTCAAAAAGCCCAAACTAAAGGTGGCATCAGTGAAATTACCTTACTGTGAGCGCCAGAAGGCCTTTGTGAATTCATGTATAATTTGTGTAGATAAAAATAAAAAATTTATCTGAAATCACAGTTTCAAAATACTCTTTGTTTGCGTTTTGGCTCAACACTGGATGAGGACCAATAACACGAGTCAATCAAGGCTGATGAAGAATATGTTGTCGCTCTGAGGCAGATTATTCCAAAACTATAAGTCTAATTGCTTAAAGGGATACTTCACCGATTTAGCATTAAGCTTTGTATCAGTAGAAACACGGTAGTATTTTCGAATGACTGTGCTTCCCTCCCTTATGTCCAAGGGGGTAAGCTTCGCTTCAGAACCTCCTATGGCGCCATTTTGATGCTACAAATCGATCACCTCCCGTTAGCATTCCACTGACTGCCATTCATTTTGACATCACTTTGACAGCGAATAACTTTACATCTGAAGCATTTAAAGACTCTATTTGTCCATTGTTTATTTCTAAAGAAATATATATGTCAATATAGCCAGCAACCAACGTTAGCTACTCCGCTGTGCTGTGAAGTAATGTCCTATGTGAGACAAGCGTCTAGCAACATTGTTGTGGATGCTGCGGTCTTAGCCTGGCCACCTCCATGAACTTTGAGTCTAGGGAGGAGGGGGCGGGGGAGACGACTCTCTCCAATAATTTGAATTTGTACTGCAGTAACTATTTTAAACACTAGCTGTCAGTATTACATATTGCAACTTTAAAGTTTGAATAACGTCTGTAGGTAAAAGTATGTGGGAGGAGTAGCATTTCAAAAAGGAAGAAGCCTGAAGACGATTTGAAGATGTCTGCATTGACTTTAATGTAAAATAAAGATTGAAAAAGCTTAATATCTTAAAAAGTATGAAAACAGTTGAAGAAGTCCCCTCATGTGCTTAAAGCTGAACATTTTGATGTTTGAATGGTTTTTGTAGCTGAACGTATGCAGAAGTTAGTGGCGACCAAAGAAAGATGAAGAATAAAGATAACAATACTGTGAATGCTGCTGAATCAGCATTCACATTAAAGATCTAATCTTATTCTACCTCTGCCATTGACTGCAGCCGGTCTGTGTGCAGCACAGGTGGGACACGGACACCTGATGCTTGGTCTGTACTCCCTGTATTGAACCACCCTCTCTTGGAGTCGCTTTTCGGGACAAACATTCAGGAAATGATAGCCAGGCTTTAAGCCAGCTGTAAAGCCTCAGAACAGCTGGGCTCTTATCTCTGCCCGTAGCAATAGCAGTTAGGGTGCCGTCAGCAGGTTCAGCAGCACTGCTAGCCCGCGGAGAGCTTCAGAGATAACAACCACTTGCCATCTGGGACCTTCTCACCCACTGCCATCTCGGGTTTCGGGCCGGCTTGTGCCGCTACGGGAGAAAGCAGCAGTGCCACAAAAGGGCGTATATTTTTTATGGCCTCAAGAGTTTTTCTTCCCTCCACTTTCTGATGCTCAGGTTGGTTAAGATGTTAGCATTGTTTGCCATATTGTGTCAGCTAATACTATCAGAGCTGCCAACTTTTCAAAAAACCTCGGAGTGAGATTTGGTGGGGCCAACCAAAATTTTGCCGCGTACAAAGCAATTTTTTTGGCTCATTCAGCATCATTACCGTACAGCAAAAAATATATAATAATAATATATACACACACACACACACACACACACACACACACAAACACACACACACACACACACACACACACACACACACACACACACACACACACACACACACACACACACACACCAGTGGTTGTCAGTGTAGGGACCAGGTTCCCAAAGTTAAATTAACATTGGTCTACCAAAGGGATCTACTAGAACCACTGCAATTCTAAAGAATAAGAACCACTGATTTACCTAAATTCTAATCCTTCAAAATTAAATAAATAGAAATAACCATTTTTTGGACACCAGGGGGACTGGTGGCCAAAGACCAAACCTCATTAGATTAGGCAGTGAGGGAAATTCATTCTTCAATCAAGCCCTTTCCCCACCACAAGGTCCAGCAGAAAATAGACTGAAAAATGCCAACAGCAAGACAAAAGACACAGCATGGCTCATTTTGTGCATGTCACAGCCTTTCTCAAACTTTTTTTGTGCCAAGGCCAAGTAATGTTTGGCCCTCATCCTCTGTGCCCCACTTACTGTATGTAATTTTTACATACAACATCAACATTTAATGAATTATAGATTTAGGAGAGGTTAGAGAAGCACAATAGTGGCCCAAAGTTTCCCAGTATCTGCCCCCCTGGTGAGCTGGCACAAACCAGTCACAGCTAGCCTGGCAACCCAATGGCATAGATTTTGCTTCCAGATTTTGTGAGGAGACATATCATTTTGAGCATTAAACACTGAATTTTGATGCACCTATTTCTACCCTTTTCTACATCAATTTATGCTGGAAACAATTGAAAATATAGAAAATAAGGCCCTCAGGTAGTCTGTATTATGTTCAACTATTCTCTTGTATATCAACTTTTTCTAATGTAACACACATGTAGACCTAATTTACTCTTACCTCCTCTTTTGCGTTTGGTTGGGGAAGTAAATCTCTTTAAATGTGCATGTGGCACTTATTCATGTGAATCATACATTCATTCATTTTAATTAATTTATAAACCCCTGGACTTCAATAGCTCAGATGCGTTTCAGCAAGATTTCTGCTCATGTTTACAACTTTGTGCACATTCAAAATATAACTCCTCCTATCTGTGTTCCCCCGAGATTTGGAGAGTTGTGATATAGTCTGCTGTGCATGTTATTGCTCCGCTGATATGGTAGTAGCTCATTCAGACCGTCTGACAGACACAGAGGCCCATTTGGGTCTCTGGTCTCTGATTAAGTTTAGAGGTGGCTGTACGCTGCTCTTCATTGGAGGTAGAGCACGGATGCAAGGCGTCACTGCCCACAGCAGAGCGAGTCCACTAAAATTAACTGAAGTTGCTACACTTACCAGCTCCGCTGCTCGCCTCTATTTTTACAGAAGAGTGGACACAAAGCGACGGATGGGTCTGTATTTATACTCAAAGCACACATACCTGAAGCTGGGGAAATGTGACGCTTCAGTGTGATAAATCGGCGGTGTGGCGTGTGAGCATGTGAAACCAATCAAATACGTGTGTCTGGCCGCTTTTCCTCGGCCTCCACTTCATCAGCATAGGTTAGCAACATTCTGCCTCAGTAGCTAGTAGGGTGTTTGTGTCACATTGGTTAGATTGAATGATATCGCTACGTGACTAATACAGGCAACAGTGGTAATGCAGATGAGACGGCTTCACTGTGGAAAACTTTGTGCCTCCTGTAGAGAATTACGTGTTTCAGAATCTCTGAAGAAGGAGAGGCTTGGTCCAAATGAAAGGTTAACACAAAGATTTATTAATAAAAATGATAAGTCAAAATACAGAGAATTGCGCTGCAGCGGACCTTGAAAATAGTTGCTTAACCCTCAAGTTTCCACATCTATTTCGCCCCGAGTCACGGTTGCCCCCCTGCTTTATTCCTCCAATGCCAGGGGCGGTTACTTTTCTCCTTCGTGAGTAAGAGCCTTCCTCATAGGCTCTTCGTTGGCATGGTGACAGGTTGGACGCGTCTCGTTGGTTTCTTCGCTGTCCAATTAGGAAGGACATGCCCTAAACTCTGCCCCTAAGGGGTCATTTGCACCCTCAGATCAATAGGTTCTATCATGCAGATGTCAAGTCTTTACAAGTTTACAGGAATTAACATTCTATTGTCCTAACCCAGACTAAAGTACCAGAGGGTTGGAGACTGAAGGAAGCAGAAGGTTATTTCCTGCTGTGTAGCAGAAGGTTTCTCTTTATATGATAATAGTTGGTTTTAATCTAATCTATCTGCAAGAGACAGGAAGAGAGGGGGAGAGGAAGGGTCTGTCTTTACCTATTGTTTACAGAGACAAAAGGTGGTGATTGTGATAACCAGATCAGTCTGGACCTATTCTTTACATTCATATACATTCATTCCTATTTTCATAACCCGGTTAAGGCATACAATTTATTACTTAAAACATAAAACATACATGGTTATAAAAATCAGCACTGTTACAACTTTATTTTACTCAACACTCCCCGATAGCCTCAGTAAGTAGTAAACTAGCTGCATTAGCTACGTTAGCTTGTGAAGGTATTGCGCAGGTTAGAGCTTCCAATCTACTGTCATACAGTCGACACCTGCCTGCATTTACATCTTACCGCCAAAGCTGCAGAAACAAGAAACAACCTAACTCAAATCTTACAAACAACAAAAAGCGAGGGACATCCTGCAGATCCAATGGATGAAGTTGAGTCACGTCGAGAGTTTCAAGGCAAATGAGAAGCAGAGGCAGCAAGAGAGAGGTCAATGTGCTCTAGGAAAAAAATTCTGAGGAGTAGTTAACCATAGTCCTCATAAATCCACCAGAGTTTAAAATTCCAACACAAAGAAAGTGGAAGGGAACTGACATCGGCGAAAATAAATGCATCTGGCAGAATTTCCTGCGGCACCGGAGCAATCCCGGAAGTGGAACGTCGAGGATATAGACTACAGGAACCAGAAAATATAGAATGGCTTAGATCTGAGCTAAAAGATTATCTGGCGATCAATTGGTCCTCAGTGTCGTCTTCAGGGATGGCATGGGAGGCCTTAAAGGTTGTGATCAGGGGGTGCATTATAAAACATGCTTCATTTCATAAGAGGAAAAGTGCTAAAGCACTATTAGAATTAGAAAATAAAATCAAACACGCTAAAACAGAGATTAAGCAGAGAATGTTGCAGGATGGCCTGAGAAACCTGACTCAATTAAAATACTAATATGATAATATTCCAGGGGGGAGACTATCTTCCCAGGTGTTATGGTAGGAGGGGTAGTGCACAAACCTATGCTTTATGGTTGATATATTACTTTTAGTGTCCAAACCTCGCAGATCAATACCCTGTCTACTCAGGATCATTGACTCTAAATTGGTCCAAGTCAGAAGCATTACCTTTAACAGCTCAGTGCACCTTGACAGCCTTTCAATCAGGTGCATTTCTGTGGCCAAAGCAAGGTATCATATATCTGGGTATCTTATTACCTCCCCAGTTAAAAGACCTAGTTAAAGTTAATTTGGATCCACTCTCTCCTCTCCGCTAAAGATACGGGCCAGGTCTATTTACCCGCGAGCCGTGCAGGAAATGAAACAGCAAGAGCATCCAGTCAGTTTACCAAAAGACACCCCCCAATATTGTATGTCTCCTCTACAACACCACAGATGACAAGAGATTAATCTTGGAAGTGGAAAAACATAATAAACATCACAAATCCCTTTTATCAGGACAACACCAGAAAAGACCAGGAGTTTAATTACAGGAGCGCCCCGAGTGGAAGGTAGATACTAGCCTAATAAGCAGGTGATTGTTCTGTAAAGTACTTGTAGAGACAATATAATCTGCGAGTTGGGCAGGCGATGCTCCGCTTCTGAGAAGCTCCCGGTGTGGTATGGCAACGTGGATGGAACAAAACTGGAACGTAAACACCCCAGACAAATGCAGACCTGTTCTGCAATCTGGTACATTTTATTTTTATTTTTAAAAGAATCCCATTCATTTCCTATGGAAAACAGCGTTTTGCTCAATAGCTTACAAGTTATGGGACCCAAACACCCCAGACCAATGCAGACCTGTTCTGCTATATGGTACTAATAAGGCACACCTCACTATAAATAATATTTAGCACCTCACATTTTATTATTTTTAAGTTTATTATATTATTGTTGTAGTGTTATCATTAACAGTTTGTCCACCACTCAGTTTTATCAAGGGGTTAAGTGTTTTAAGGGGAGTTATGCTTACCACAGGTTGTACCCTCACTCCCTCATCTCTGTCCCACTCCTCCTGAGTCTCCTCCTCACTGTGTATGCCACTGTAGCCGACACCAGCACCACTATCATCAGCCACGGGAGCTGATGAAGGTCCTGCTAGTGCCGAAAACATGTCTTTTCGCTTTTTTCTTTTATTTGAGCAGCTTGGGAAACTTTGTTTCATTTTGGCATTTAGACCATTGACATAAAAGAAAGGTTTAGCCTCGTCTTGATCTTGCTCCGTCTCTTTGTACTTCCCATTTCTCCTGTCACTTTGCGTTTATCTTTCGCGCCGCGGCGCACTTTTACGGACTAGTCCATTTCATTGTGAAAGTAGGTGGTGTTGACCTCTCTCAGCAAGCAGGGCGCCTGCAGCTGCTGGGGGCGCTGATCTGCCAATTCCCCACACAGTGAAATGATAGAAAACAGAAAACCGCTTCGCGGCGCAGAGGATTTTTTTTTTTTTTAAGTTCTCGTGCCGCCCCACGTGACATGAAAAAATGTTATGCTTACCCTGTTATGCTGCCCTGTTCGCCCGTGCCGAAAACCGCCACTGTTTGCGGTGGTGGAAATAAGAATAGAACACCCAAATATTCTATTTCTATCTTCTAATATTATTCTAATATTCTATCTTCTACATATACAAGATCTCTGTAAATACTCCCCGCCAAGCATGGGTTGACAAATGGTTGTATGGGACAATGTGAATTTCCACCGTGGCCCGCTCATCAGGGCCTGGTTCACTACTCATCCAAGGATGGTCATGGTGTTCCTACCACCTTACTCTCCTTTCCTCAGTCCTGTTGAGGAGTATTTCTCCACTTGGAGGTGGAGAGTGTATGAGCAACGGGCTCAAGATCAGAGGTCCCTGCTCCATGCAATGGACGCTGCGTGTGAGGATATTACAGGAGATCAGTGTAGGGGATGGTTGCGACATGCACGCCGTTTCTTCCCTCGTTGCATCGCAAGGGAGAATATACGCTGTGATGTGGACGAGAATCTGTGGCCAGACAGACAGCAGCGTGTGGATGGTCAGGAGGGTGAGGACGGTGGCCAGGAGAGGGAGGGGGAGGACAGTGACCAATGAAGAACTGTTAGTTGTGAAACTCGAGTTTTATTTACAGCACTGTAGGCTACATATAATTTTCCTTGTGTTTATATTACAGTATATTATGCTGTATACATTTTCTTTTTACTCTGATGTATGGTAGTTACTTTATGTGTGTGAATAAAAATGGTTACAATTTCCTTGGCAGTATGAGTGCAATGTGTGATGTCAAACCTTGGAGGCTACTCTTACCCTAAAATCCTATTTGTTTTTCTTCAGTTTTATACACAATTGTATTATGTTAGCTAGACAAAAAACAGTACAGTAACCATTGTCAATGAAGGACTGGGCTAAGACTGAAAGGTGGACATGAGGGATATTTCAATGGTCCTCTGCCATAGTGACAAAACATCTAAACATTTTGACTTGCAGTGCTTACACAATGCCAAAGGGACGAAGCATTTTGGGGGCACTGACTATTTCAATGAGAAAGAAATTTAGTTTTGACACATGAGTGAACTGTTTTGGGAGAGATATGAGCTTTTGCAGGTGAACCATGGTGTTGTGCTGAACCATCCAGGTTATTTTGGCAAAAGCACCAAGAGTGTTGAGAATGTCCGGTCTGTTTCAAGAAATGAGCCAAAGCAATTGAGAAGGATATTTGCCATTTGCATGGCACTGAATCTTTATATGGGAAAGGAATTTAGTTTTGAAGCATGAGTGAACAGTTTTGGGAGAGATATGAGCTTTTGCAAGTGAGCTATAGTGTTGTGCTGAACTGTAAGCCTGTTTTGCTAAATTATCGTAGAGTTTTGAGAATGTAATTTCTGTTTCAAGAAATGAGCCAAACCAATGGAGAAAAACTGTAACTTACCCAATGGAGTTTTGAAAGTTATATTTTTGCTTCAGACCTTCCTGTAATAAAAAGAAAAACCTAACACTCAAGATGATCTTCAGACCAAGCCACACACAAGTTATTTGTCAGATTGTTCAATACCAAGTTTATTTGCCTGTGAGAGGCTATAAAACATGGCGACGAAGCCACCAAACAGGAACTGTGTACATATCTCAGCAATGAATTGACATATCAAAACAAAACCTGGCACTTGAACAAGGCACAATGTTCCAGTCTCTGACAGCAAATTATATGCCCCTACACTGAATGCTTTAACGCCACCACCAGTTCAAACTAATTTAAAATCAAGACAATCCAGGCCAAAGCAAATGCCAAGCCAAACGAAAGGCCAAAGGAAAGCCCAAGCCTGTTGAACTACTTCACCCCCACATTGCTTTCTTATATCTGAAAAGAAAAAAAATCCATTACTTTCCAATAGAAATTTTTTTTCCTCAACCTTGTCATCGGCATAACACACACAGCCATTTCCTTTTCTTGAATTCATTTAACTTCTTGTTTTCCATTTCCAAGCACATGGTATGGAACAACCTGTCACATTTATCACACTGGATCTGTTGAATTGAAAAAATAATTAATGATTTATTAATGTACATGATTTTGTCAGTTGGTAGGACACTTTAGTTACTCAAAAAAGTAGCTTATTACATATTGCTCGTTACTTCTCAAATGTAATGAATTCCTTTACTTAGTTACTCCCAGCGCATAGGTTTACGGCGCCTTACGTTACTCGTTAGTTTTGCATTACCTGACCCTCCAGAGGAATTGAAATGTCCCCACTGGGCAATTTGGTTCACAACAGGTGAATAATAATAAGTTACATCTATATTGCGCCTTTCTCAAACCTAAGCTCGCTTTACATAGCAGAAAGGAAAATACAACAACAAACTAAAGGAGCATAGGAGGAAATATAGAGCTATGTGTTGGGTGTGGAGGAGAATTGATCATTAAACAGAAAGGTCTTGAGATGGGTTTTTAAGAAAGGAAGAGAAGAACAGTCACGAAAATGTTGGAGGGAGTTTCAGAGTTTGGGTGCCAAGGCACTTAACTGCTGCTCGCAACAACTCACCCAGTCTGTAACGGGAAGTGCATGTCCAGGGTGCTTGTCAGCTCCACACATTAAGCATGTTTCCTCATCAAAGACAGAAAGAAAGTGTATTTGCATGACACATTTAATCTGAATATATGTGGAGTGCCTTTAAGTTATTCAAATATGTTGTAGATACTGTATTGTATACTTGATGCCTCAAGGACTTGGAGAGCCATATCTCTCCTTACTTCTTACATGGCTTTCCTTGAGGTTTCGAACTTCATTTTGGGCAACTGAGGGAAGGCTTCCATCACTGCTCTTGCCATCTAAATTAACAACACTGCAGTTATTGAAAATGTCTTTCTCTTTTAATAGATTGTAATGTGCAATTTTAGGAGCAGCTGTACTCGTGTCTGCAGCGAACTAAAAAAAGGAAATGGCGAAGTTGCGCATGTGCGCAAATGCGTGAGTCCAAGGAGTGACGTCAGCTCATCAGTCCAGCAGGGAGTTTTCCACATGGACGCTATTGAGCAAAAAGCTGTTTTCCATAGGAAATGAATGGGATTCTTAAAAAAAATGTAAATAAAAAATATTAATTTATAGTGAGGTGTGTCTTATTAGTACCACATTGCAGAACAGCTCTGCATTGGTCTGGGGTGGTTACGTCCCATAACTTGGATGGTATTGAGGAAAAAGCCATTTTCCATAGGAAATGAATGGGATTCTTAAAAAAATGTTAATAGAATAGTAGGTGCAAAATATAAATTTATAGTGAGGTGTGTCTTATTAGTACCACATTGCAGAACAGCTCTGCATTGGTCTGGGGTGTTTGCGTCCCATAACTTGGACACTATTGAGCAAAACTCCGTTTTCCATAGAAAATGAATGGGATTCTTTAAAAAAAAAAATCATATAAAAAAAGGAGATGCAAAATATAAATTTATAGTGAGGTGTGTCTAATTAGTACCACATAGCAGAACAGCTCTGCATTGGCCTGGGGTGTTTAGAACATCTGATATACAAGCTATCTGAAATAAATGAAGCTCAGAACGTAATTTATTGACGGTCCCTAGGTAAAAACCAAGCAGTTAGGAGCAAATGGGTGTCCTGTTGTTTTCTGCCAAGACTGAGTGAAAGCACAGCAGGAACTGCTGATGAACCTGAAATGAATATCCGAATATCTGTCGAATATCCAACATCAAACTAACTTCACCACGGTTGCTTACCGCTGCTTTTGGTGTTCCTAACCAGCAGCTATCGGGTCGCTGGTGAAAGCCCTCCTATAGTTCTCTGTCCTGCTGTTGTCTCTGTCATGCTGCCTGGTCCTGTATCCATACATCCATGCCCTTTACCGGGGTTAGCTTCTGTTTCGGCCAAAAGCCCTGTTTGGAAGATTTCAGCTCTGTCCTGCAGTTGCCACGCCCCCTTTTCTTTGCCACTCAGTTCCCCATGTAGTTCACCACACCTTCAACTAATTAGCCTCAATCAGCCACAGACTTTATTAAACAGCACCTGTGCACACAGCCCCTTCCCTTTGTTCAAGCCACATGGAGGAATCTTTGCTGCTGGAAAAGCTGTGTCTCCTGCCTTGTGTGCGTTAATGAGCTATGTAAGTTTCATATGTTTTTACTTTGATGAAATGAAAGTGCTAATGTAAGGCGAGTGCCAATCTTGCATTCCTTTCTGTTTGTGTGCTGTTAAGGTGCTGTTATATTGCATTCTTTTGTTTGTGTGCTGTTTAAAGGTGCTGTTATATTGAACAGTTGAAATTGGTTTACATTGCTCATTTGAGTTACCTGTGCAAGAAATGTGCATTTGATTATTGTTAGTTTATTAATAACAGAGCAGATAACTTATGTATGGTTTGTTATCCAAATTAATTGTGGCTTTGTATTGTGGCATTGTGAAGCTAACTATATACCATATCCTTTCCCCCTGAGAAACCACACACCCACACACACCCATACCTGTTACTTTGGAATAAAAGAAAGGTAGGGCAGGGAGTGGGACGAGGCGGGCAACGGGTCTTGTGTACAGTTTGTCCCCCATTCTGACATCTGCAACCCTACAATGGCCATCCTTGCTGGGATGGAGTGAAATCACTCTACCTACTGGCCAGAGGGATTGGGGGAGCTGAGGGTCGAGAATGAGGACAACAGTGTTTGGTTGGAGGTCAGGATTATCAGTGTGCCACTTCTGTCTAGACTGGAGAGAGGGAAGATAATTTCTGAGGAAGTGGGCCCAGAAATGATCAGGAAGAATCGGACTATGACTCCACTGATGGCAGCTGCGCAGCTCAGAGTCAGGATAAGTTACCAGGGGGAGGGAAGAGTCATGCAGCCCCATGAGCAACAGGTTAGGAGTCACTGGATCAGGATCCGCAACGTCAGAGGAGACATAACCTTTGAATGGGGCTTTGAATTGAGGATGCCTTCGATTTCAATCATCACTGTGTGTAGCATCTCTTCAGTGACTGCTTGGGCGCCTAGGGTAGTCTGCAGGGCAATCTTGATGGAGCGTATTTCACGCTCCCACATCCCACCGAAGTGGGGTGCGTGTGGGGGGTTGAACTTAAAGGAGATCCTCTGTTTAGCCGGTGAAGGTAGAGCCCCTCAGGGGGCCAGGCAGGACGTCGAGGACTCTTGGGCGGCCGTCGGCGAAACCCTTCTAGCGGCCGAACAAGACGGTGAGGGCAGTGCCCCTCTGGAGGCCGAGCAGGTCGGCCAAGGCAGAGCACCTTTGGAGGCCGAGCAGGTGAAGGGGCAGCTGTGCAGGAGCCAGGCGGCGGGTCAGCAGGGCTGGAGTCAGGCGGTGGGTCAGCAGGGCTGGAGTCAGGCGGCCAGGTGACGGGAACAGAGGTTGACAGGGGTGCCGACAGGACACGAGGGGCAGGAGACGGTCTGACCGCTGACAGGACACGAGGGGTAGGAGTAGGTCAGACCGACAAAGGCAAAGTCTCTGGGGGGCAGGACAAGGGCAAAGTCTCTGGGGCGGTCTCAGGGATGCCCTCAGGGGAGCCGGAGATCGGCAAAGTCTCGGGGCGGTCTCAGGGGCGCCGGAGACCGGCAAAGTCTCAGGGGCGGTCTCAGGGGCGCCGGAGACCGGCAGAGTCTCAGGGGGAACGGGCATGGCAGGTTCAGGGAGGCTGGATGCCAGCCGGGGTTCAGGGAGGCTGGGCGTCAGCCGGGATTCAGGGGAGCTGCTAGCCAGCCGAGGATCTGGGAGGCTGCTAGCCAGCCGGGATTCAGGGAGGCTGCTAGCCAGCCGGGATTCAGGGAGGCTGCTAGCCAGCCAGGGTTCAGGGAGGCTGCTAGCCCTAGGAGGGGCGATCTGGACTTTAGGGGAGATCACTTGGGAGGAGGTCACTTGGGAGGAAGTCTTGCTACCATGGAGTATGGTTGTATCTCGGTGAGAGGGTTGTGGCCTTGGTCTGACAGGCTGAAGGGTTCTCTCCCTTCTGGGCTGGCAGCGGGCTACCTGTTGCAGCCAGGAGGAGAAATCTAAGAGGTTATAGGAGAGGGGACCTGGTCTGCTCAAACGCATGCTTCTCTTAAACTGGCAAAATTGCTCACTGGGTAGTTTCTCTAGTAACTGCTCAACATGTGAGCCACAGGTAAGCTTGGAGAGACCATCGTGGCCCATGGACTGGAGGAGACGCACTAAGGCTTGTACTCTAAGGGAAAACTGATCTAGGCCTCTACCATCACCTATCCAGATAGCCGGCATCTCCATTATAGCCTGGAGTTCTCTCAGAGCAAGCTTTCTGGGTTGGCCATAACGCTCATCTAGGGCCCAACTAGCTTGAGTGTAGGGATCTTGGGCATAAACATAAGCTAAGGCAAGCTGCCTCCCCTGATCTACCTTTTAAGTGATCCAGTAAGATGCGGTATTTGTACAGGTTGGATAGGGCCATCTTCAACATCCTATACTGGCTTCCATCCTCTCTAGTGAGATCAGGGAATGAGGGACCTTCTATCTTTCTATATGACTGTCTGCCTGAAGGGGTAGCTAAATGGCTTGGAGGGGCCACAGGAGCAAGGTGGTGTAGCTGAACATTGCGGGGCTGGTACGCTGGCTGGGAAGAGCGGGCCATAGCTCCAGGCAAAGTTTGAGGGGGCAACGTGTAGGCTGGGAGCAAGGGGTTGCGTGAGGTGGCAGGAAACTGACTATGGTCAGGAAGATTCGTGTGCTGCCAGGACTGAATCAAAGGGGCACGGCTTGCAGGAGGGGGATAAGAAAGCTGCTGCTGCTAAGGTGGGGGAGGAAAGGGCCTATATTCGCTTGTGGTAGCTTGAGGTGGCATTGCAGAATGCTGGGCTTGTGATGCTACTAACTGAGGACCAAGGTTATCAGGGCGAGGGGATGGTAATGAACGAGACCGTGAGTGGCCACTACCAAGCATACAGTGCTGGATTAGGCTACCAAATGTGCATTTGATTATTGTTAGTTTATTAATAACCGAGCAGATAACTTATGTATTGTTTGTTATCCAAATTAATTGTGGCTTTGTATTGTGGCATTGTGAAGCTAACTATACACCATATCCTTTCACCCTCAGAAACCACACACCCACTCACACACATACCCGTTACCTTGATAGTACTTGGAATAAAAGAAATTGTGGAATTAAAAGTGACTGGACTGAACTGTTCTTACCGACACCTCCACTGGTCTCAAGCCAGCCACCTACACATTCCTCTCAAACCTCCTTTTCTCCTTTTACCTTGTTAAGGTAAGCTAGGTTAGCCTCCTAACTTGTGTGCTTCTCAAATGTACTTTCAAATTCATGGGATTTTTCCTTGTAATAAATTGTCCACACATTTTACTAGCTTCCACTGCAAGGCACTTGCTTTTATCTGACACAGTCATAATCAAATAGGACTGCCGCTTTTTTCCGACATTCAGTACAGCCATGATGCCAGGCGAGGGCATGGGCAAGGGGGAATGACATGTTGTGTTCAATCTGACATGGAATTTCTGGGTTCCCAGTCGGAAACTATACATGTCTACAGGAAATGTCATGGTCGGAAAGATATAACGTTATTTGCTCTGTGAAAGACATCGACAAAGACGAAAACGAAGGACATTTACTCGATAATTTTATTTTAGTTAGTTTTGCAAACGGACATTACAGTTTTAGTTTAGTTATCTTTTTTGTAATGCCTCGTTTTTATTTTTATTTCAGTTAACGACAATGTTTTTTCCCACCTAGTTCTCGTTATTTTGTTGCTACACATGTGAAGTGATTCCTTCCGAATGAACACAATGAATCTGACTGCCGTAGATGTGAAAGAAATGCAAACTCTGACCCATGCGTACGTACATTTTGGAGACAATGGGAATTGGCGACGCAGATGGTAAGGCAGGCGCGTAGCCAGTAATGGGCCAGGGCAGCACTGGCCGACCAACTTTACTCACTGGCCCGCCCAGCCAAGTTTGATCAATACTAGGGCTGCAGCTATCGATTAGTTTAGTAATAAAGTATACTGATTATTCACGTCATCCTTCCACCGCTGGTTGTCGGGGTGGTGCCCAGCTAATGATGTGGGCTATGTGAATAACTGGAGGGCGTTCTGGGGAAAGCCTGGTCTGATTGAGAGAGACGGCATTCATCCCACCTGGGACGGTGCCGCTCTCATATCAAAAAATCTGAACGAGTTTATCAGACATAAACCATGACAACCCAAGTTTGATATTAGTAATCAGAGGTGCAGTGCTACGCGCCCTCTGTGCTTCCGTTGGACAATCGCCCACTCATAGTCTAATAAAGCACGGTGTCTGTCCCCGGCTCAGATCGGTTAAATCAAAGGTAAACAAAAGATGCGCTATACTTAACAACCTAATTGGAATTAAAACTACTGCAATAGAACAAAATAGGAAAATTAGATGTGGACTATTAAATATTAGATCTCTGTCTTCTAAAGCAGTACTGGTAAGAGAGTTGATATCAGACAATAAAATTGATTTATTTTGTCTTACTGAAACCTGGCTGGGCCATGAAGACTATGTTAGTCTAAATGAAGCCACTCCTCCCAGCCATATTAATACTCAAATTCCTAGAGGCTCAGGCCCGAGGGAGGGGGGTTGCAGCCATCTTTGATGCAAGCCTGCTAATTACTCCTAAACCTAAATTACATTATAACTCATTTGAAAGTCTTGTTCTTAATCTTCAACATCCAAAATGGAAAACATTACAGCCAATTATATTCGTTGTTATTTACAGGGCTCCAGGTCCCCGTATTCTGAATTTTTATCTGAATTCTCAGAGTTTTTATCATGTTTAGTCCTTAAATCAGACGAAGTACTTCTTGTAGGTGATTTTAATATCCATGTGGACGTTGACAATGACAGCCTTATTACTGCTTTCAACTCATTACTGGATTCAATCGGTTTCAGTCAGAGTGTGCACAAGGCGACGCCTGTTTTTAACCACACCCTACGACCTTGTGCTGGCATATGGTATTGAAATTGAGGATTTAATAATATTTTCGCGCGGAATTCGGTATTATCAGATCATTCTTTAATCACTTCGGAATTCTTACTACCTGATTATATTAAATTGGATAAAAGCTCCTACACCAGATGCTTATCTGACAGTGCTATAGCTAAATTTAAAGAAGATATTCCAACAGCATTCGACTCTATGTCATGCCTTAACATAACAGAGGACCTGTATGTTAACCTCAGTCCCTCTCAAATTGATGCATTTGTAGACGGTGTTACGACATGCCTACGGACGACCTTAGACTCCGTCGCTCCCCTGAAAAAGAAGATGATGAAGCAAAGGAAACTAGCACCTTGGTATAACTCCCAAACTCGCAAATTAAAACAAATCTCGCGAAACCTCGAATGTAACTGGCGTTCCACCAAGGTGGAAGAATCTCGTTTGGATTGGCAAGAAAGTCTCAAAACCTATAGGAAGGCCCTAAGAAAGGCCAGATCAGACTATTACTCATCACTAATAGAAGAAAACAAGAACAACCCAAGGTTTCTTTTCAGCACTGTCGCCAGGCTGACAGATAGCCACAGCTCTACTGAGCCATCTATTCCTCTAGCTCTGAGTAGTGATGACTTCATGAGCTTCTTCAATGATAAAATTACAACAATTAGAGATAAAATTCATCACCTTTTACACTCAACTTCTAACGGTTCACCTTTAACACGCAGTAGTTAGAAATAAAGACTAGTCTCGACATATACTTAGACTGCTTTTATCCTATAGATCTTCAACAATTATTGTTAAAGATATCCTCAGCTAAGCCATTTACCTGTCTCTTGGACCCCATCCCAACGAGACTACTCAAAGAAGCATTACCTGTGGTTAACACCTCATTACTAGATATGATCAATATGTCTCTATTAACAGGTTATGTACCACAGTCATTTAAAGTAGCTGTGATAAAACCTCTTCTGAAAAAACCCACCCTGGATCCTGAGGTCTTAGCAAACTATAGACCTATATCTAACCTTCCTTTTCTATCCAAGATCCTTGAGAAGGTGGTTGCTAATCAGTTATGTGATTTTCTACATAGCAACAGTTTATTTGATGACTTTCAATCAGGATTTAGAAAGAATCATAGCACAGAGACGGCACTGGTGAAAATTACTAACGACCTTTTAACTGCTGCAGACAAAGGTCTTGTCTCCATTCTTGTTTTACTAGATCTTAGTGCTGCATTTGACACAATTGACCATTCAATCCTGTTACAGAGATTGGAACACTTGGTTGGCATTAAAGGAATTGCTCTGAGTTGGTTTAGGTCCTATTTCTCTGATCGATCTCAATTTGTGAATGTTAATGATAAATCCTCCAAGTACGCTAAAGTTAGCCATGGGGTTCCTCAAGGCTCAGTGCTTGGACCAATTCTATTCTCCTTATATATGCTTCCTCTAGGCAATATTATTAGAAAACACTCAATTAACTTTCACTGTTATGCGGATGACACCCAATTATACTTGTCAATCAAACCAGACGAAACCAGTCAGCTAGCAAAATTTCAAGAGTGCATTAAGGATATAAAATCCTGGATGACCTATAATTTTCTGATGTTAAACCCTAACAAAACTGAAGTTATTGTGCTGGGCCCTAAACACCTCCGAACTTCATTATCTAGAGATATAGCTACTCTGGATGGTGTTGCCCTGGCCTCCAGCACCACTGTTAGAAATTTAGGAGTTATCTTTGATCAGGATATATCCTTTAATGCCAATCTAAAACAAACCTCAAGAACAGCCTTTTTTCATCTTCGTAACATTGCCAAAATTAGGAATATCCTGTCTCAAAACGACGCTGAAAAACTAGTCCATGCATTTGTTACTTCCAGGCTGGACTATTGTAATTCCCTACTGTCAGGTTGCTCAAATAAATCTCTTAAGACTCTCCAGCTGATCCAGAATGCTGGCAGCGTGTTCTCACAAGAACTAAGAAAAGAGATCATATTTCTCCTGTATTAGCTTCTCTGCATTGGCTTCCTGTTGAATCCAGGATTGAGTTTAAAGTCCTTCTCTTGACCTACAAGCTCTCCTACAAAGCTCTAAATAGTCTAGCACAAACATATTTAAAAGTTTGAGCTTTCCAAATTAATAAAACTATAATATTTCCTATTGTCCTACTAGAGCACTGCGCTCCCAGAATGCAGATGTTACTGGTGGTACCTAGAGTCTCTAAAAGTAGAATGGGAGCTAGAGCCTTCAGTTATCAGGCTCCTCTCCTATGGAACCAGCTCCCGATCTGGGGTCGGGGGCAGAAACTGTCACCTCATTCAAGAATGAACTTAAAACTCTCCTATTTGATAAAGCTTATAGTTAGGGATCGAGGAGTTGCAGTGTTCACCTAACTGGCCCAACTGCTTCTCTTCATAATTGTTAGATTAATAATACATAACAAAGTAGAGGGAGGCAGGCCAGCCAAGCCAGATCCGGCAGGGGGAGAGTTCTAAGCCCGAAAAAGCTACCTCTCCTTATGACCTGTCTCTCTTAGTTACCTGTTATAGTTACGCTGTTATAGTCCTAGACTGCCGGGGGACTTCCTTCCTTTGACACACTGAGCTGCTCTCTCTTCTCCCTTTCTATTACTGTTTCTATTACTGTTACTATTACTATTACTATTTGTGTGCAGCCCGTCCCAGAAATGCTTGTTACTAATCCTAGCTTCTGGGGGAGTTTACTCCCCGAGTCCTTATGCTTTTTTTCCCCAGCGTATTTCCTTGGAGAACGTTTTGCACCAAAACCCTGGTTGCAGCTGTCGCCGTGGTCCTGCTGCACTCCCTGCTGAGCTCAGCGATGCCCTGCAATGTCATGCTGCGTCCTGCTGAACCCTGCAGCTTCCCGCTACATCCAGTCACTGTTCCATTATTAATGTGACTACTATCGCCACTGTTCACGCTAATCCCCTAACCCGCTCGTCAGACACCGCCTACCAAAAGCCTGGGTCTGTCCGAGGTTTCTTCCCAAGAGGGAGTTTTTCCTCGCCACTGTCGCACTGCTTGCTCTTGAGGGAATTACTGGAATTGTTGGAATTGTTGGGGCTTTGTAAAATATAGAGTGTGGTCTAGACCTACTCTATCTGTAAAGTGTCTCGAGATAACTTATGTTATGATTTGATACTATAAATAAAATTGAATTGAATTGAATTATTCCATCAATAAATTGAGTAATCTGATAAAAAAAACAAAAAAAACACTTGTTTTATTGAAGAGCAATAATTACAAGTTTGGTTAAATTTTTGGAAAAAGCTACATTTTTATTGCCTACATTGCTTACAATATATCTCAAAAAACTAAACCTTAAGTGCATTCAAGTGCCATATTACATTTTTTTTTTTTTTTATTAAAGAAAACATTTTTTCAAATAATATCAACCTCAAACTAAGGCATACATTAAACATATGTGGCGAGTGGGACTCTTTTGGTGTGGAGCGCCTTTTCGGCCCGCTCAAGACCCAGACCAAAGGAAGACACCGGCAACGCCATCTGGGGAATTTCACCCCGAGAATAGGATTTGACTAGTAAAATGGTTAAACCACCAAAATACAGAAAGCACACAGATTCAATTTATGAATGAAGCCAGAGACTTAGTTCCGTCAAAAACAATGATTTTATTAATACAATTACTAAAACATCAAATACTATTTAAAATACCAGACCTACTAAATGTGGGAAATAAGTGCTGAGGCCTTACCGGTGGAGGGACAGGATCAAAGGGTGTGGGGTCTCAGGGAAGGATCACCCCAGTGTGTCACACACACACACACACACACACACACACACACACACACACACACACACACACACACACACACACACACACACACACACACACTCTTGTCTTGCTACCACAAATACTCGCTAGAGCACCAAATGTGGATTAATCTGCCCCTCAGTGCCCTCCAGTGTCCTGCTACATTCTGTATCGCCCTGCAGTGCCATGAACTACTACATCTATTTCTAGGCACTGTTCCATTATCTTTACTGTGATTATTATTATTACCACTGTTCATCACACCCCCCATATTTTTATATATATATATATATATATATATATATATATATATATATATATATATATATAATCCGAGGGTAACTATCACACTTTCAGAGTACAGTAATAATAGACAGATCATAGTTATTAATTAAAAATTATTTATTTACAAGCTTCTCCAGCAAAGACAGGAAGCGCTCCTCTCCTCTCCTCCCTCTCCCTCATCTCTGTCTCTTCTCTTATCCCTCTCCCTCATCTCTGCAAAACGCCGTTCCTCTCTCTCCACTGCCTCACGGTGCCACCTCTCCTCTCTTTCATCTCTTGCTTCTTCTCTCTCTCTTGCCCTCTCCTCCATCTTCTTCATCTCCTGCTCCTGTATCAGCTCCCTCTCCTGTAATTCCTTCAGGGCCTCCACGACATCCACTCGCCTCCGTTTTGGAGTGGATGCCGTGGAAGCCCTGGCTGTGTCCCTTTCTGGGGTCACCACCGAGGGGGGTTCCACAACCGCCACGTCCTGGGAGGATGAGGCAATGAGGACAGGCGGCGTTACAGACGGCCTGCCCCCAATTGCCTCATCCATCAGTGAGTACCACTTCCAGGACGCAGCGGTTGCCTCACCCCCCTCCGTGCTGACCCCAGTTCTGGGGCATTTCAGATCCTACGGACAACAGAAAACACTCCAATTTAAGATCAAAACAAACTAAAATTAAATGCTTACACCCTTAGGGCTGATTAACTCACAATTATTCTGACAGTTTACCGACCTTGTATTTTTGTTTCAGGTTCTCCCATTTTTTTTTTTTTAAATGGGGGTAACCTTGTCTTTAAGCCCTCGACTTTTAACGTACGCCCTAATGAAAATACAATTTGTATGAGGCTAGCAATGTAAAATATAGGTCCACAGTACAATATATAACGATAGGAAGATATGATATACATTTACTTACTCGTATCCATTCAGGGCAGCATTGCGCTTGCCCGTAAAGCTGGTTGCGTTCACCGTCCTCCACTGAATGAGGGACCTTGTGTCCTCGTCTGTCCCTAACGATTATATAAGTCAGATCAGGACAGAAACAGCACTGTTAACACGTTATAACATTACATGCATTAACGTACTGCAACATTACTGCTTATATGTAATGCATATTTACAAGATCACACATCTAACGCTAAATCTTCTACAGTGAGGACGACAGTGTGGCTAGTTAACCTCATTTATGGCGTAATTAGAGTATTTACAGTTTGAATTTCGTCACGCCACTTATGTAACATCTACCCCAAGGTCTAATAAAGCTAACAATGGTGTCGGATTTTTTTTGTGAACATCAGGGGTATAGAAGTAACTTCATACTCTTTAACTGTGCCGCTGTAAGATAACTAGCTAAGGTTAGCTAAAGCTAGCTTGATAGCACGTCAAATTACGGTACATATAAACGTTATAATTCGCGGTACAAAAATCATCACAGAGTGCAAAATGACCTTAATATACATAAACGGGTGGCTTATATGTTATACAAGTATAGCAAAATGATTAAAACTTACATTTGTAATGCTCGGTCGCTGTCGCGTCTTTGGCCGCCATTATCCAAAGCTTTTTAAACTTTTGTTAGCTCCGCCCCTTCCGCTACGTAGCAAAGATGGCGACCGTTGAGTGTGGAAAGTGTCCATTGATCCACACTCAACTTTTTCACCGTTATGAGTGCACCATCCGGGCACTTGTAGTGCACTGCATTTACCACACTTCGACGAGTGAAATTTTGAGTGCACTCAAATAGTTAGTATAAGTACAGAAGTGTGCGATTTGAGACACACCAAATGTTTTCTGTTGAGATGCTGAAGCATTGACGTCGTGCTATTATTGTGGTAAGCTAGTTCGATTTTTGCAGTAGACATACTGTAGAGAGTTTTCGTTTTAATTACGTTTGAACTGATTCCAAACTTTGGACACTTTCTGTAATTTTCTCCAGCCGGTCTCTTCTCTTAACCCCTCGCTATTTACGCTCAGCATGTGTCGCCGCCAGCAGCAGACTGAGCAGCATCTGGTGTGCGACAGTAATAATGATCCGTGCGGAAACACAGTCGTCAGCATACAACGTTGGTAACATTGATTTAACGAAGCTTCGAGGCAAGTCATTTTGCGTCGGATTTTTTTTTATCAAATTATTCGAGGAATCGTTTCAGTCCTAAACAATATGTTTTTGTTTTGTTATGAAAAATATTCAAATGTATGTAAAAAAAATACAACAGAACTAGTTTTGTGTGTTTTAATGGGTCGCCTCTTCTAATTAAAACGAAACTGTTTAAACCATAGAATAAGGATCAAACAATTAGGAAGCCTTGGAACGTAGGTGATTGCTATGGTAACAACAGGCAGACTCTCTGGGCTGCCTTCAGCAGCTAACGTTAGCTAGCTGGCTTTTTAGACAATGTACCATGGATGGATGTGTTAAGCAATGTACTGTTAAAAGTTACCGTGACAAAAATGGCTTCTCTTTAAAGTGGTATGGACAGTTTTCTTGGATGGAATCCAGTCTAAATAAGGACGAGCTTTTCTGCAGCATGTGCAGACCACTCCCCAGTGGAGTTGACAGCCCATCAGCCAGAGAGGAGTTTGTTTGAGTGATGCCCTCACAGAGGTAACATTAAGTAAAAGCTGTTGTTGCATTTGTTTTTAAATGAATGAAATAAATGATTAAATAATAAAAATAATAAAACGTGTTTCATGCTTCTTGTGTTATTATTTAAGTAACCTAGTAACCTTCCTATTTAGTAAGAAATGATGAACACTGATGATGGCTTCTAGCTAAACGCATTTGTGTTTTGCCCACATCAAATAAGATAACTTATCTGTGAGTGACGTAGTTTTTCTTTGATCCGGTCATTGCCGTGGACTTGACAGTGTCTAAGATTTGGCGCCTTGCTGGCTGCTTTTCATTATATCTTTAATAATTTAAACAATGCTAGGCTGGAAGTTTTCATTCTTTAATTTTCTTTCACTGCTCGTAGTGCGTTAGCTGCTCATGATCTGACCATAGTCCTGAAGCATATGATAGGATATGTTACATGTGCGATTTTTGTCTGATGTAGGCTATTCTATGTCATGCAGTATGTAATTTAGATGCCTTCTCTGCTGTTTGGGTTCATGATTAGTTGCCACTTTGTGCAATAAAATGGTTAATTTTATAACCGTGCTGTGCAGAGCCAATGCTGCTGGTTCTGCCGGTGCAAATATATTTGAGCCTGAATAGGATCGACAGGTTTTTGTCTATTGTTGTGTACAACATTTTTAGACTGGCAGTTTTGTTGGTTGAGCATGTTGGAGACAGTACTGCTATTGCCGTTGTAATGCAGTATGTTGGAAGGTAAAATTGTTGCCTTTTTTTTTTAGATTGTCCTTTTTGCTACTTCTACATCTTTTTGAAAATGGCCTACTCACTTTTGTACTGGCCTGCCCAAATACTACTTCTGCCTACGCCACTGTGGTAAGGTGGTGAACTGAAGTTAGACGGCAGAAAGTAAATGTGGGAATAACGATAACTTGTAATATTTTCAAGTATTGATGCCTCACACATGTTTTTTCTCAACATATCATCCACGTTATCATGAAGATAAATCCAGCAGTGTTATTTGGGCTTGTACTGAGTGATAATTGTTCCATAAACACCTTGTAAAATCCAACTCAAATCTTAAATCAAAACTCGTTCTTAATATTGAATCGGTGCTGTCTCACTCACATTGTCCGCTACGGAGAGCAGGAGGAGGAGATCGCCCGACGCATGGAATACAGGATAGCATCAAATACCCTAGCATTAGATAACGGCATAACACAGTGTAAATACGCGTAATGCTGCATGATGGCACTGAAGGACTACGCTAATGGAAGAATCAGGAGAGAATGAGACTTCAGGGACCATGACGATGACTGGCTAATATGCTGATTTAAATTCCCTAAAGCTGTGCTGTTGGATCTACGTACTGAATTGGGTCCAGTAGAGAGGGCAACGCGCCGGAACCGTGCCATCCCGGTTCATCCCGGTCCATCCCGGTCCATCCCGGTCCAAATACAGGTCCTTGCCACTCTGGGGGCAACCGGCTGTTTCCAGCGGTAAATAGCAGACAACTAAGTGTTTGTTATAAATATTACAATCTTCAAATTTATCACTAAGGCTTGTTTGGATATAATATATAGTTATGTTAAATATTATCATAGGTCTGGTATATCGAAGCTGTCCCCGAGTGCTGTAATGCCTGCCGTTTTGGATGGTATTATTAATATAGGTAGTCTATAGATCAGGTTACCCTACACTGTGCGAGAATAGGCCGAAATTATAATAATCTGTGGGATGGAGCCTGGTCAGCCCTCAAGAATACATGGTAAAGGGATCAGAGTATTAGACTGATGATGATGAGGAGTGGGACAGAATTTATAAGAATTTTAAAACTATGTCACACGATGTGAGGGTGCGCCTCATTCAGTTCAAGATTATGCATCGCTTCTATTGGACTCCCTCCAGATTGTTTGGACTTGGTTTGAACGACACACCAAATTGTTGGAAATGTAAGACAGAGGACAGCCAATTACTTCATGTCCTATTGTCCTGTGATAAGGTCCAGGAATTTTGGACCAGGATACATGATAACCTATGTCGGAATGCATGGACCCAAGTTCCATTCAACCCAAGATTATTTGTTCTTGGAGATAGATCAATCCTAAACAGAATAGATAAGCACATAAGAAGTTGGGTCCAAACTAGTTTTATGATAGCCAGACAGATTATTTTGACGATGGAGGAATGAAAAGGTGCTGTCAATTCAGGAGTGGACTTGTGAGATGGCTAGGGTGGCAATATTTGAAAAGATGTCATATAAACGTTTTTTACAGATTCCAGGATGTCTACACTAGGTATTTGTACTTAAGCTTTCTGGGGGGCTCCTGAAAAGCTTTGTGCTGGGGAGAGACATGTATGGATTTATAGTGTATGATAGGGGAAAACATACATGTACCATAACCTTAGTAGAATAAAATACAACAACCACACATTCTCTAAAACAAAAATATTGGTAATGCACAGTTATAAGCCATTGCGTTCGTAGATATCTGCACGTTAAATCCTGAGGAAAGTTCTTATGGTCTTCTGTCCTTATACTGATGTCTTGACAAATACTGAAAACAATAAGGATTTAAAACCTGTGACCTATATATTTTTTTCTATTTATTTAAAGTGAATGGAAAACAATGGTGCTGGCTGTCTGACTTACCTCACAGAAGCAGCGGAAGTGACATCACTGCCATCCCTATTAGATTATCAATAAACAGTAATTTGGGAAAACGTCTAGAATGGGTTCCTGATTAGCTCACCTGGTAGAGCGTGCGCCCATATGTTTTTGCCTTGACGCAGCGGCTGCAGGTTTGACTGTGACCTGTGGCCCTTTGCTGCATGTCATTCCCCCTCTCTCATCCTTTTCACATCTTCAGCTATCCTAAATAAAGGCCTGTAAATGCCCAAAAAAATATCTTATTTGATTTTGGTGCTATAGTGCTTTCAAAAGATATTGGTTAAGGTGATCAATTGAGCAAACAAACCAAACCCAAGGCTTAAAATTCTAGTTCTGTCACATTATGTAATGCTGAGAATGTAGCAGGTTGTGTTGTCAGTGTATTGTGGGAGGGTGTGATTAAGCTGATTCGAGGTTGATGGCCTTTATAAACATGGAACAGCGCACAGCGTGGTGAGAGACAAGTTATCAAGACTACAGGTATGACTTTTAAATTACAGTTACTGTAATTTCGCCTAGCATTTATGTTTTCCTTTTCAATTTCTTCAAACTAATCTGTGCCCCTAGGCCATTTTTTTCTCTGCATGTTTGGAAAGGGGTATATAAACTCTTTATCCCCTCTGAACAAGCTATTTTAAGTTTCTAAAACGGGCATATTTGCTCAATGTGTTGCTCATGTTTGATGTTTTGTTCAAACAAATTGTGATAGCCTGTTGCACATGACAGGCAGTCAAAGCTTTAATTGCATTGCAAAGATTTGTAATCATCTGTATACCAGGTACTCCCTGTAAACTTCTTTGCCTGATGGCATTTTTAATAGGCTGTCCTGTTGTAGTTGAAATGTGATTATAAAAAAATGGGAAAACAGTTTGATGGGGAAAAGGCACATGAAGATCATTTGCAATGGTGTGAACATAATAAAAAGAAAAAAATACCAGAAAGTAGTTTAATGGGCTTTCCTTGAATTGAAAAATAATTGAAATGTTATAAACAAAATGGGGAATATATATACCACATTCTCCATATTTTTTTCTCACTTCATTAATAACATTTAAATCACAAGATCTTTTAGGTATCCTTTTTTGCTAGATAAAATATTTTTATTATTAATTAATTCTTATTTTATGTCAAACTACATGTATCCTCTATTCTTAACCTATATTTGCTAATGTTTCTGTCTTCTTATTTTTCTATTTTGTTATGTTAATGGTTAGTCTCTAATAATTGATGATTCCTACTTTAGGGAAAACCTCTGGTATCCAATATATAACATTTGTTTCTGATTTTTGTTTAAGCCATAGCCTCCTTTTGCTTATTTAAATTCAATTAAATCCTATCGGATTATTTTATTTTTCTGTCCTTAAAATGAAATGCTACTTTCATAGCAAATATTATTGTGAATTCAAATGTATGTGGAGACTGAGTATGAAAAAAAAAGAAGATTTATGATGATAACTTCACAGTTGCAAAAAACCCAGTTTCAACACATCATTTGTTTCTTATGATGAAACAAACCCCATCAAACTCAACCAAAGGTACCTTCTCTCTCAATCTCAGTTTACAGATGTGCAGACTGAGAGCATGAACACTTTGCATTTTTAGAATTAGGACTTACAAAATAATGCTTTATAAGAGGCATTGATTGGTAACACGTGAAAAAGATATAATATATATAATATAAGCTAACTGGTACAATAATGGACATTGAAATGGACAGAGGGTCTGAAACAAATAGGTCAAGTTGAAGGGAGTGTACATACCATAAATATCCATGTTTGGAATGATTAGAGATAACAGAGTGAATGGAATAACAGTCCAAACAAATACAGCTGTTATCAGACAAAATTTTCACACTTTTTTTCCTTTGAAGATGATAAAATTTATCTCTGGCTGCTGGGAACTCAGTGAGTTTACATGTAATGTGTATGAGCTGACGGAGCTGATTTTTTTAGGACATTTTTTTAGGAATCATGGCAATATGGCTTTTCTTCATTTTGCCATGTTGCACTATCCTCTTTGTAGTGTCTTGGTCTAGATAAATTTAGTTTTACTGTTACTAGTGGCGGATGCAGAACCTCACAGATGGGTGGGCCTAGATTAAGTCGAGGTGGGCCTGAATCTAGGCAGTTGTCCCGAATCACATAGTTCCCGAATCCAGGAAATTATACTAAAGCAGCGGCGTTCTAGGCGTTTTTGCGTTTCTAGGAAGGCGAAGGAATGTCCCGCCCTTATCCACCTCTGATTGGCTGGTACCCGCTGCCTTCGTTTATTGGATTGGTTAGGTTTAGGCATGAGGAAGGCGATTGGTTAATGTTAGGGTGAGAATACCAGAGTAAGCCAATCAGAGGTAGGGTAGGGCGGGACATGGCTTCGCCCTCCTAGGAAACATTCGCCTGCGTTTGTGCGTCTCTTTCTGGACTGGTTTAAACCGACAGAAAATTGCCGGAGCTTGTACTTCTGACCTGCGGGGAGAAATACAGCCTTCACCCCGCACACAGTGAGAGTTTACACACCCAGCTGCAGACATTCACTCCCTGTACTATGTCCACTTTCTGTGTGCAGACTCAGAGCCTCAGCAAAAATGAGTGAGTGCAACTTGTTTAGCCATACTAAAGCAAAATCAAGATACCATGACACTTCTAGCGAACCTTACCGTTGTTCGTGCCAGATAGCTATAGTGCTACAATGATGTTGCATTGACCAATGAAAACACCAACACACTTAACTTTTTAAATAGTTATCAGGCTTACTTATAATGTTACTCTTTTTAACATGTTATAGATAAAATACAACACATACAGTACTAATATCCATGTTTAACTTTACAGAATATAATTGTTTTTCTTTTGTGAATTTCTGATTGGGTGGGCTGCGCCTTGTGATTTTATATACTGTATGTGTATTTAATGTGTTTCATATGAGGGTTGAAATTAGATGTTATACTGGCCTATTTTTTTGCACATTTCTTTATTTTAACCAACATATTAAAATGTGTGTCTCCCAGAGGTTCCAAACTATTAAATCTCTCATGAAGCTGGTAGTCAGGGCTGGACTGGGACAAAAAATGGGCCCTGGCATTTTTGGCCCAGGCGGCCCATACCCACCGTGATTGGTTAGACCCATTCTCTGCAGACAGTCCTCTTAAAATATGTGTGCATTCTATGATATGAGTTGCCTAGTGTTCTGCGTTCATGTGATAGTTTTGGATCCTTCAAGAGGGGTCTCAAGACTTATCTGTTGATCTTACACTTAAATAATTAAATACTTCATTCATTCTTAGAGTAATGATTTGTATATTTATAGTATTTTTGTTATTTTTTATTATTGATATTTTATATTGTATTGTCATTATTGTTTTTATTACGATTTTGCTGACAAGTGTATGCTAAATACAATAACCATAACCCTTCCGAAAAGCTACTATAAAGCTGAGAGTAGTATATGCCCTGGAAAAGAGCTAATTAAGCAATTCAAGGAACACTGATGCTTGTATCAACACTGATCTTATAGTTCACACAGACTTTTCAGCTACCCAACAGGTTCCGCTAGCATTTTCAATGTAAGCTTAGCAGTTAGGTTACCTGACAGCCACTAACTTTAATGTTACAGCCAAACTACACACACACACACACACACACACACACACACACACACACACACACACACACACACACACACACACACACACACACACCCTCCCTCCCTCCCTCCCTGAGAGTCTGTGTTAATTTGCCTACTCCTTACCACGTCGTCATCTACTCTCTCTTCCATCTTTTCCTCACTCGCTCCCATGGCCCTGTCATGGTCACTCTCCTCCTCCTCGGCTTTTTCCCTGTCATGATGCAGTTTCTGCTACTCTGTATAGCCAGCCACCTCTCCTCCTCCTCCTCGGCTTCAGGTAATGCTAATGTTGAAGCAGCTACTACAGCCCCAAACATGTCAGATATTTTGGCACATTTTGAGGAATCCGCCTGTAGATTCTTAATTTTTATTCTCCCGTAATTTCTCTGCACCTCCCTTGCACTTTGGTGGTCATTTGTCCATTTTAACGTGGTTGCTAAACTTCCAGCATAACTACTACAGCTCGTGTCTCAGGGCCGGGAGGCGTGGCCATAGTGGGATTCGTAAATTTGCGGCCCGGAGTGGGGAAGGGGGTTCCTGGATTTGATTGGGTCAGGCCAGTGCCAATAATGAAAATTAAACAATGGGCCGCTGTGAGTTCTTTATGGGCCGGCGCCCAACAAAAAAAAGGCCTATTTATCGGCGATTCGGCCCAAAAGTGCATCGGCCCACCGGGAAAATGCCCGGTATGCCAAATGGCCAGTCCAGCCCTGCTGGTAATATCCTGTGTGACATTGAGAGTGTATTGTTGACAGAGCTGTTTTATCTCTGCCTTCCTAAAATCCCACCACTGTCTCAGAGATTTAATATATTGTTTTCAGCTCCTAAAACCAGGTCTGAGTCTGGTAGACAACATAAAAACCTAAAAACAACCTAAAATTAGCATCACACTGGTAAAAAGTTCTTTTACAAGAGGATGTAGGGTGTAAATAAAATAAGATCAAATAAATGATAATCCTAAATGATTTGACAAGAGTCAGCTAGTAATATAATGAAGCCTAATAGTGATCCTTAAATTACACCACTTACACCAGCTAAGATATCAAACTGCCAATTATTGACTGAAAAAGTGGAATCTGATAGATTATAAACCAGTCTGGGATTGTGCTTTCAATACCAATTTCTTTCTAAAAACGGCCCACTGTGGAGTAAATTACTGCAGTAGTGTGTCTCAAAAGACCCTCACAAGACACATGATTCATTGCTGTGTAAATCCATGTCCCCAGATTAAAATGTTGCTGTTCCTCCCTCACAGCCTCCTGTGAAGCCATGGCCTCCAGTTGTCCCCTCCTGTTGTTGGTCCTGTGCAGTCTGACTGTGGCTGAAGCCCAGCTAAAGGTGTTTAACATGCGGGCAAGCAATCTTCCCTCCAGCATCCTGGGAACCACAGACAGCTATGTCAAGGGTTTCTGCGGCTCCGCCACTCTGGGTAAAACGTCTGTTCGCAACAACAACCCAAACCCCTGGTGGGAAGAGGTGTTCACCCACTTCAAGGCAGAGGAGAAAAACATACTGAGGCTTGAGGTTCATGACAGTGATTTTATCTTCGATGACCTGCTGGGAGTCTGCCAGCGTCAGATCAAGCTGGGAACTCATGAGCATGACTGCTTCCTGGAGAAAGGTGGCACGCTCCATTATACCTACACCCTCGGCTGAGACAGTCGTTAGGCATGTATAAATGTATCTGATGTTAAGTCTTTACATGCAGCTTCCAATTCTCTCAGACTGGCTGCGAGGAACATTATCATCCTAATAGACTAGCTGTGAGGGCCAAGGTTCTTTGTACCAGATCTATGATTCATCATTTAGGACAGAAAAATATTTACTCAAACTCAAAATGTAATCAGTAAACCTTGTTCTGGTGACTTTGTCACACTAAACCATTGGCTATTTTACTCTGTTTCCAAGGTTGTCAATAGCAAATAAACTGTACTGCAACAACCAAACTTGTGTGTTCTCAGTCATTTAGCATAATATTGTGGGTGTGACACATTAATAATTAGATTACCTATTCTATTTGAAAATAGTTTACCTTCTAAGGCTGACAGAGAGCTTAGTTTAAAAAAATCCACATGAACATTATACAAGTTCTTACACATTCATGAGAATAGGGTACATTCAATGACAGTCTGGGCATCTGAACACTGGGAATTTTCACAGTGGGCCGCTTGACAAATGTGGCAGATGCAACACAATATATACACATTTTTAAATAAGCCCAGCCTCCGTTTAAATAAAAATAACCATGTGCTGCGTGGCTGATTGGCCCAGGCATGGGCGCCAGAGCCCTTATATGAGGGATGAAGCTGCCCGTTGATTACAGTCTTCTTGTTTTTGTTACAAAGTCTCTTTACTGACTGTAAAATATGAAGTTTGACTGCTCGTTTCCCAAGAAACTAGCACACCAAGCATGCCGTGTCATGTTTTGATTACAACTCATTATATTTACAAAGTTTATATTTTTAGGACTTTATTGTTAAAATACTCTGTGATAAGACATAGTTTTGAGAACATACAATTGGTTTGTGGATTCTGAAAGCTGAAGATCTAATGTTTTTAAAAAAATCTTCTATAAATAGATGATAATGAAAAAGCAACTTTCTTAACTACAACGTGGGTTGCCCCTGCTACCTGGGGCTCTCTGGTTCGTAAACAGAAATTGCAAATACATGTAAGCATAAAGAGATCCTCAAGTTTAAATAAACGACTGGTTATTACTGGTTATAAACGGTTATTATTAAAGATGGCCCTTTATTATCAGAATACAGCCCTCAGAGTGTGGATAGACCCCTCATCTACAGTCCCATGGAGAGAAATAGAGCAAAACCTCACTGGAAGTCTAAGACTGCAGGACCTTGCCTTTACAGGTGTGTCCAAAAAAGTGTATGCTAGCCTATGGCCCTATTATCACCAACACGTTGACCAAATTTTAACAGGTGGAGGAGCAATTACGTTACTCCAATAAGTGGCACTTGAACACCCCAATTTGGCACAACATGCACTTAATGTCTGGTAACAAACCTTTTGTTTGTAACCAGTGGAGTGACAGAGGTATTTATACTTTATACCAGCTATTCAATGAGGAAGGTATGTTAAGTTTTGAAGACTTGAGAGCTAGCTTTGAGGTCCCTAAGACATCCTTCTTCCTTGATCTTCGTTTAAGATCAGCCCTAAAATGTTATGGAGTACCATGGGGAAACAGTCTTGAGGCGCACCCAATCATTAAATGGCTTGTTGATTCTCCTGTGAGAGGATTGGTGTCCAGAATTTATGCTAAACTGATGCAAGTATCCGTAGGAGAACTCCCAATAGTAAAGAAATGGGAGCAATAGCTGAACCCTGAGGGTAACGTAATTAATTGGGAGACAGTTTGGGACAACATTTCCCACTGTTCCAAGAACCCAAATCACCAGCAGATCCACTTCAACATATGCCATAGGACATATTGGACACCTCAGAAGAGATAAGTCTCAAAAGTCATACCCACTCCCTATTGCACATTCTGTCACCCTGAACAAACTGGAACTTTCCAGCATATGGCCTGGGAGTGTGAACAGGTGCATGAGTTCTGGAATAAAACAACCTCAATAATATCTGATGTGATAGGATGTCGACTTCCTACTGACCCGATTGTTTTGTTACATAATGATGACTCTAAATTACACCTGCTTGGGAGTCAGAGGAAGATTTGGCTAGCCGGCTCAACCGCAACCAAAAACATTATAGCTCAGTGCTGGCTCCCCCCCCCCCCACTCGCTTTGTATTAAACAGTGGTTGGCGTACTTCCTAGACATAGTTATGCTCGAGCTCTCTACAGCAAGGATTAACAAAGCCAAGTCATCGACTATAGACCTATGGAAAAACGCAGCAGCACAGGTATCGGTCCTGGGGCCTCATTTATAAAAATGTGCGTAGATTCTATTCTGAAAGATTTCAGAATTTTTGTACGCAAAAACTATATTCTGATTTATAACACCTTGCGGCGCACACCGGTACGCACTCTTCTCGTTATAAATACGACGTGCGTTACCTTATGCGGTCGTGTACGAGCCTCACGCTCCTCCCAAGGTCGTCCCATATTTGTCCTAATAAGGTCCATGTTAATCAATCAATGAATATTCCAGCCTTGAAAGGAGCCCTTGATCACCAATCACGAAACGGAAAAATGGGGAGAAACACGATTCAGTGATTGTGAGATCGATGTGCTCCTAACAGAGGTAGAACATCCTCTTTGGAAGCCGTAACCCCTGTGTAGTGTTCATATTGTTGTTACGCAGCCTTAATACTTAACAGATTTAGCTCAATTACCAATGATATACATAATTTATTGTTCATATTTGCCATTTACCCCTGTGAGATCACATTTATGATCATATGATCATTTTCGTTTTTTGTGTGAGAAAGGACATTCAATTATTAAAAAGGTAAAAAATAGAAACAAGATTTTGGATCATTATTGGTGCAAAACAGGTGAAAGTGCTTGAAATGTGACAATTTGGTAACTTGTATTGTAACTGTGTGGGAATAGCAGGTGCAGAAAGACAACATTCCCACACACAGACACCAGACACGACCACATAAAGACGCACAGACACACAGACACAGACACACACACACACACACACACACACACACACACACACACACACACACACACACACACACACACAAACACACACACACACACACACACACACACAGCGGAGGAAAAGCGCATTTCCTCCGCTGCACGGAGAGTTTGCGGAAAACTGGGAATATTTTTACGCATGGAAATTCTTTATAAATCCCAACTATTGCGAGGAATGTTGCGGCGACAAATTTCACCCTGCTTCACGCAACTTTTTCTTGCGTAACAGGTTTTATAAATGAGGCCCCTGGTGAGCTCAATACCACAAGAATTAGAAGAGAGTGACTAGGCAAGGTCTGATTTTTGTTTTGTTACCTTGTATTTTGGTTTGTTTTGTTTTACTCGAGATCGCACAGGGTGGGGGGTGGGCGAGGGTTTTTTGTTCCTGTTCCATTGTATTTGTTTGTTCTGTATGTTGTTTGTTCAAAAAAATATAAAACAAATACAAAATTGACATTTTGAAATTACTAAATGTATCCTTAATTTTTGTCATGATGCTAGTATAGCCAGATAAAAGTATCAAACACCTAAAAGGCACCAGAATACAGGGATATAACATCTGTCAACCTTTCTTTCCCAGCCAAATGATTTTGGTCCAGTTCATTCCAACTTTACATGGGCACCGTCCCTTTCATATCTCAGCAGGGGTGACATTTAGATAAATAGTATAATGGAGCAAGATGGACAAACAAAAAGAGAAAAAGCTAAAAAGCTGAGAGAGAAGCTGTTGAAGTCCCTTGCGGTAAAAAGTGTTGGTCGCCTGCTCTGTGACACTGACAGAATAATAGAATGATCCTATAACACATTTGTTAAATACGATCCAGAATCTTTTTACAGCCTGGATGGGGCAGTTCAATAAAAAAAAGGTTGTTATGCATGAATGTCATAAATCAGATGATCCTGGAGATCATCGGGAGATGATCATTCCAGGTATTACTGTATATCACAATTCACCACATCATTTAAATACTAAATCACCATTTTCATGAGTCGTTGAAATGCTGCTGGTGTGTTATGCAAGCCAAAACCCATATCAGAGAACAAGCCAGATGGTGTTATGACCAAAAATAATTCTAAGCACTTGTGGTTAATGGCACCTGACAGTACCCCTTTAATAGATTGAATTTACTCACATACTTTACAGCGCCAACTTCAATCAGCCAATACAGTCAGCAATGGATAGGAATCAGGATTTGTTACAGCATTTAACATTGTGAAAATCTGTACATTGTGGTAAATTATCAGATTTTTTCGACAAGCAAACATGGAGAAGCCTTACTAGAAGAAGAGGGTACAGCGATGTGGTTATCAAGCATGTTCTTCACTTTAAAATGTTATTTTGCTTCTCTTCAGAGACTTGATAGAATCTATGACATATTTTGGTGTTGCGTTGCGTGAATGTTTATTTGTTGAGCAGGTGGCAGCCTTGGCCAGTGTATGTGTGTGAATGATGAATGGTTCCTGTACTATGTAAAAGTGCTTTGAGTAGTTGTTAAGACTAGAAAAGCGCTATATGAATACAGTTCCATTTACATTTACACACACACACACACACACACACTGAACAAAAGTAACTCACTCTTGTGCCATTAATTTAAGGATAGAACATAAAACAGGTTTTGTGGACATAAATGTTAAACATTACAAATAATTTTGATAAACAATTGACTTTACAATTAATAGTTTTAATATGTTTCCTATAGTGATTTACGTTTGCAAGACTACTAAAATGTGTACATCATTAAGATGTTGAATTAAAAGCTTCACAAAGAGCTCAGCAAGTTAAGATGTTGAATTAAAGGACCAGAACATTGTAATTACAAATTACATATGTTAACTATCATCAATAATCATCAATAGTCATCTATAGTCATCAAGGCATAGATATGTCTGAATCAAAATGATTGATGTCAGGATGTTGGTGAATTATAAGCTATATTTCAATATCTGTATATTGGTCTCGAGAAGACATTTCATTGGCAATAGAAGGTGAGGACGTTTTCATGGTTTCCTCTGACCATCAGAACTGGGGGTCTCAAATCGCGTGACAAGGCGTCCAGCCACAACAGGTAGAGAGTATTGGGACACACTCCTCTCCTCCCCACCGGCATGGTGCTGTCAGGAGACATACAGAGTCACAGCAAAGAAGGTTTAATAAGGTGAACAGTTTGTGTTTGACTACTTAGAATTAGTTCAAAGCATCCATAAATGATTACTTTTAAAGAGCCATTGACTCAGTGGTGCAGTTAGCATGCCATGTAATTACAAGGCCACTCATTTTACTCTGCATTGTCTACCTTCTAATAAAGTAGCACTGTCACGACCTAAAAAAGAAGAATTACTGTACTCACATAATAATCAGAGCAGCGTCTCTGGAGTAATCCTGCAGAACCTCATTTAGACGAATCTGACGGAGAGACTGAATCGCACAGAGAAAGTTTACAACTTTAGTCAAGGAACATGGGGAAAAAAGTTTGGATTGTTTCTTCCTCCAAAATGATATATGTGCTATATCCAAATGTGTGATTCAGGTTGCGTCATTGTGTGTTTCTGTGTGTGATACCTTGGCCTGGTTCCTCTCTAAATCCTGGTCAGTGATCATCCATGGCTCCTCCTGCTGTCTTGGTGGTTCTGAATCAGAGTCCTGTTTGGGACTTGTATCCAGCCTGAAGCGACCCACTATATTCTCAAAATGACGAACACTGAAGCATACAGAGACAAACACGGATCATGATCAGGTAATTGCAGAAAGTAACTATGAATTAATTCCTTTGATTGCTTCTTTTTTTTTATCTGGCAACCTTAATGTTGAGGTTTTCACCACTGTTATTTACAGCAGCACACTCAGATTCAGATTCATTTTTATTTAAAATAGGGACAATGCACAAGTTAACATTAACCTTGTATAAGAACAAGGAGAGATGCACTGTGCCAGATTGTAGCACAAGTGCTATTTTCCGCCCGTAGTCCCTTAACAGGTCATAACACAAACGTACACACTGTACGTTGAAGCAACATATGGACAATTCCATGAAAGCTGGTGGGCATATATGTCGTGGATTTAGTTTTATGTTGTTGCTGTAAAGCATATTAAGGATCTGATGCATCATTAAACCTAAATCACTATAACATCACCACACGAATTATGAGAAGGATGAAGGAGGCTTAGGTTAAAATACAATACAGCAACAGGATTTTAGGAAATTCATCTAAGTGATAGCAATGACTAATGGGTTTCACAGTTCAACATCATGGGATGTTCATGCACTCCAAGTACCTTCTGTGTTTTTTCCCTTAAATTAAAAGCACTCTGAATGCATGAAGTGCAAATCAAGTGTAAACATGGCCTTATTAACCTGCAAGAGGGACCTGTGGCAAAAATTAGCTACTAGTCCCAATTAACCCCCTCTTTCCTCTTTGCATAATTCCCCATATGCATCATGTAAGCACAAAACTGATATAATGAAGGTTAAAACAAGATCTGACACAGGGAACCTTTTCACAAAAGGGCCTCAAGAACAGGTAAGAAAAGCAGGACTCTTATGATGTCAGTTGATATTATGCTTCAGTGGTGCATATTCCCAAACATATTTTCAATTAAAGTAGCACAAACCAATTAAGACACAGTGAGCCTGGACATTTGCTTACCCTTTTCTATCTAGCCTTTATTTAATCTGTGTTGTTTTTTCCCCTTGTGTCTTGGTTCGGGAGCCTGGAGCTTCTCCGTTCTGGCCGTCGTTATGTGTTGAACCAAGCGCTACAGAGATAGTTTTGTAACTGCAGCGATTGTGCTATTGAATACATTTGGGACGAGGGCACTTGTCACGGCTATACTATGTTCCATTTCTGTCAGCTGTTTTGCATTGAGGTCTGTTTGAGAGTGTTTGTACTGATGTTTTACAAATTCATCAGGTGGTGATGTATTCTTGACTAATGTTGTGTTGTTTGTTTCCTTGGATTGATGTACCCTGTTTGCACAACAAATCTACCCTTGGTTACTAATAAAGAAACCTAACCTAAACTAACCTTTGCGGGCCCCTGGCATTCTAGGCTTTTGCCCAGTTGGTAAACCAATTGCATGATGACAGATTTTGTTCTCATGTTGTTTGTGCTTTATTTTAGTCTCATAGACAAGTTTTGGCAGTCTTACTTTTCAGGCTTGGGGTTCTGGTAGATGTCAGTAAGCACTTCAACGTCATGGAAACCAAGACGGAACTTCTTGATCAGTGCCAACACCCTAAAAAGAGAATGTAAGTCTGTAATGTACAATAAAGGTTTTTAATTTTGTCACAGAATCTCATACTTGTAAACCACAGCAATAGTCATTTAATCATGACATGATATTTTGGCCCAATTCCAATACACCCCTTGCCCCTACCACTTAGCCCTACCACTCCATTTTGTGCATTTACATGTAAGGGTAGTTGTGTCCAGATTCTTGTTGTGATAAGGTTGTAGGGCAAAGTGGTATGGCTATGAGGCCCTCCAAATGGAGGTTTTTCAGAGGCACAAACGTTATTATTTTCTTTGTTTTTAAAGATTTATAAGTTATAATAAGCATCTTATAATGTCGTTTAAATGTATTATACACCGCTATCTGGGTAAATAAAAAAATAAAAAAAAAAAAAAAAAAAAAAAAAAAAAAAAAAAAAAAAAAAAGTTAATTATTTGAACAAAACTTATTACTTACTTGCTGTACTATTTGCTCAAAACGTGAGTTTGAGTTGCCTCAAAACTCAAAAATCTAGTGCAGTAAGTTGCCTAGATCATTTTAAGTTTTCACAACATCCGTTTCCTTTGGTACCGCGTACAGCCTGTAGTGTGATTTACAAAAATCCACAGCTCCCTGTTCAGATGCACCAATCAGGGCCAGGGGGGTTGTCTAACTGTGTGTCAATCGCTGCTCATGCACACGCATTCATTCTCCCTTGTGGGGGGAGAGGCTTAGGAGACCGTTTTGGGCTTTAGCGGAAAGGGGGAAAGGACTGAGAAGTTGTCGATGTTCAAATTTGGTCCTGGATCTTCACAATCCTACCTACGGCACCTTTAATTGTAATAATACTTCAGATGAAAACATTTACCTGACAGAGAATGTTGCAGATACACATTCTACTAACAAAATGAATCACACTTAATATACAATGCATTATTAGTTATTATCCAGCATTATACTAGAGTTGAAAATGTCCACCTTGAAGTACATTGTGCTGAAAATGCCTCTCTTTTAACTTTAACTAAACATTTGAAAGCAGAACATGTACTGTGCGGTCACAGGTGGTTTTACCATATGGCATTGGTAAAGGACCTCGTGAATGTGTGTTTTTATATAATTAGTTTTTATAAAACTCAAGCTCATCTAGAGATTTGGCATGTTCCCTTTTTTTTCGTGTAGCAATCACACATCGTGGTAGTTTTAGGTGATGTGCCCCTTCAGGGGAAGCAGGGAACCCGGCTCAGCAGCACGCAGAACAGCCGGAGAAATTTGTGCACATTCATCTACCATGTGTTTGTGTATGATTAATTTCATCATTTGCATGTAGGGTAGACAGCAATCAGTTTTTTGGCGGATGATGACTTTTTGGCTCGATCAGTGAACCGCAATCAATGAGCCCTTCTAGAGTTGTAGCAACTCCTTGTCCCCGCTGCTGTACTGCGCATGAGACACACACACACGCGCACAGAGATTCCTCGATTAATCCTAGTTAAATTTTTAGGCAAGAAAGTAACCATTTACAATCCCAATATGTGGTTATTACTTTGTAATAACGCCAGTTTGGACATTTGCTGTGACGTTTTTGGAGATGACAGCCGCCACAGAACGTCTCTTGTGATACTATTGGCTAGATTCCAGCAACAAACTCATTGGGTCTGTTTATGTATATGCCATCACATTTACTAATGCCACATCAGGGTCTTGAAGGGTTGTCCTAGGGGAAGATTTTCAACCGCTACCCCTTGTAAATGTGTTCTGAGGGGCAAGTCAAAAAACGAAGGGGCACTCAAAAATAAGGGGTAGGATTAAAAATAAGAAATGGGATTGGGCCTTAGTCTGAACAGGAAAAACTGCTGAATGTGTAAACAGTTGATATTGCTAACATGTTAGCCATCAACTGTTTCAGGTGATAATATGTCGGTGTTGTTTTTACAGATTGTTTCTGTCACCTCCAAAAGGCCACAAAATCAGTGAAATCCAGTTTAAATGAACTGGAGCCATCGTTTAGGTTTTCAGTTAAACACAGTAGGAGATTTGTTTGTTTTTTTCAACAGGGAGGACAGACCCGTTACGTTCACAAGGGGCATGCATTTTGGTCATTTTGCTAAGAAGGGGGATGGTATCTAACTTTGCATGGCAGCAGGATTCTCGCGATATCACATGAAAATACATCTCGTAAGTAATGTGTTTGCGTCTGAACTACCAGCTTACTGAACCAATCAGCATCTGGTGAGGAGGTAATTGGCGTAGTTAAGGTGTGTTCAAAACAACACTGGTGGAAGTGATAGACAGATGTTTTTTGTAATCACCTGCCAGGTAGTTTCTGCCCTTTTCCAAACAGTTTCCAATGAAGGCTCGGGGTCTCAGATGGTTTCAGATGGTTTGTTACATAGAAACATCTGAACCATCTGAGACCCTGAAAACCGACCACATCGCCATAAGTTGCAATTACGACTTCAATTTACATTTATAGTGAAGCCGCCCTCTAGTGGCCGTAGTAGTTACGACGGGAGCAAAGCAGAAAGTAAGGTGACAAAGTATAACATTTCCATGTAAGGTGGTGGATGAGTCAAACAAACACAGGAGACCGGGGTTCAAGTCATGTTTGAAAATGAGTCTGATTTTAACCCAAACCACCATCTTTTTCTATATGTAACTAGTGTTGGTATCTAAACATAACCAAGTAGTTTTTTAGCCTAAACCTAACCAAACTGCAACCATTTCACAACGTTAATGGCATGTTTAAAACCGTGACCGTTACGTTCTCTGGTTTAGATATAAGGTAGCATTTCCTGCCCCCACTAGGGGTGATCATTTCTTAAACACTCCTGTGGGTCGTATAAGAGGGTAGAAATAAACAACCGATATTGTCGTATGGTTTGGAGGATTTGTTGAACTACCTGGCTCGTCAGGTTATATGGCATCCCCCCTCAAATGTCCTGCTATGCTAGTCAAAATGACTGCTGGCTATTTAATAACTGGATAGTTCATTGATCTCCATAAGCAATTCTGCATTTCCTTTCATTTCATTCATACACTTTTTTTAGACACCTTTTTTGGCAAATGTGCTGAAAAATCAGACTAAAGGCCTTTACACACCAGGGGTGACAAACTTTACTCCTTTCAATCTTGACAAAGGCAGCGCATACCAGATCCACTCCTCTTGTTCTTACTTCCACAATAAACGCCCTAGACTGCAGAAATGTTTACCTGCCAGTATGAATATTTCCAGGCAAGCATTTCACGTTTTCGTGTTGTTTATTCATAACGCTCGAAGTGTGTAAAGACCTTTAGGTATAAACACTCCACAGTAATCTGAGTGCTTACTCCTCTCTCTGTTGTTCCTTCTTGGCTGTTTCGCCCCCCACAAACACTCGGACCTTACATCTGGCCCAGCGCTTCCTCCGAGTCAGCAGGTATGGCAGCAGGAGGGTCAGACCTGGTAAGCCACACACACACACACACACACACACACACACACACACACACACACACACACACACACACACACACACACACACACACACACACACTGATAAGGAAACCTGTGATAATATTCTTGATGGAAGTAATGACGATTATAGATAGATGAATATGTAATTAGACCTCCATCATCAGACAGCCAGTACACATCAATGGTCTTCTTTTCTTGTTTTTTCTGGAACACCGTACTAGTCTGAGGCTCTGGTTCAATGGAGATAGAAGCTGCAAAGAATTTTGTACACGTAAATATATATATATATATATATATATATATAAATATATAAGTTCACAGTTGTTAAACATTTACCATTCAGAATTTTCACAATTTCCATTATACGTAACATAAGTTAATCCTAATGATACGATCATGCATATACATACATGTAGTACTTGTTTGAATAGGGGAAGGGGCAGAGATGGTGTTGATACTCTCTTGTCCTCCATCATAGCCTGGATTAACTGAAATAAAAACAGAGGAATTTGCGTTGTATTCACTTGTAGTCAGTAACTCAAATGATGGATGCATGTGGACAACATGGCCCTTGTTAACATTAGTGTAGCTTGTAGTGTGTCTTATTGATGGTGCAAAATTAATTTACTTTGTGTGCTCCACTCTAATTTGAAATAAGGCTCTTACCATGTGATTGAGAGGTATGAGAGACATCCAGTCCCTCCTTCATTCTCAGAATGCACACGCCGTACTGTAGGTCAAATGCATCACTGAAACACACGTTGGACAGCTTTATTGCAAAAATATGATTATTAGTGCTTATAACAATGGTATACACACACACACAAACACACACACACACACACACACACACACACACACACACACACACACAGGTTTATGAAGCCCCACTGTACTCACTGCAGTATTCCTATGTAGTTGTATGCAGCCTGAGGTGTGTCACTGCGACAGTCTTTCTTGAAACCCATCAGCAGAACATTTGGCCTAATACGTCCCAAACCTGCCGCCTGGTGGACAGTCAACAAGATGAGGAGAAGATGAGATAAATCAAGCCTGTGTCACAAAGCAAGTTCAACTTCCTCAGGCTCTCTTTGAGGTATTTGGCTTCACTGAACCTAACATTGACCATGCTAGATAACATAGCTGGTTACCAACTGGCTTTGTTAATTCTGGCTTTAAGCTGTTTTTTTTTTTTCATTTTTGAAATCATATCACATAAGATTAAACATTTAACAGGTGGGCCATTTGTTGATGTAGTAATGCAATGATAGTGGAAATACTTGAAAAAATGAGGACCAGCAATACAGTAAGTCATCCAGAGGAGGCTCTCATCACCACGCCCCTTTCTGGGGGAAAACAATCCCACGTTCCGCATAGACAGCAACATCGTAAACAGGGGAAGTTGAACATATCTCCAAACCTTTACTTTAAACTAAATGTTTTAAATTAGTAATGCCAGAGAGTTGTTGTGTAGTTGTTTGCACCAACAATACATCCAAAATCCCTGATCTCCAATTTGTTACCCTGCCATGTCCTAAAAAAGATCTTGATAGATGGGCTTTGGCTCCAAGCTATTGACCAAAATCGTCATCACAGAGGCTCCCTTTTGGGGGAAAGAATCACGCTGTCACATCAGAAGAGAAACAGGAAAATGCCAAAAAGCTGTTGTACAGAAGTTAATCTAGAAAACTTTTAAAAAACAACGATTTTCTATCTCCCAAAAGAGGGCACTTGACATTTTGTGAAGTGTCCATATGTGCCAACATGAATAAATCACTGGAAGCTTATTTTCAGTGTGCAGACATTCTTTTTTTTTAAGTAAAAGGCTGACCACTACCTCTCATCCGGGTACACTTAACTTTTTATTTATATGTAACATTATTGAATCTATAAAACATATTTTTTTCACAAAGTCACATAGCATTCACTACTTTGAACTATATACAGTACCTGCTATAGAAGACATGTATTATGATAACAATAGTATGACACTAATTAGACTGTACACCTTTACTGCATTTCCAGTAAAAAAAGATTTGCCATGCAAAGCAAAGTCTCTCTACTGGTTTGTAACAATGCTGCTGTAGTTCCTTTGGGAGTGGTGACTGAATTTCTTCACGACTGCTGATTGGTCAGGAGGTGGTTCTCGCATATGTTTTGGTCTGTAAGGAATTGTTTGGCTGAGTTACCTTGACAAATAAACTCAGCATGAACTTTTGAGACAGAAAAAGCCAGGGTTTACCCCAAACTTAGCTGGCTTTGTGAGACAGGCCCCAACAAAGTTCAGTTGATGAAGACAGTTCATTAGAATAGAATAGATGAGGTGTAATTCTGACCTGTAGCAGCATGTTAACTCCTGATCCTAGCTCTGTAGCCACAACACCTCTGTAGAATGACCTGACCTTCCGCTGGTTCAACCAGGTAACATGACGGTCGCTGCTAGCCTTTTCCACTACTGATGGGGAGGGACCAGCCTTAAAAATACAGGGTTGAAGGGATAATGATTTGACAGCTGAAAGATGGCAGTTTAAAAATATGTTTGTTCTTGTGTTTTTACTGAATCAAAAATGTAATATTCACTGGGTGGTGTGTATGTATGTGCATGTTAGGTTGGACTCACAGTGACTACATTGCAACACATCATGAGACTGAGACCCTTTGTGAAACAGGCGACGAGATCCACCAGAGCTGGGCGACTGCTGGGAGGACCTGTTAGCACCAAACACTGGGGTCTGAAAGGTGAGTATAATTTGTTTAAAGTTGGATGTTGAGCAGGTTAGTGCAGACCTTTGTTGATCTTTAGTCAATAATTAATTGGTTCTGTGAACCATTCATTGTTTTTACAGTTGGCATAAATGAGACTGACAAAGACTTGGACATGATCTTGACCTGTAGTTCTTGACATGGTCCTCCACATGGTTTAGACCTACACACTGGTTTAAAGCGATGTTGTAGGAGCTCGCCTGCACTGAGGAGCCCCAGTTTACAGCTAAGCACAGAGAAGAGCAGCAGAGTAAGAATGGAGTAGAAGATGACAGCTGATGGTGTGTGATATCACATTGTGGTTTGTCTAGCTGTACTGTATGTGTGTGAGTTTACCAGGCTTCTTGTAGAGTGTATATCCCAAAAGGACGAAGACAACGCCAAAGGCAATGAGGGCCGCCCACCAAGTCAGCAGGAACATGATAACCACGCTACACACAGAGCCCAGCAGCGACAGCCACTTACTGTAGAATCTGAATGATGGACGCCAACCTGTAGATAAACACACATAGACACGTGTATAACATACACACAATGTCTACACACTCTCATTGATTAGGAATTCTCATAACAGTTGGAATTCTGCTATGTTTCATTGCTAAGTCTTGTAATCATTTCATATGTGGATTTTTCTGTCTTAATATTAATTAATTCATGCATGCAGTCATGCATAAATCTGTCTGTGCATTAAATGAGACCTATTATGCTTTTCATTATTTTCTGTCTATACATCTGTGCCAGATTTCTTTGTATGGTCATCTGCTCCAGTCCATAGACTGTAAAAAAAGATTGACTATGCGTCTCCACTTCCTCGCACTGTACAAAATGCAGTGCAGCCAAAATATCCTGCATACGGGCACTGTCATCTTGTAATTTTGGAGCCAGAGTTTGCGCAGTAGTGATCAAGCCACTTTATCATCCCGCCCATACACCCGCCCGACCAATCGTGAGTCAATCAAAGCTCTCAATCATGATGTTTCACCTCGTTTTCATGGAATAAAATAACTTATTAAAACAAAAACATATCAGAAAAATGGGATTTATGACCTATTGCAGTATAGGTCATGAATCCTGCCAGCCACCAGGTAGCGACCGAGATGTTTTGGCTTCACTTACACATTAGTCTATGCATCAACCCCTGCTCATTACTTCAGTGTTTACATACTGTACACTGCTACATGTAGCTATGCTAAAATCAGGGAAATCTGTAATCTTGGTTGCAGATGATACTTTTTCCCTAATTTGAGATCACATTCCTGCTGGAACATGTCTGGTTATGGTTTGGACGCCTTTATTGTTGATTTGCCACAGTATAAAGTGCTGCTACAGCCCATCTGGGCTTTTTTGGGAAGGGGGCTTACGAGACAGGCGCTACAACAGCGTCTCATACAGAGGGTGAATACAGGTGCAGCAGCAATGAGCACTATGAGAAAAATAAAGTGTTTTATTAACATTTAGGCATGACATGTTCTAGTGGAAACACAAAATATGTACGTACAAAGTATGAACCAGAAAATAAGCATGATAGGTCACCTTTAAAGCAAAATGTGTTGTTTCTGAGTTTTCTACCTGGTGAGTTGGTGATTGAGGCATGGAAGCAGCTGAAGTTGATCAGGGCGTATGAGCAGAGGAAGAAGTTAGAGATGATGGGAGCGATGGTGTTCAACTCGGCTGGTGGAGAAAAAAGACAGAAATGGAGAAGACAGAAATTAAGAGAACCGTGGTTTAAAGTTCTAATTCTTAAGATTATCATGAAAAAAAACAATTTTGACACTAATTATTGGCAGTATTAACACTAGCTCCGCCAGACCCAACTTCGGGTACTATAACCGCCAGACCCAACTTCCAAGTCTTTATCCTTTTGTCCTTTTGTTTGGCTGATGGGGCATTAAAGCATCACCCCTCTCTTTATCTCTATAGCACAGCGTTAATCTCTGTAGCAGCAAGAACACACACAGCCCCCCCACACACTTACAGCCAGATAGTCTATCTAACTTAAGCTTGATTCCAGACAAAACTTATTAGCAGTGTAAAATGTGCTATTTTGCTATCTATTTTAGGAAAACATATTTTTGCGCTTCCACCCCATGCACTAATATTCTGGTGATGGTCATTTGCGCTGTATGTTGTTACCCAGCAAATAGGTAACCTTTAAAGAAACTTCAGAGAAGGTTGTCTGAAGGTTATTTTTTTTAAAACCTTCAGGGAACGTTCTCTGTTCAGCCATTGCCATCGTCAGAACCAGCTGTCTTGTCCGCAGCACAGATAGGAGAGTGGTCGGACTAAGTCCTTACTAGGCTGACAGACTGACTAGTGAAAGCAGAAAGCCCATAGTTACAATGGGAGCCTTTTTATGCTTCTAAAAAGTGTAAAAACGTTATATATTTGCGAAAATAACATACCCCCATTTAATGTAACTTGTTTAAGGATAAAGGAACGAGATCATGCGCTGGTACAGTATACTGTTATAAACCTTTTTGGACGTCTGAACTAAATTTGCCACTGAAGATCAGCTGGACTGGTGTGTAAATGTCACAAAAGCACCTTTATGTTTTTATGTCTGTCTATATTGGTGTGTTTCAATTATTGTGCTTTGTTAATTTATTACCGTAAACAGCTGTAGTGGAAACAGATGTCATTTAGTGTAGTACCCTGGGGCTTTTATTTTTCTAATATGTATATTACAACAAAACATTTGGTCCTACAGGTTATGACTGCTGATGGTTGTTGTTGATTTTGCATGTGCCAAATTTTAATTATATGGGTTATTATTGGTCGAACTGTTGAGCTAAGCTATGCTAGCGTCAATGTTTTATATACTGTATATACAATGTTTATTAATGAGAAAAATGTATTTATTAATATTGTTATTATTTGAAGATACTGGTATTTTGATTTTTTATATATTATATTTTGTATTCTTATACATATATATATATATTGTTCCAACTAAGTACAGTGGGCAGAATGTCTAAATAGAAGGTTTATGTAAATTTGCCACTGAGACCAGCCAACGAACAGATTTTTTAAAGTATTCTTTCAAAATAAAGAGTATAAAATATTTTGGATGGTGCAGTAGGGACCCAGTAAGGGATTTAAGAAGTTGAAGTTTACATTCCAACATTGTTAAATTGGTAATCTTGTGTGGTGTTATTTTTGTTACACAGCCAATGTTCCCGGGTCTGGTGGACCCACCACATTATTAGGCTTTTAAATCAATACAGCCATAACAATTTATGCAAAAATACTTAATAGATGTTTACTTTAGCTCAATTACCAATGATATGTACATCATTTATGGTTCATATTCAACACGGTCTCGCAGCAGTTCGTGAAATGGTCATGTTATTTAATCTATTGATTCGTGTCCACGGGGACGTTTTTCTCGTTTTTTTTCGTGGTGGCCAGCACGAAATGGTCTATACGTATATTGCGGGGGAGGACGCCTCACACGCCAGGAAACGGCCGCGGGGGACGCCCGACAATAACGGGATGGCAGAGGTTGGGTTTAGGAAAAAACAACATTGAAAGGACGCCTCACACAGCAGGAAACGGCTGGAGGGAGGACGCCTCACACGCTGGGACACGGCCGCGGGGGACGCGCGACAATAATGGGATGGCGGAGGTTGGATGAAGGAAAAAAACAACGGTGAAAGGATGCCTCACACGCTGGAAGATGGCCGCAGGGAACGCGCGACAGGGGACGCATGACAATAACGGGATGGCGGAGGTTGGGTTAAGGGAAAAAACAACAGGGAAAGGACGCCTCACACGCCGGGAAACTGCCGCAGGTAACACGCGACAATAACGGGACGGTTAACAGGGAAACAAGACGCCACACGCAGGACACGATGCCCGCCCCCGGTGAAAGTCCTGAATTGTTTGACCCATCCACCACCACCCCAACCAACCTCCTTATGCAGATTTTCGGCATTTCATTTCATCGTAGTTGTGCTGTGACCACGACATATGCTTCCCATTTAAATACATTGGTTTACATTTTCGTGCTGGCCACCACAAAAAAAAAATAAAATGTCCCGTGGACACGAATCAGTATATTAAATAACTTGACCATTTCACGAACTGCCATGAGACTGGGTTGTCATATTTGCCATTTACCCCTGTGAGATCACATTTATGATCATTTTTGTTTTTTGTGAGAAAATAAGGAAATTCAATAATAAAAAAGGTGAAAAAAATAGAAACAAGATTTTTGATCATTATTGGTGCTTATTTCTTAGAACTTAATCAGAAAAGGTGAAAGTGCTTGAAATGTAACACTTTTGTAACTTTGTTCGAGAATAGCAGGTGCAGAAAGACAACATAGTTTCATAGCACCTGCAATTAAATACACTGGGGTCCAGTAGACCCAAACACCTCATATGTAATAGTTATGTGTAGGGGGTGTACCGTGTCATTAAAAATAAGTTATTTTTCATGTTTTTCACAGAAAATGAGCCAAGACCAATGAGTTTGAGTTAGAAGAAATAATGAATAGCATAATTTTTCTTTTAGCAAACATTGAAAACGGGTCCCACAGACCCGAACACCACACAAGGGTGTGTGCATTATTTAAATCTTAGTATAGTCTTATCCAATGTCCTGCCAATTTGTAATGGGAGTCTGTGCATTATCCACAGCCTATATGTGCTGACTTTATCTCCTCTCAATAATGCAATCGATCTATAGCCTATACATGCAGCATAGGAGCAACTTGGGTTTCAGTGTCTTGCTCAAGGACCCAATGACATGTGGATGGAGGAGCCTGGGATCAAACCGCCAATCTTGTGGTTGACTTGGTTAGTCAAAAAAATACAGCACTTGATAAGCCTACCTGTGTTCTCTACTACTAGAGGTGCTTGGGATAATATGAGCTATAGTTGTAGTAGTGGTTGTAGTGGCAGCGGCGCTGTTAATAGTAGGACAGGGGCTAACAGGCGCGACTGCACCTTAACTGCCTTGAAGAGACCGTTGGTTATTGCAGCAATTTATCCAAAGTGACTTCCAATAAGTGCATTCAACCATGAAGGTACAAACTCTGAACAGCAAGAATCATAAAAAAATAAGTACATAAGCTTGAAATAAGCCAAACTACAAAGTTTTCCATGTAAATGCAACATGTAAGTGCAATATATATATGCATGTATATATATATATATATATATATATATATATATATATATATAATTTGAGCCACTTTTCACATTTTGAGTTTCCATTTGCAAAACTAATTTTCCAGCCCATATTCTAATAAAAGAAGTTTCAGGACATTCCCAGTTCTATTCAAACTATAATTGCTAAAGATCCTCCTGGTCACCTATAGGGGTCAGAGGTTCTCTTCAAAGCCTCACCAATGAGAATGAAGCAGGAAGCGATGATGTACGTTAATAGGTAGCCTCTGAGTGGTTCATTATTCTTGCCGTAACCTTTGCCAAAGAAGCCGATGAAAGGGTAGAGTTTGTCCTTACATAGGCACTACCAGAAAAAAAAAATTGTTACAACAGAGAATATAAGGAAAAAAAGCTTGTGTTTAAACAGGCACAGGGAGATGGAAAATGTTTCACTGATATATAAATAGAAAAAAAACATTCACAACATATAGTGTATAGCGTATCTGGTGTGTGCTTGTGTGTACCTGAAAGACTTTGGGAGCAGACACCAGGCAGGCCAAAGCAGAGGACAATGTTGCTCCAAATATACCAGCAGTGATGAGAGGGGCGAAGGCTGACACCATGCTCATCGACTAGAGAAAGAAATGTGCTGTTTGGTTATTAGTTTCATCTCTCTCCCCAGAGGAGAAACTGTCTGTTTCTTCACAGGGTGACCTACTGTTGTGTAGGTAATGTAACTGATTATTATAGAGGGAGACTCAATAATTTATGCAGAATTAAATTAGTGTTGCCTCATTGCTGTCAGTGTTTTCATTGTTTTATGTGTATTCTTCTTCATAAATGTCTTTGAACTGACAGACGACAAGACAGCTTTATGTTTTGGATACCCCAAGTATCAACAGGAGGTCAATGTTTGAGTGTTTGAAATTCTAAAGGACTTCATTACCCAGAAACCATGTAAGGAGTTGGTTTGTGCTTTGCATATTCATTTTGTGATTTAGACGGAAAACAATGTAAGGTAATTCGAAATAAAAACAGTATCTTGCAAGGCTTCAAATTGAGAAACAGAGAGTGGAATAAAGACAGATTTCAGTAATTTTTGTGTTTTGTGAGTGAGCTTGTGCTGACCTGATAGTAGTTATTGATGCCGTATGTGCATGTTTTATTGTTGATACATTCTGTGAAATCCCATCCATATTGACAAGCTTCACCAAGACAAACCCCAGATGAGGACAGTAATAGAGTGTCATTTAACCCGCCAGATGCATCCCTCACCACACAGGATCCTGGGAGTAAACAAACACACATGGACACAACTATGCATAAAGAAATTGCATATGCGAACATACAAGATTTTCAACCTAAAACCCCAAAATAATGAAGAAATTGAAATATATATATATAAAATGCATTTTGTAATCATGAAAATAATTATTTCATGCATATTGTCTGTAACTATTACTGACGCTTGTTAATGGTAGAAATAAAATCAATGTTCCAAAATTTTAGCTTATGACTTCCTATAATGTGTCTGCATGTTGTTATTATGGCAACATATCCATACCCAAATTCATTGTAAATGTTTCAATTAATTCAACTTTTGTCATTATACTTACTTATACGTACAACTAAACCCCAGTCTTGTCAAGATAGTGCAACCTGCTAATAATATTTAAAATATACAATATGTAACTGTAAAGGTTATGAACAAAATTCTGCAAGGTAATTTTAAGGTTCAGTGGGTAACTTTTATAAAAATAACTTTTTGTAATATTTCCTGAAACTGTCGCTATATCCTGACAGTAGCACGTTAGACAGATAAAAAAAAAAAAAAAATCCTCATGTTCCTCTGACTCAACCTACTGCTACTGATAGCATTTGCAAGTTTCCACTGTGCCCTAAGATTAACAACCAATCAGATCTGAGGAGTCTCTAACGCAGTGTCAATGACTGCTCACGAACTGCAGTCAAACTGTAAAATTCGACAGTGTTGAATCTTGATTTATATTTGATCAGCGCTGCCTAGTTTTACAGTTTGACAGCAGTTTACCAGTAGTCATTGACACTGCGTTAGAGACACCTCAGCTCTGATTGAATGTTTTCCTTATGCTATTAGGAGTACCAGGAGCAGGCAGAGAAACGTGATTTTTTTTCATTCACGTAGTACTGTCTGGATATAGTGACAGTTTGAGCAAATATGACAAAACATTATTTTCTATGAAAGTTACCAACTGTAGCTTTAAGTGTGTTGTTTTCATACAATGTAAACATAGCAGACCTACTGTATACATAATGCAAAGGTATAACTTGAAGAAGCAAAAATATGTAACTCTCATACATTTTTAAAAACACTGTACTTCAGGACTGTTCACAAGGTGTGGATAGTGGCAGTAGTAGTAGTAGTAGTAGTAGTAGTAGAAGACCAACCAGTTGATACAATGTGAACTTTTGCGAACAGGACTAAACAAATTTTGCCAATAAAATAATATGCTATGTTTACTGACAATCAACTGACAAGTACTGAAGTTATGTTTCCTTTCCAGGATTGAGGTTTAATGGGAAACCATTGAACAGCGCCAACTAGGAACTATTATACGTACATTTAATCAGAATAAAGATGTCATGTGTTTTGACTCTGTTAGTAGCTAATGAAACCATGATATTCAACCTGTCACTAGCTCAGTCTGTCATACCATACGCTGCTTCAATGAGTCCACCATCAGTCCTGTACCCAAGAGACTAGCCTGCTTGAAATATTACCGCCCATAGAATGCTTTGAACGGCTGGTCAAGAATTCAATCTGCTCTTCACTAACCAGGGTCCGTGTACGTTTTGATAGTTTGTTTTTTCGTTTGAACCACAAAACAAAATAATGAGAAACCTGCTGTTTTTGGTTTGTCGTTTCAAACCAAAAACAAAGAAACGGTAAAAAAAAGAGCCGTTCTCCGTTTTTGGTTTCTGAATACAAAAACGAAAAACGACTAAACCAAATTCAAATAACGGTCCGATTTCGGTTTTCTGAAATTCCTTTTTTCATTTCTCCGTTTGAATAGGCTATCTACATTTAAAAAAAAAGACATGTTGGCCACGTGACCCGGAAGTAATAGTAAATATAGCCAATAGCTTTTAGAACGGTCATAATGTGCAGCATAACGTTATACCAGGGTAACGTTAGAAGAAAAAAAATCAATCAATAAATAAGCTTATATAAACCTGGACCGAAAGAAATATGTTAGCAACAGTAGTTTATTACAGTGATTTAATATCGTGCCTATCCACGCATCACTGTCACGTTTAATGAGTGCATTGTTTGGTTCAATACAGTTGGTAATAGTTAACCTAATAACTTATTGTGTGTGCAGAGTTGTTACTGTTAGCACTATATCATATAGGGGAGAGCAGGGACAGTTTAAATACTTTTTAATTAAATGTAATTTACAAAGCGATCATATCGCACTGAAAGCTAATATTTTGTCACTAGCAACCTACACCTGTCCTCTGTCAAATACAGTTGCATTTTCGTGCGTTATGTTTCATTCGTCCCTCCTGGTGGGGACGATTGAAACAGCATAGGGGGACGAATGAAACATACGGTTTAAGCCATATAAACTTCCCACAACTTCAATATTTTACTACATATCATGAATGGTACTCCCAAAAGTTGTTATTTCAGATAGATTGATGCTGGGCTATACGTCTTCGTGAATATCTGTTAACAACTCATTGCCGTCACCTTTTTTTCTTTTAATGCATTGAAATTGTTCTGTTTTTTAATGTTTTATGTAAAGCACTTTGAATTGCCTTGTTGCTGAAATGTGCTATACAAATAAAGCTGCCTTGCCTTGAAGCGTGTATGAAGCGGTTTTTGAAATATCATTGAAATATCATAGCACTGTCGGTGATGATTCTGCCATTTTTATAGCTAGAACAGTATACGTTTTCCCATTTATATCAAGTTTCTATTGTGGAAAATTACGTTTCACTAGGTTTTGACAACTCGACCCCCTACCTGGTGGGGCCCATTACGGTGGAAACTGTTAGAATTTCACTAAATGACGTGTTCTTAGATTTCTGAGGACGAAGGAGAGGCTAGGTTCGGATTGAAAGATTAAGCAAGATGGTTTAATAAAACAACATGAGAAACGATAGTCAAATCACAATTAAACATAAAACATAAAACACTACCAGCATCAGACTGCAAACATGCTTCCCCTGTCGGGACACAAGTTAGCAGCCATGCGACATGACAAACAATACACTGTAAACAGCGGACCTCAACTTGCTTCCCTCGCGGGTCACAGATTGAAGTCCCGAGACCTTCCTTGGATCACGCATTTATTTCCCCGCACCTGGCTCGTTCCTCAAATGAAATCTTCCCCTATTGGTCAGATGTCTCTCAAAAGAAAAGGTGTAGGCTACGCTCCCAATCAGTGTCCTGAGTGACCTACACCCTGTCAAAGGATCTTACCTAGACGGTGTCAATTGTTTCCAAACTACAGCAATACTCGTTCTTTGTCTTAATCACGTCTGGCTCGACAGGGGATGGCTCTCAACGTTGTTTAAACAATAAGTCTTCCAGCGCTTTTACATTTATGCTAAATAACAGCAATGACCTAATTAATTCTTTAGAAGCTATAGGTTTTGGGTGAGGCAGTCAAATGCTGATTAGTGTGGTGTGATGCAATCGGTTGATTCAGTGCTTTCCTCCAGCTACAGTGTTCATTCAAATAAAAGTACATTTTTATCAGACATCACCAATGTTTTAACTTTTTTAAACCTAACAAAACCACATTAAATATTAATTTAATTAGGGGAGAGCCGGGACGATTGAAACGCGGGACAGATGAAACATTCCAGTTTTCTCCGAGTGCAATGATGATAGACAGACTTCCTTAGGTCAAAACATTTAATCTCCTATCAGCCAAATATCTTTCTGTTATTTCCTTTTATCACGGAGTTACAGGCGATAAACAAGTTTTGATGGTCGAAAGTAAACTTCCTTAGCGGTTAGGGTAGCTACATTTTTTCGATTATTACAGAGTGTTTTTCATTTAAAGTTTCGACTACATGCTTATTTGGTAGACTATTTACTGGTCTCCACAATCCCAGACTTTCATATTGCATGCTTGTTTACATGCAAAACAAGTTATAATGGCATATGTCTATGTCGGGAAGGTTGAGCTGTTTCAACTGTCCCCGACCTGGCTGTAACTCCATGTATTTTAAGTAAATGCACAAATATCTGTGTTTATACAATAATTCATGGAGGGGATGGAAAAGCAGTTTTAGAAAGATGAAAATATATCAGGAAGGGGGTTGAGTTTTCCCGTTATCCTATGGAGACTGATGGGCTGTGGGTCGTTAAGGGCACTTTGAATCCAGTGACTTAACCCACGTAAAAACCTAGTGAAACGACATTTTCCACAATAGAAACTTGATGTAAATGGGAAAACGTACTGTTCTAGCTATAAAAATGGCAGAATCATCACCGACAGTGCATGATATTTCAAAAAACGCTTCATACACGCTTCAAGGTGACGGCAATGAGTTGTTAACAGATATTCACGAAGACGTATAGCCCAGCAACAATCTATCTAAAATAACACCTTTTGGAAGTAGCCTACCATTCAAAAATTTGCTTTCAGTGCGATATGATCGCTTTGTAAATTACGTTTAATTAAAAAGTATACTGTCCCTGCTCTCCCCTTTATAATATAGTGCTAACAGTAACAACTCTGCACACACAATAAGTTCTTAGGTTAACTATTACCAACTGTATTGAACCAAACAATGCGCTCATTAAACGTGACTGGTGATGCGTGGATAGGCACGATATTAAATCACTGTAATAAACTACTGTTGCTAACATATTTCTTTCGGTCCAGGTTTATATAAGCCTATTTATTGATTTATTTATTTTTTCTTCTAACGTTACTCTGGTATAACGTTATGCTGCATATTATGACCGTTCTAAAAGCTTGACTTTTATTTTTATAGGCCATATTTACTATTACTTCCGGATCACGTGGCCAACATGTCTTTCTTTTAATGTAGATATTCAAACAGAGAAATGAAAAAAGGAATTTCAAAAACCAAAATCGGACCGTTATTTGAATTTGGTTTAGTCGTTTTTCGTTTTTGGATTCAGAAACCAAAAACGGAGAACGGCTCTTTTTTTACCGTTTCTTTGTTTTTGGTTTGAAACGACAAACGAAAAACAGCAGGTTTCTCGTTATTTTGTTTTGTGGTTCAAACGAAAAAAAAAAACTATCAAAACGTACAGGTTGGTTTGGTCCGTGTACTTTTTCGTTCATTCGATTTTCATTTCATAAACAGGTATTAAAAAACAAAAAACGAATGGTTATTTGATTTTCGTTTTAAAATACGACATTTGAAATTGAATTACAATGCGTTTTTTCTTTTTCATGGTCGAAATGGGATGGGAGAAATTTAAAATATGCTGTGATTTTCATTTTCTATTTTATATAACAAAAATAAAATCACTCGAAAACAGAAACGAAAAAAGGCTTGTTTTTTTATATTCAGAGACCGGATGTTGTTATTTCCAAGGCAACAGCGCCAGCCTAGCCTACCAGTGTTCAGCCCAGGCCAAAATTACTTTGGAAACCTAGCTATACTCTTGATAATCCTTGGGGGGAATTTTATTTCTTAATGTCACATGCATTTATTACCCTCTCTCCCTGCCTCCCTGTCTCTACCCACCGCAGACAACTTCGCCCGAAGAGAGTCGAACCAGCGGAGCAAATAGACTTTCGGTTCACGGCTGTAACGTTACCGTTACGCCACCGTTAACAATCCCAGCAAACGTTCTGTTGCTGCCGTTAAGCTTGCTGATCTGGCAGAGAGTCACCGGGGGTTCGGGATCAGATCATAGGGATCAGACCTCCGGAGCTGGGTCTAATATTCTAATATTAGCTGCTGCTGCAGCTAGCTAGCAGATATAGCCACCAGCCCTGTGACCTCGGTCCTCGCGGTTCGCTCCCCGGGACTGACTCTGCAGAGCTGGCGTTACCCGCTCTATGATCAATGAGCAATGATCAAGGATTACCAAATTTCTCTCTCATATTGCTCCTCATAACCACTGAAAACTGTCAAAAATCTAACCCAAAGTACAATTATTATGGACGTTAGCTTAATTAAGGGTTTCTGCTTCATTAAGGGAAATTGTAAGGAAAAAGCTTAACGTGGTTAACCATTAAGCTTTTTCAACGCTAGTTACATTTTTGATCACTGTTTATAAAACCCAAAGTCGTTATGGACGTTATCTGACTGATAACTGACTGATATTTGATTGATCATTGTTTAGGTACATTATAAGCGCTTTTTCACGTTAAGCGTTTTAGAATGTCCCGGCTGCAGCTGAGGGAATCTGTAGCCTATAACTTCCGTTTTTTGCCCCCCTTTACATAAATATACATATGGCTATGAAATAGATCATGAAATACAGGCTTTAGTCATAATAGTTCAATAGCCTAAATACATGTATGTTTTACTATGTATTTCGAGGGACTTTTATTTATTCCATCTATTTATATGCACGTTATATTTAAAGGAAGTTTGGTTATCTCACAGACTCAGACTAAAAGCAGCAGCAAGCCTGCCTGACATCAGTGCATCATAGCATATCACTATCTGCAAATAAAATAAAATATGAATAAATCACGAGCGCGGCAGATTCCCAGCTCAGCTAGAGCGGGTAACGCCAGCTCTGCAGACGGACCAGAGTCAGTCAACACCGGGGAGCGAACCGTGGGGACCGAGGTCACAGGGCTGGTGGCTAGCTGCTAGCTAGCTGCAACAGCAGCTAATATTAGAATAGACCCAGCACCGGAGGTCTGATCCCCATGATCTGATCCCGAACCGCCGGTGACTCTGCCAGATCAGCAACAGAAAGTTTGCTGGGATTGTTAACGGTGGCGTAACGGTGTTACACCGTAAACTGTGACGTTGCAGCCGTGAACCGAAAGTCTGTTTCCTCAGCTGGTTCGATTGGGGCGAAGTTGTCTGCGGCGGGTAGAGACAGAGAGTCAGAGGGAGGCAGGGAGAGAGGGGAATAAATACATGTGGCATTATGAAATAAAATCCCCCCCCAAGCATTATCAAGAGCACAGGTTTCCAAAGTAATTTTAGCCTGGGCTAAAAGCAACACTGGTAGGCTATGCTGGCGCTGTTGCCTTGGAAATGACAACATCCGGTCTCTGAATATGAAAAAACAAACCTTTTTTCATTTCTATTTCCGAGTGATTTTATTTTTGTTATATGAAATAGAAAATGAAAATCACAGCATATTTTTAATTTCTCCCATCCCCTTTTGACCATGAAAAGGAAAAAAATGCCTTGTATTTCAATTTCAATTGTTGTATTTTAAAACGAAAATCAAATAACCATTCGTTTTTTGTTTTTTAAGTCTGTTTATGAAATGAAAATCGAATGAACGAAAAAGTACACGGACCCCCGTACACAGACCCAGGCAGCATAGTAGACCCATAACAATTTGTCTACTGTCCTAACCGATCAAGGGAAGATGTCATAGCACACTTGCTCCACACCACCCTATCGTACCAGGAAAAGAAGAATGTGAGATTGCTGTTCACTGACTACGTTTACAAGCTGTCAATTTTCGGGTTATGGTCGGGTTAAGGTCACTATTCGGGTTTCTGAAACATTCGGAATAACCCGTTTACATGCATGAGCAGAGAGAGTTACTCCTGTATACATGGAATTTGTAATCAATTGGCAATATCCCGACGTAAACGGCGACGCACGGTTAGCGTTTGGACGTAGCCTACGGACAACCTTAAGACGCAATAACTTTTCGGTCACTTTCTTATAAATCTCACTATCTCGGTACTTTCTGCCGTCAACAAAAGACATTATATTCATGGTTTTCACCACACTAATAAAGAAATTGGTTTCCTCCTCGCTCCAAAAGTGTGCTGCTGTGCTGCGTCTCGCCATGTTTACCTCTACTTCTTGTTTACTTCCGGTATACTGCGCGCAGGTTTTCTGCATTGACATATCTATATTATTATAGTATAAAATTATTATTATAACTATGTTTTCTGGCGCATACAAGAAGTTCCTCTACTCAAAAGACCAATATTCCTTGCGAATAGAACATGCGCAGAACACAAATCAATGTTCCTTTTGATGGGGATATGCCGATACGCGTTTACATGACCAAAATCAAGGGTTAGAAAAGGGGTAACCCAGGTAGCATATTCGGGTTTTTAAAAACCGGAATATGAGCATATTCGGCTTTTTGCCAGGGTTTACATGGCCGTGTGCGACCAGGTTATTGCTAATATTCCGGTTTTGAACGGGTTATTGGCTGCATGTTACGTAGTCAATGATTACAGTTTAGCGTTTAACACCATAGTTCCCTCCAGGCTTGTCACAAAGCTCAAGGACCTGGGATTAAACACCTCACTGTGCATGTGGATCCTTGACTTCCTGACAGACAGATCCTAAATTGTGAGGTTGGGCAGACACATAGCTTCCACCATCATCCTTAACACCAGGGCAAGTCTCCTGCGGTATTCCCTGTACACACGACAGTGTAGCCACTTTTGACTCCAACACCATCATCAAGTTTAATAACGACATAACTGTGGTGGGACTGATCACAGACAACAATTAAAAAGGCCTACCTGAAAGAAGTAGAGGACTCACCCACTGGTGTCAGGACAACAACCTACTCAGCAAGACTTAGGAGATGAAAGTGAACTTTGGGAAGATGCAGGGAAGGAACTATGCCACCCCTTAAAGGGGTGATAGAATGATTATATAGGGTATTTCACACTGTTCCTTATGGTCTCCTAATGGGGTATGTAACATTGGTTGGGCTGAAAATGGCCTGGTTGATATTTTATTGACCCTTATGCATCCCTGTGTTTTGGCCCTATTTGTAACAAGAGCTTTTCTTCCAAATATGGTATGCTCATGAATATTTAGATGAGCTGCATGCTGATTGGTTGAGTGAATCGCCATACACACACATTAGAGACGCGCGCTGATTGGTTGAGCGAATCCCCAATACACACACATTAGAGACGTGACAGAATCTCATATTCCAGACACTGCAATGTTTCGTTACCAAATTCACTTCTGAGACTTTTTTATGCGAGACATCAACTATATAAAGCTCAAATATGGGCCGTTTCACGAAAATTGCAATTTGCAAATTTGGTAAGACGTGTCGGACTTTAGGAGCTCCACACAGTCTGACGAGAAAGCGGCAGCCTGCTGGGCTCCATACCCAGAACAAAGTCACCCTTTATGGATACTGCACTACCGGGGCTCCGCGGCCAGCATGACTATAATATATTTACGGTTAGAATTTCGTCACTTATATAACATCTACCCCAATGTCTTATAAAGCTAACCGTTGTGTCCGATTTGATTTTAAGGCATTTTTATGAACACGAGGCGTCTTGTTAGGACGAGCAGCTAGCTAGCTATATGTCCCATTCAATACAATGGGAAACGATTGCAGCTAGCTAGCTACACTTTCGGCATAACTATAGTATATTCACAGTTTGAATTTCGTCACGGCATGTATATTACAGGTTCCCCAAGGTCTTACAAAGCTTAGCTAACACTTGTCCGATTTTGGATTTCAATTTAATGCATTTTTGTGAATGTCAGAGGTGTTAGGAGGAGGCTAGCTAGCTCTCATTGATGGATTCCAGCTCACCGCAGCTCTATCAATGAGACTCGCAGACAAGAGGCGTTTATTTCCACGATTGTTTGTTTAAATAACTCAACACACATCCATTATAAGACTACCTGGAACCTGCGGTATGAGATTGCGGGCGTAACAAGCTCGCTGACCGCGCTCTCAGTCACCCACCGGCCGGCCATTTAGCAGGAAGAGGGGAGGGAGAACAGCGAGCTGCAGGCCCTGGAGCTCTGTCAGGGCAGCGGCATTTGGTAATCCAGTCACCCAGAAAAGGGTGAGTTTGCGCGGGTATTGAGCAGCGGGCTGTCGTCCGTGACGGAGCTCAATCGAGCTCACAGCAGGCCGGGGTCTGTGACGGAGGACAGGCAGGGCAGCGATGTAGCAACCCAGGCAGCACCGGCCGCTGAACTCCGACACACAGTTGGACAAAATTTGCAATTAGCCATCAATTTTCGTAAAACGGCCCATATTTGAGCTTTACATGGTTGATTTCTCGCATAAAAAAGTTTCAGAAGTGAATTTTGTAATGGAATAGCAGAGCTCTGCGCGACCTAGATTCAGAAGACTACCTGATCTCAGGTCAGTTGTGTAGCCTATGTAAATGTTGGGGCGTGACAGTTCTCTTAATACACCCATGGGCGTGATAAAGGTACAGGTCTTGGGATGCTTATGTAAGCTTCCAGCTTTGTTGAGATTCGCCTGTTTTCAGCGGCAGTTTCAAAATATGAGATTTTCATAGTAAAGGGGTGTCAATGGGATTTTGAGCTTCTATGTATGTCCTATTTATCCACTGAACTGTCGTTATTCAACTATGACAGGGTAAAATCGGTTTTGCATTCTATCACCCCTTTAATATCAACAGGTCCTCGTGGAGAGGGTAGACAGCTTCAAGTACCTTGGTGTCCATGTCACTGAGGATCTGACCTGGGCACTGCATACTGACTCAGAAGTGAGAAAGGCAAGGCAGCTGTTTCACCTTAAATAGTGAGGAATTTTTACTCCTGCATCATTGACAGCATCCTGATGGGAAACATCACTGCCTGGTACAGAAACAGCACCAAAAAGGACCGTAAGTCCCTGCAGAGAGTGGCTTGTTCTGCTGAACATACAATAGGCAGTGCTCTACTCTGCCTAAAGGATATTTACACCAGGCGCTGCAAGAAGAAGAAGAAGAAAGCTAGGAAAATCATTCCAAACCACGTGTGTAACACCTTTTTTCTCTGTTGAGGTTTTGAAGAAGGTACAGGATACACCAAGCCAGCACTGGAGTCAATCGGATAAAAAATCTACGAGGCATACGTTAAAGCACAGCCCCTAAAAATTGTCAAAAAAATATGGCTGACTTCCTGATGGGTTTATGACTCCAAGACCAGTTTTTGTAAGTCTTGATATAATACATATACCCACCAAATGTCATACATATACATGAAAGTTAAAGGAGATGGCTTCAACTCTAAAAAAAAAGAAAAAGAAAAAGAAAGTCAGGCAGAGCTATTGAGCCAATTTACCACACCCAAGCCCCATATCAGATATCTATTTTTACCAAGCCTGACTTGTATACCACTTTTCATGATATGTCGAGTAGCCCAAGCACCTTGATTTTGCGCTCATTTAGCATCCTAGTGATATGAAGGTAGAAGCTCTTCCTGCGTATCTCATTGCTGCTCTGTTGTATCCAGCAGCCTACCTTCCTTAGACGCTCTCAGGTACCGAAATTTCTCACTGATTGATTTAACGTGAATCTGTCCTCGGTAGTACCGACGTTATTTGGTCAGTACCCTGAAAAGTACCAAGTTTGGTACCCAACCCTATGTGCTATAGATTCTTTCATTTCGAGCCATTGACAAGTTGAATATCATTGCTAGTTGGTCAGCACACAGTTTAGGGACCTGCCCACTGATACCATCTGGTCCTGCTGCTTTCTTGTTGTTCACATGCTTGAAAGCCCTTCTGATAATAGGTCGGCCTGCACCAGCTACTAAAAGCTAACTCCTGCAGCTAAGTTTCCATGGTGCGAAACCACGCTTCCAATTGACTATGCCTCGCATCCAACACGGCAAATAAACTACATTTATTACATGTACCATTATCATTAAAAGAGGTAAAGGAATAGCTAAACAATTACCATGCCGAGCAAGAGAGAGCATGAAAGTGAGAGGAAGAGAGAGAGAGGCCATCGCTAATAGCTAATTTGATCAGAACTGAATAGTGTGTAAACAACTGTGGGATTAGCGAGTTGCTTAAAGGAGAGAGTTATAAATATAACAAAATTAAGTGGATTGAGATAGAGTAGCAAAAATATGCTACCAACAAAGAAGTGCTGGTGTTGTGTCCCTACTGGTTTCCAAACTAACTGGGGTCCGTATATCGTGTTTACCTAACAGCAGCAGTTGTTGCCTGCCTCTGGCACCAGATTCAACACACAATCACAAACATATTACTGCAGATTTTTAGGTTGCATCTCATATCTGCTGCGGGGAATATGACGTTAGGACTACATCACAGCCACCTACAATAATTGCAAGATTGCGTCGAGCTGGTTTTCGATCTCTTGAGAGCAAAAACATACACTTAGTGTCCGCAGTTCTACGCAGGGTGCTCGAACTCCTTTGACTTCTGCTTCCAGTAAGGTATTAACTAACTACATTAGCATCCAAGTAACAGTTTGTTTTGGTTTGATCTGAAACAACAAATTTTTTCTAGAAATTGCCCAATCATATTTATCGCGTTTCTTTCCTTGCGGCTATGGCTATATTACCACTACATTACAGCCCCCTACAACATTACACATATGACTAATAAATACTTTTAAACAGTGACGATATAACTCAGACGATACTGTCAAAATACACAATTGCCAACACTCAGCCACATGAAAAGCTAAAACAACTTGTTACCCTGGGTTTAGGCAGTGTTTTATATCACAAGGGCGCACTTATTCAACCCAGAGAGACACATACTATATATCGCCTGAACTCAATAAGCTCCTTAAATAATTTAAATTACAAAATTAAGTCACTACTTTGCTGTGTTGGAGTTTGATTTCAGAAAGAGACATCACTTGGGATAGAATCATTCGATAAATGACACCCCATGCTTGGTTAATTCGGAGCAAAGCTCAAATAACACCGTATTGCAAGTGTAGTAGGTCGAAAAGGCTATATGTTTAGTTTTTGTTTAAACACCCCCCAATTTTTGGTAACATTTGAACCATTGGAACTAATCCTTAGGGACCGTTCGGTATTTATGGAATGGACCATCGGAGGAAAACAGGGGAGGGTCATGTCTTTTTATTCTATGTTGAGGGGAGAAATGTTGGATGACCATCCAACATTTTTCAGTCCAGAGGGGGGGGGGGTCACCCAACTTTTGTATTCATGAAACAGCAAAATTTCAAAGTGGCTTGTTTGGTGCATATTTTTCTATGTAGCTCTTAGTCTCGGCCTCCTTCGCTAGCAGATGGGTTTGACCCATGAGTTTGCTGTGGGGCTGGGGGAGCTGCCCCCCTGGTGGCTGAAATGGATAATTGCATTGTTTAAAAAATTAGTGGAATATAAATTACGTCTGGCATGAGCAGATATTTTATAAATATCTTAACTAACACAAAACAACTAAATGGTAGTAGGTAATACATCTGATTTCATATACTGCTTTAGTAAAAAAAATATTTCCTGGCTGACGATGCGAGCAGCAGGACGTAAAAAATGAAAATAACTGTTGTTAGTCTGGACATCTTACCGTGCCAACGTTGCAATAAAGGTTTCCTAAATGCCACATTTGATGTCAGCTTACTAATTGATTGCAGGTTTTGTGTAGATTTGGACATTTTTACGTTTATTCCACTTTGTTTAAACGGCAAAGTGGAGGAAGCCTAGTGATGAGTCCACAGCAACCAGTTTGTGTTGTGCCTTGCTGAATGGTCTCAATATTTTATTGTTTTATTTCATGTGAATACTAGTTTACTAGAGGAGTAACTTAGTATTTGAAGTAATGCAGTAATGCAGGAAGTGTGCATTTAGTTTCCATGCTTATTGTGTTTCCACAACAATGTTAGTGAGTAAATCTACTGAAATGGCCACCACACCATAACAGAGGAGTGTGATGCGTCAGATGAGAAAGCAGAGGTTTAGTCACATAGGTTATGGCTGTAAACAAACAATTTGCAATCTGTATATGTTTGCCAAGCGCAAACCAGTACAGAAGGTATTGATAACCTGTGGGGGGAGCGTCACTCCTGTTTTCCAAATCGTGTTGGAGGGTCATAGAAACTTTTTACTGGCGCAGTCAGGGTCATGTCTATTTTGGTTAAAGGTCCCAAAACTCCTCCGGTGGCCCCTTAAATAAGTAACGAACAGTCCCTTACACACACTTATTGAAGCTATTACACTTCCACGTCAGTAGATGGCGCTATGGCACTGCTGTGGATCCATTACGGAGACCGTAGCTCTTAGCTCTGCTCATGCGCAGCTTTGCTGTGAGCAACACGCTAACATTGGGCTCTCTATCTATTGATTCACAGGTACTGAAAAACTCACTTTTTCATATTGTATTGTATATTGTATTCTCATACTGCTTGTATCAGCAGATTATCTAAATGTTATAGAAATCGTGTGATGGTGTGAGCTGATTTTGAGGCGTTTGTGTTAAGAGTAAAAAGCGTAACTTTGAAGCTAGTTGTTCCGACTAGTGTCGGCATGCTGAGTAGTTCTTATGAACTTTGGTTTTAAAATGTAGTTTTTATAGTATAGTATAGTAGTTTGTGAGTGTAAGTTATTGATATTAGCATCCTGTAACATAATAAAACATGTTCTATATTTTGTTCAGAGTATTAGCCAGCCAGCAGTGAGGAAATGGTGATGAGAAATACTGTTTTAAGCTAGTTTTACATTCCCGGTCATTCAGCAACATGGTGACGCCATCTTGTCAAGCGCTAATATTAAGTGCACATATATGAGAGAACATGATGTACAAGAATGTTGTATGTATGGGTGTGTACTATGCTACGGTTAAATTTGTGTTAGCAGGATAGCATTGGTTATATGTGAAAGACTGTAGATGTCCGAGTCCAGTGAATGTGAAGTGAAGTTATACTATTTTGGAATCTTTTAGTATTTTAAATTAAGCCAAGTCTTGTAGGTGTAATATGTGTTAAATCATTTGAATATATGTGCATTTATTTTCTGTCAGATCATCAGTTTGGTTACACTATTTATTTTATTTTTTTAACATTTTATTATCATTTTGACATGCATTTTTATCAGAGAGCTTATACAGTAGAGACAATGTGAATGTTTGGGAAATGTATGCAATTGTTCAGAAATAAACAAGCTTTGCCATGAGCAACACGTTAACATTGTGCTCTCTATCTATTGATTCACAGTTTCCAGTTTTCTTAAGCTACGCAGTGCCCCTAGCCTGTGTAGCCACTGCTGCCGGTCCAGATTTCCTCTAGGTCTGGTGCCGGTAACACAAGCACTATTTGCAAACACAGAGGTATGTTTTGCTATACAATATAGGCCTACACAAAAGGAAGGACAATGACTGTAAAGTCCATGCCTTCAGAACTTGTGGGTAGAATATTACCACTTACTTACTTTACTTACTTTTGCTGGCTCTATCAGCAATTGTGTATGTTGTATGTTTAAAATTGTTTAATAGTCGTAGGTGTAGTGTCGTAGGGGGTTGTAATGTAGTGGTCATTATAGTGGTAGCTGCAAGGGAAGAAACGTGATAAATGCGCTCAGGTATTTTCTAAAAAAACCAGGTAACCAGTTGTTTCAGATCAACCCAAGACAAAATGTTACCTGGATGCTGACGTAGTTAATTAATACGTGACTGGAAACAGAAGAACCAAGAGCCTCGTAGCTCACTGTGTGGAGCTGCGTTTTTTTCCCTAGTGAGATCGAAACCACCTCAACACGGTCATATTTTCTTAAATGTCTTTTTTTGTAGACGGCTGCGATGAAGTGCTCACTTATACCATCATATTTACAGATTTGAAAATTCACCAGTAATAAGTTTGTGATTGTGTGACGAATCTGGTGAAAGAGGCAGACAACTCCTGCTGCAGTTAGGTAAACACAACATACGGAAACTAGTTAGTTTGAAAACCACGGACATGAAACCATACGCATACTGCAGCACGTCTGCACATATGGGTTACATTGGTTTGGAACATTACAGTAGATCATTGATGGATGGATCTTGAGTACTTTTACACCAGGATTTGTTGGTTCAACCAATGCACAAACTAAATCAATATTGTTTTTGCGTATTTCATCCAGAATTAATCATTTCATGCCGTATGATTACAGAAAATTCCTTTTGTAAGAAGCATAGAGGTAGTCATTATTGCAAAAAAACATCAACAAGGTGATTCAAAAGCTAACTCATTATGGGTAAAAGGCAGTCTACAGATTTAGTAGACAGTTGGGACATAACGGTACCAATGGTTGCAGAGATGATGAGGTAGGATATAGTGGTCCAGAATATTGCCATCATTGTTCCTCTGGGAATGGCCACTGTTGGATTCTGGGAAGGAGGGGACAAAAGAAACCAACATAAGGCTTTTTAACGTACAATTGAGTTATAATTTGCAGCACTGTTAGGAAAATTGAGATTTACATTCTAATGTCTTGATAATATTAAAACTGTTTGCATAAGAATGCAATATTATAATGACAGCACTCCCAAAAGATAACATGAGAGCCGCTTATATTTCCTTGTCTATGAGCACGGAATCCTCCCTGACTGAAGATAACATTGACTTTGTATTATCACTGCATATCATTAATTATAAAAAGCCGAGAGGAGAGGGCTTTTCGTCAGACATTTTCTGTACTATGCTGTAGTATTGTAAACTGGCTCCTTGTTGTGTTCGCAAATAAAAATGAAAATTGAGAGATCTTCAGTGGTTTCTGTCTATTCTTGATAATGTGATTATTCTAATAAGTACACATGTTAATCAAGATTTGTGTGCAGAACAGGATGAAGTGGGCAGTTTTTTTATATAAATGAGAACAATGCATGCTGTTTTATAAAATATATCTTTACAAAAAAAGAATCCCTGATGTTAACGTATATTGTTTATTTGATGAAACCTGTGATGACTTTACCATTTAAAAAATATACTTTTTTAATGCTTTGTTTGCTGATTCACAACAGTATATATATATATATATATATATATATATATATATATATATATATATATATATATATATATATATATATATGGGGTGCATGGTATATCGACCTGATATTGTTATCGCAATATCACGTTGCGCAATATTATATCGAAAGTGTCACAATAAGTATGCAATATTTTGTTTATTTTGTGGAGCGCTGCGTCCTGTCCATTGGTTTGTGGCTTAGTTGTGTTCGATTTAGAGCCTGCTTGAAACGCTATCCTGATCCTGTTTCATTGGCCAGTTACCGTGCCACTTGCACATGTTAGTGCACGTCAGCGCACGGGTCCACTACATGACAAACCGTAAGGAGCGTACCACGTTTGTGCATATTTCAACAGAGTGACAGTGTAAGTGAAGAAATAGATAGAGACAACAAAACAGAACGAATCAGAGAAGCAAAAGAAAAGAAAGCACCTAAAGGGAGAGCGAAGGGAGTCAGTGGAGCAAAAGAAGACACAAAAGTAAGAAAATGAGTGTTGCTCAAGGAGAAGACAACATAACAGAGATTGAAGAGGAAACAAAAGCAATGCCTCCTCGGTAGCATACAACCGTTAGTTTGTTAGTTTTTGTATACAGTATGGTTACCTAGCAACCGAGGCTTGAAGACACCAAGTGGTAAACAGTTGTACACTACTCTGTAAGAACTGCTAGGTGAGTGGTTAGAACATTGAGCTTTGGTCTGAGAGTCTGGAATTTGATTCCCCAGTAAGGTGATTTTGTTTTTTTTCATTTTGGATTGGATAATTTGCATGCCATTGAGCAAGTCAGGGCCCGCGAATGCAAAATTGTTTTTGCAGGGTGGTAGGGGAAGATTCATGAATATTCATTAGGGCACTCATCCCTGAATGGCTAGTACTTGTTGCCTGCTCTGGTTGGGTTGGTTAGGTTTAGGCAAGAGGAGTGGGATTGGTTATGGTTAGGGTAAGAATGTTTAGGGCGAGCCAATCAGTGATGAGTTCCCTAATGAATATTCATGAATCTTCCCCTACCACCCTACCAAAATATCGCAGCCCACGCAAGTGTATGTATTAGCGTCTCTCTGTGTGCAAAATATTGGACACTGCAACAATAATATTCCAAAAAGGTGTAATACATGAGTAGTATGGATAACTGTGTGTAAATATATGCCATGGTACTGTAAATGCACAGGGGCACAAATAGCATACATTGATATTTGTACCAGACGGGGTATTAATAGAACACATTGCTGTGTGCACCGGCGGGGTACGAATAGCATTCATTTCTAATTGCACCAGGGTACGAATAGCACTTCTAATTGCACCAGGGTACGAATAGCATACACTGCTAATTGTAAATTGCTTAAAAATATCGAAATTAATATTGAAATCGTAATGTGTTTTGTCGTGCAATCCTAATATATATATATATATATATATATATATATATATATATATTATGTATATATATATATATATATATTCCTCTTTTCTTCTCTTCTTTGTGTTTCTGTATTTTATTGTGCTATGGATCCCCCATGTCCTTAATAAAGTTTAATTTTAATAAAAACTAACATACCTTCAGATCTCCAGAGATGTTAGCTCCTGCCAGGATGCCAGTGGCAGAGGGGAAGAAAATGGAGAACATGCCAAAGAAGCTGCCGTCTGGTCCCTGCCATTTAGGCACAAAATTGGCGGCAAAGATTTCCGCTGTTGAAGGTAAAATAGTCAATTTACTGACGAGCTCTGACAGGGAGAAACTCGAAGATTGGTTATCCTTGATTTGTGTAAAAAACACCACACACATAATAAATCACTCTTTATTGAAAGAGTGATTTATTGTGCATTTGCATTTAAAATATGATGCTCTGAGCAAGGACTTAACAGTAGTCACCTTTGTAGCTAAAGAAACCCTTGGCTTGTTTCTCTGTTGAAGCAGGCATGATTGTTCCAACAATGTAACTGGCAAATGACACCATGATGACCAGGAAGAACAGGATTTGGGCCTGTGGAGGGCAGAATAAAGTAAACATATGGATGCACACAGAGATTTACATGCGAAAATGAGATAATGGGTTTATCACCACAGCTAGGGTGAACATGCTAGCTACATAGCTTGCTTAAAACAAACATGATGAAGTGTCTGTTACTTCCATTCTTAATGTTAACTTATGCTAATTGACTGCTGACACTGACTCTACATTATATATATTGAAATGAGAGTGGTATCAATCTTCAGAAAAAGACGATGTAGTGCACATCCATGTAGTTGCTGGTGCAGGACAAAACGTAAATGTAGAAAGAAGGTAAAGTCCGCACAACAGCTCAATTCTTCCAAAAATACTTTAATAGTGCAAAATAAGGCACACAGGTGGCACCTGATGAAGGCACTACTAAAATAAAATTTTCAGAGCATTGAGCAGTGGTATCAATCTCGTCATCTAACTCTTAGGGAGTAATGGAATAGAATAGAAGAAGCATTTCTCAAAAAGTATTCTGTAATTTCTGCAGCAGTAAAAAAATCAGTGCATCACATAAAGCTTTTTGTGTACATGTTAAAATCCCAACCAAAATGGCAGGTAACCTTGGTCTCATATATTTGGTTGAGCTAACCTTTGACTCCCATGCCATGCCAGCCATTGAGATACCTAGTAAACATGTGACAGTAATGATGCCAATGATGCGGATGTCATTGGTTCGGTCCACCATGACAGCTCCATTTTCCTGAGAAGAAAGGGCAGGTATGTTTAATCAGAATTAAAAACTGTGATTACTGTACAGTATCATTGTAAAAGTTGCTCCACAAACAACAACAGCACATGAGGTCTCTAACAGTCTCTAACTTACAGACATGAGGTCTCTAACAGTCTCGGCAAAGCCCACAGTGTGCATGGCCACAGCTACAGCATTAGCAAAAGCAAAAATCAGACCGATGGAGCCACCCAGCTCTGGACCGAGGCTGCGACTGATCAGGAAGTATGTCCCACCTAAATACACAGGGGAGGGGCAATATGTGGATATCAGGAATCACTGGCAATGAAATGTCAGATACAGTCCATATGTTTTTTTCTAATATGAGTAATTTTGATTACAGTAATAATTAATTTATTAAGTAGGTTGTTGCACGTATCACTGAGTGAACAGACCTCCTTTGACCTTGCCGTTGGTAGCGATTGCTGAGGTCGAGAGACCAGTGATCCCAGTTATACAAGAGGATAGCAGAATAATCACCCAGGTCAGGCCTGACATAAAGACAAGAGAAAGTATGACAGGGAGCCAGACTGAAGCTTTCATTGACTGAAGTATCTGAGAAATATTTAAAATTTGGTGCATTACATCTACAATTGACCAAGCATGACAGGTTTTGATGGACGTACCTATACCAGCTTGAGCAGTAATCCAAGGCAACCTCAAGAACAATATCACCCCCCAGATATTTAACATGCAACGGATCTACAAAAAGAAAGACAGTTACTGACAGAGTTTACCAAATACATACCATCTGAACACCAACATCACTATTAGGTACCATGTGCCAGGGTTTTTCAAAATAGTCTTTCTAAATCTAAACAAACTACATGGTTCTACAGCCAGAGTTCTAACACACTATAACTACCTTAGAAATATATGCCAACTAGCTAGTAGCCTGACAGTATATAAGATAAGAGAAGAAGCCTTTATTGTCATTATATTACAATGAATACAACAAAATTACAAGTGCCCCTCCCTGCAGTGCTTAAAATAAAACTATATTCCACACATCCACATATAACATAAGACAAACAACAACGGATGATTAATATTGCATGCTCTGTAGCTAATAGACAATCTCCAGTAGCGGCTATTTCCCTCAATGCTGAAAAAGCGTTTCATATGGTTGAATTGGGCTATATGTTAAAAGAATTTGGAAACGTATGGATTTGGCAGCATTTTTATAAAGTGAATTAAGATGTTGTATAAGCACCCAGAGTCTGCGGTGCAAACTAACGGGTTAATTTCTGAATGTTTTGCTCTTGGAAGGGGAACAAGACAGGGCTCATCTCTGTCTCCTTTGTTGTTTTGTTTAGCCATAGAGTCTTTGGCAGCAGCCATAAGGAGGGAGACAAACTTCTTGGGTGTTATGGTAGGAGGATAGAGGAGGTTTGGGTCTACCAAAGATGTTGTATTATTACTATGATTTTAACTTAAGGCATCTGACCCACTGGTCACTTACTCCTGAGAGAGCCCCACCCTGGTATTGTATTGAGCAATCTGTTCTTGCCCCATTATCACCCTTACAAAGCCTGTCTGTCAAACTGCATGGTGAGGCAAAAACACATCCGATAATCCCTCACTTAAATGTCGTTTGGACCAAAGTGGCCTGGCTGTTTGAACTGGACCCATATCTAAATACTTCGAGTGATTGGCAAAATCCTCTTTTGGGAGGGATTGGTTGGAGAAGGGAATTGTCACACTGCAGGATCTTAAGATTTATTTTATTTTGATTAGTTGGCTAAATTTCTACTGTAGTCCTAGTTACCTAGCATGCATGTCTTTATAGTGGGAGGAAACCCACACAAGCACAGGGAGAACATGCAAACTGCACACAGAAAGGCCTGGAATGACCTTGATTCAAACCAAGAACCTTCTTGCAGTGAGTCAGAAGTACTAACCACTGAGCCACCATGCTGCTAGTGTGTATCTTCGTGGCATATTGAAATCCTTTGAGGATGTGAGAGAGAGAAAGAGAGAGAGCACTGCCACCAATATCCCCAGCATCGCAGCAGCTGCTTTACCCTTCTCCGCCGGCTGTCTCTCTCTCTCTCTCTCTCTCTTTTCGGCCGTATACTCTGGCTCAAATTAATACAGGCGGTCATTGAATTATAATGACCTCATTCACATTGTCAAAATAATTTAAATAATAAGCTACATCACTGAAAATCTTTGCTTGTTTTTGTCGCTGACAGGCTCAGATTGTTAATATAAGTGTCTGACTACATAATAGAAAGATGGACAAGTTACCTTTAAGCTGCCATGCTTTTGTTTGTAACTTACTGATGACAGGTCAACACAGTAACTTTAGCTAATAGCATTAGTTATCAGACCCAATGGTCTGCAAGTTTGCTACTGTTCATCAAAACATGCCATTTTCAGCGTGTAGTTTGCTAGCTTGGAGGTTGTTGTTGTTTCCCGTAGCAAAGGGATTTTGAGAACTGTAACGCTCAGATAGCAGCCGGGAGGGGCAAAGCCTGACCGGTGCGGTGCCATGCGCCATCGTTTCCATCGTAGCTGTAAATCTGATACTGAATATTTGGAATTCCTGGCTCTTGAAAATGTTCTTTCATGTCAGCCTTGATAACAATTCTAAAAATTAACACAACACAGTCTATTGGTTTTACACAATTTTATTGTGTTTCTTAAAAATAGTTATTTATAGTATGTCAGGCTTGTGTAATATGTCATATGTAATATGAGTGAAGTGTGATGTGTTCTTGATATACAGTATGCTGGTAATGTATGGTACAGTTCAGATACAGTAAATGTTATGAGGAAGCAACAAAAATGTCACTACAGATATGTATTAAATGATTATATGTTAAATAAATGTGTATAATTTATTTTATATTATATTAGATAATTTTTATTTATTTTTTACTTAAAATTTAAAGATTAGTTTTGTACACCTACAACTCACAGATATCCAACAAAACCCACAATGTTCCAACCCTACCTACCATGACTCCCTGTACCCAGCCAAAGCGAGTAGGTTCGTATGGCTCCTCCTCCTTCTCCTCCTTCTCGTCTTCCTCTGAACTGTCTTTTCCTTCCATCTTTCCACCTGTTGTCTCCTCATACAAGGGAGGTCTGGAGTCAACCTAGTCATGTAAAGTCAAGTAAATGTTATTTATATAGGACAAAATCACCAGACATGAATGTATCCTTTACACACTTTATCTTTAGAACCCAATTCAGATTCAAAACTTTCACCGCGCTTGAAAAGGAAGTCCTTGTGAAATTAGTTCAATTCTGCCTTGAGATTTTGCTGAGATACTGACATAATCAACAGTAGAAAGAGTAGATTTGTAACAAAAATATAGAGTGATTCAAATCAATTTAACATATACAGTTATTACATTTTAATATTTCATGAAAATGCGAAAGTTGATCACATACAGTGCCTTGCGAAAGTATTCGGCCCCCTTGAACGTTTCGACCTTTTGCCACATTTCAGGCCTCAAACATAAAGATATAAAACTGTAATTTTTTGTGAAGAATCAACAACAAGTGGGTCCCAATTATGAAGTGGAACGAAATTCATTGGCTATTTCAAACTTTTTTAACAAATAAAAAACTGAAAAAGTGGGCGTGCAAAATTATTCAGCCCCTTTTACTTTCAGTGCAGCAAACTCTCTCAGAAGTTCAGTGAGGATCTCTGAATGATCCAATGTTGACCTAAATGACTAATGATGATAAATAGAATCCAGCTGTGTGTAATCAAGTCTCCGTATAAATGCACCTGCTCTGTGATAGTCTCAGAGGTCCGTGTAAAGCGCAGAGAGCATCATGAAGAACAAGGAACACACCAGGCAGGTCCGAGATACTGTTGTGGGAAGTTTAAAGCCGGATTTGGATACAAAAGATTTCCCAAGCTTTAAACATCCCAAGGAGCACCGTGCGAAGCGATAATATTGAAATGGAAGGAGTATCAGACCACTACAAATCTACGAAGACCCGGCCGTCCCTCTAAACTTTCAGCTCATACAATGAGAAGACTGATCAGAGATGCAGCCAAGAGGCCCATGATCACTCTGGATGAACTGCAGAGATCTACAGCTGAGGTGGGGAACTCTGTCCATAGGACAACAATCCGTCATATACTGCACAAATCTGGCCTTTATGGAAGAGTGGCAAGAAGAAAGCCATTTCTTAAAGATATCCATCAAAAAGTGTTGTTTAAAGTTTGCCAAAAGCCACCTGGGAGACACACCAAACATGTGGAAGAAGGTGCTGTGGTCAGATGAAACCAAAATCAAACTTTTTGGCAACAATGCAAAACGTTATGTTTGGCGAAAAACAACACAGCTCATCACCCTGAACACACCATCCCCACTGTCAAACATGGTGGTGGCAGCATCATGGTTTGGGCCTGCTTTTCTTCAGCAGGGACAGGGAAGATGGTTAAAATTGATGGGAAGATGGATGGAGCCAAATACAGGACCATTCTGGAAGAAAACCTGATGGAGTCTGCAAAAGACCTGAGACTGGGATGGAGATTTGTCTTCCAACAAGACAATGATCCAAAACATAAAGCAAAATCTACAATGGAATGGTTCACAAATAAACATATCCAGGTGTTAGAATGGCCAAGTCAAAGTCCAGACCTGAATCCAATCGAGAATCTGTGGAAAGAACTGAAAACTGCTGTTCACAAACGCTCTCCATCCAACCTCACTGAGCTCGAGCTGTTTTGCAAGGAGGAATGGGCAAAAATGTCAGTCTCTCGATGTGCAAAACCGATAAGCACATACCCCCAAGCGACTTACAGCTGTAATCGCAGCAAAAGGTGGCGCTACAAAGTATTAACTTAAGGGGGCTGAATAATTTTGCACGCCCAATATTTCAGTTTTTTATTTGTTTAAAAGGTTTGAAATATCCAATAGATTCCGTTCCACTTCATGATTGTGTCCCACTTGTTGTTGATTCTTCACAAAAAATTACAGTTTTATATCTTTATGTTTGAGGCCTGAAATGTGGCAAAAGGTCGAAAAGTTCAAGGGGGCCGAATACTTTTGCAAGGCACTGTAGCAACTATGGGGTCACCTCCCCCCATCTCCTTCTGTGCTGTATGTCTGTTGTTTTTATGTATTGTATGCCTTGCTGTAAAACCAATTGTCCTCCGGGGACAGAATAAAGTAGGCCTATTTCTTAATGTTTGAAAAAAATTGCCTGTTGCTATTGTCAGACAATAATCAGAGTTCATAAAACTAGTTCAGAATGCAGCAGCCAATCCTGGCTTCGCTTCATTAGCTTCCTGTTCCTTTTAGAATTGATTTTTAAGATTTTACTGATCACTTAAAAAGCTTCTGTAGGTCTGGCTCCTAGCTAAATAGCAGAGATGTTGACCCACAATGAGCCAGTTCACAGCCTTAGATCATCAGGTGGGGCCCTTCTTGCCGTCCCAAAGTCAAGGCTTAAATCTAAAGGTTGCTTTTGCCATCAGGGCCCCTCGACTTTGGAATGACCTGCCTGAGGAGATAAGGCTCACAGAATCAGTGAGCTCTGTTAAATCACTTCTCAAAACCCATTTTTATAGACTTGCTTTCATGTGATGTTGTCTCTTTTTATTTTCTCTTTTTATTGTCTCTTTTTTACGACTTGCCCGAGGAGATAAGGCTCGCAGAATCAGTGAACTCTTTTAAATCACTTCTTAAAACCCACTGTGATGTCATCTCTTTTTATTGTCTCTTTTTATTGTCTCCTAACCCTTGTGTTGTCTTTGGGTCAAAAATGATCCGCCACTGTGTTTTACAGCAGAGAAAACAAGTTTTAATGATCTTTTTTTCCTAGAATGATCCCGACATTAATAAAAGTGAAATATTGCCTAAGCAATTGAATTTATGTGTGCTATTGATTCATCTTAGAGAGAACTAAAACTTTCTCAAGGAGAGATAAATTACCTGATACCGATGTATCATGCGATCAGGATTAATTTCAGATAATTTAAAGCCTATTCAGTGAAAATTAGAGGCTAAAATTATAAAGTGCTTTTTGTTATTCTTTCTCTTAATTTTGATAATTTGAGAAGAAAAGCAGAGCTTCCTCACCTCAGGGTTTGCGTGCAGCTGGTACAGAGATGGTCTGAAGCGCCGCCGTCGGCCCCACACCTCTGTGTTGGCGTAGAAGTCATAGTGTGGCGGGGCGTCCAGAGTCTCATAGCCAGTTAGAGCATCCGATCCGAGGGATGCTACACTGCTCCCATCACCATAACACTGATAGTAACCAGACTCATCAAATCCTCTAGCTGTTGCATTCGCATTGGCTACTGACGGAGGAAGTCTGGTTCTGTATGCAGCCAGATGCACACCGTCGCTGGCTATTGGTAATTCCATTCAGAATGGCAGTCGTATTTTCTGTATTTAAGTGGACTGTAACCACAAAGACAGCTAAGACAGTCTTCTTCAACAGCTGTCAAGGTGATGGAGCCCTTCTGTAGTTTAAGGTGTATGAAGGAGGCTGTGTTGTGAGGGTTGGCTTTATATTTGACCTTAACCAAACAGGAAGAGCCCAGGGCTACATAAAAAAGGCTGGTTCAGTGAACAGTTAAACAAGACTCATTACAGGAACTATTAAGCATGGCATGGACAATTCAACATTATGAAATCAACCAAAATGGACTGAGCTGGCCCAGGAAATACACTGTTACACTTAATAAATATGTATTTATAAAACATCTCTCTACAGATTTTCTTTTCCCAGAAGATCAAGTGCAGAATAAAAAATAATTGCGGTATCAAAGCCATAACTATTTCCCCTTATCTCCACCTTATACAGTATTATGTTAGGCTTGTGTCTTTGTTGTGTATATTTTTGTTGAGTTTGGATCCATTTTCATGAAGTTGCATTTTGTTTTTAGTCATATAATCACAATTAGTAATGATTAATCCCCAGAGGAGATCATTACACACACAGACCAATTTGTTAAATAACCTTGACTGAGACAACACAAGGGCAACAATGTATGCTTGTTAAGGAAAGAGGTTTAAATGATATTCTGTCCTACGAACTGAATATAAACTAATTTTATTGTAATTATAATCTATATATTTTATATTTATAATTTCACTTTCCTATGACAGTGTATTGCTGCAATAATGCCAAAAGAACTTCTCAGTGTCTTCTTATAACAAATATGCATATGTTTTTGTGATATAAAAATCTAAAACAATAGGATAGATATATATTTTCTGTATTGTAACCGCAAAGACAGCTAAGACTGGCAGTTTTTGTATAAAATATTTTCTTCAACAGGTGTCAAGGTGATGGAGCCATTCTGAAGTTTAAGATGTATGAAGTAGGCTGTGGTGTGAGGGTTTATATTTAACCTTAACCAAGCAGGAAGAGCCCAGGGCTACATAAAAAGGCTGGTTCAGTGAACTGTCAAACAAGACTCATTACAGGATCTATTAAGCATGGCGTGGTAAATTCCACATTACAGGATCAACCAAAAAATCATTCTTGACTGAGCTGTCCCACTGTTACACCTAATAAAGAAGTATTTACAAAATGTCTCTGTAGGTTAAACATTTTCCTTTCCCAGTAGCTTAAATAGTGCAGAATAAACAGAAATGAGGTATTATAGCCTAAGTATTGATTTCTTATTTCCCCTTATCTCCACTTTATATTATGTTAGGCTTGTGTCTTTGTTGTGTATATTTCTGTTGAGTTTGGACCCAGTTTGTTTCTGGTCATATAATCACATTACACACACAGACCAACCTGTAAAATAACCTTGACTTAGACAACACAAGGGCAACAATGTATGATTATTAAGGAAAGAGGTTTAAATGATATTCTACCCTACGAACTGAATACAAATTAAATGTTATTGTCATTATAATCATTATATATTATATTATAATGTTACTTTCCTATGACAGTGTATTGCTGCAATTATGCCAGAAGAACTTCTCTGTCTTCTTATAACAAATATGCATACGTTTTTGTGATATAAAACTGTTAAACAATATGATAGAATGGCAGATTCATAGGTTAGATTTAGGAGCTTTCCCATGTAAGTGTATTGCTGCTATAATACCAAAAGAATTGTTCAGTTTCTCGTTTGCTAACAAATAAACATATTTTTTGTGATATAACAGTACTAAACAATAGAAAAATAACAATTTATGTTGTTATACAAGAAATGTTAAAAGCATAATTTGGTATAAGTAGTTGAGTATGAGAATATTCATAACAAATTGTCAAACTAGCAGTGACCGAGATATCCTGACTTTCAGTCTCTAGTATGGCTCAAGTTTCAAAAGCGAACAACTTCTCCGAATTGAACCCTGTACCCTATACCCTGTTGGTACATGTCCTCCAGAACAAAACACAGAAATGTTTCCTGATCTGATGCCCCTGTCAGAAAGTTACAATAATAACCACGTAGTATGCTTTAAAGAAACAATGTTGACTCTAAGTTGGAAACGGGAAAAGAACAGACAGTGGTTGAAGAAGTATTAAGATCCTTTACTTAAGTAAAAGTACTAATAACACACTGTAAAAATACTCTGTTACAAGTAAAAGTCTTCATTGAAAATGTTACTTGAGTAAAAGTATGAAAGTATCATCAGGAAATTTTACTTAAAGTATTTAAAGTAAAAGTACTCAATGCAGAAAAATACTCACATTTTAGAAACTGGAAACGATCAAAACAGTTCTGTCAATCAAGTGTTTAATCGGCAAATTATTTCAGATGTACTTGTAGGCCTGTATGTTGTTGGGTAGGTTAATTTATATTGAAACATAAAACCTCAAATGTGGACTTAAGTACAGTACTTGAGTAGATGTACTTAGTTACATTCCACCACTGAGAACAGTAGTCTCTGGTGTTTAAGGCCGATGCTTACCTGACCTCCTCTTTTACTCCTAGCATAATTACTACAGGCGCTTGAGGCTTTGTCACTTGAAAGTAAACATAGATCGCAATGAAGACATTTTTCAAACTTGACAAAGCTCCTTCAGAGCCACAGGAGACATATTGTTTAGTAGTACTCCTTTTGATGAGCAAACTGAACTTGAACAACTTGTAAAATCAAAGGAGTGCCTCTTTAAATAGTTTATTTGATTTTCACAACAACCACCACTATCGGCAGCAGTTGAACAGAATAGTGTCCTTGACAAAAATGAAAGACACACTTTCCACCGAAAGGTGGGGGCTTGTTACTTTAAAGTTCTTAAGTTCTCAGACATTGTTAAATGATTACACAAGTTACCTCTGAAGCTGTGTGAACCCTTGAGCTTGACATTGAATAACTGAATTTCAAGCAGGATATAAACTTGTTGCTTTGACCAGAAACAAACCAAGGCTATAAACGTAATTTTTTCAACAACAGCTACAGAAACAAAAAATCTGAAGAAACAGTAGTCCAGAGAATGAATTTACCATGGATGAAAACCAAGTTAGATTGAAGGGTCATCCAAACAATCACGGCCATTTTGCCAATCAGTTTAAGTACAGTTTAAGTACGGAACATGCTTCATAAAACTTGATTGTAGAATTTAGCTTAGGCACTACTTTAGCAGCTCTAGAGCCACTACTATCCTGAACTTATGTTACAGAGGATGAAAAGAATGTTTAACAGCCAATTCATCTGATTGGCTCTTCAGCTTGGAAACAAGAGTTAGGAAAACAAACAAAGGAATGTGACAGGCATACCCAAGGCTCCTTTCATTTTTACCTCATCTGATCAATCCAATACACATAGGGCTGTCAAAACTGGGCAAAAATTATGTTCAAATTGTAGCTCACTTGGTAGAGCGGGCACACATATGCAGAGGTTTATTCCTCGACGCAGAAGGTCCAGGTTTCGAGTCAGACCTGTGAAGGTTTTCCTGCATGTCTTCCCCCCTCTCTCTCTCCTTTCATATCTCACCTTTCCTCTCTAATAAAGGCAGGAATGCCCAAAAGAAAAAAAAAGAAAAATACGTTTGAATGTTCCTTCTAAAAACACACAGGTTTGAACAATTGGAATAACTATTTTTGCACATTATGTCCTTGAGATATAACGTTCAACAAGATATACATAACTACTTGTTTAGGTATATTTATTCCAACAATAGCACTACCTTGCCATCCTCTCCACCCAAACTCACGGTCCTCTTCCCGATTTACAGCCTCCCTCTCTTGGCCGCTGAACGGACTACACGTTGTAAACTGGTCCTCCGGTAACGTTAGCAGGGTTAGCATGGCGCCATCAGCCAGGACCAGTTGGGATCACTTTACTGGCTGTGTCTCAATTTGTTTTTGCGAGTAACCAACTCGGGTACTCTAGCTAAATAATTCAATGTGAGTATACGAATGTTGAAATGACATGCCTGTCCATTGTAACCGTGATAAATTAGCCTGAAGCTAATGCTTACCTATTCAGGAGGAAATTAGCCAACTCTGCGGCCTTTTGGGCTTAAGCTGTCTCCATCTTTCAAATACATCTCCAATATTTACCTGGGGTTTTTTAACGTCTCTGGTCACGCAACTGTTAGAAACATGCCGTCTTTTTTTAGGTCGGGTAGAATTTATTTCTGTTGATCCTGTTTTTTTGTTTGCTGCTTTCATGACTGTACTAACGTTACAGCTGTAGCACGCTGGGTTATGTTTTTATAGGTAAATCTTGCAACCAGAGGTGTCAAGTAACAAAGTACAAATACTTCATTACCTTACTTAAGTAGAAATTTTGGGTATCTATACTTTACTGGAGTAATTATTTTACACCAGACTTTTTATTTCTACTCCTTACATTTTCATGCAATTGTCTTTACTTTCTACTCCTTACATTTTAAAAATAGCCTTGTTACTCCTATTTCAGTTTGGCTTGTTTTCAAGACCAGGAAATAGCAGATGTATGTAGCCTGGTATGAAGATGTCCATAGCAGAGACTCAAGAGAACTCAAGCGAAATGTCCCAACCAAGCACCACTGGAGGTTGGTAGCCAGGAAGCCCAGCCAACCCTTTACATCCCTGGCCGTAACTGGAAGAATTATTTGAAATGGTTGGATGCAAAAACAACTCCTTTCAAATGCAAGCTCTGCGCACCCAAGTACCACAAGCTAATTGTTTCCAAAACTCGCCGTCTAATTTGAAAAAGCATATTGATATAATTTTTTTCCCCTTACATTACTTTTACTTTTATACTTGAAGTAGTTTTGAAACCAGTACTTTTACACTTTTACTTGAGTAAAAAGCTTCAATGCCATGCCTTTTGCATGTGCACCTCAAGCTGCTGCAGTCTTTCTTGCAGGTGCATCTGATGACCTGTAGGAGTTCCTGGGGAACTGATGGTAAGTCAGTTTGGACAGGGACAAGCAAAGATTAAAGTGGGCCGCAACAATTAATAAGTTGATTGATCTTATTGCGAGTTTCACACATCAGTGTTTCCCGTTCATTTAAAATAACAGCAAATATCCATTCCAGCTTTACTCGTATTCACTCTCAGCAGCCCACTGCCATGAACGAGGCAACTGTCTGTGGTTAGTTCATGTCTGTAATAATAACAGGACAGTTGCTTAATATCTGGTAAAGTTAGTTGAACACGTGAAGATCAAGTTGTCGGTAGCCTAGCGGTTACAAACAGGCTGTGTGAAGGACACGGTGACATGCTGCAGATCCGGTGTTTTTAGCTGCTAGACTGAGAATGTTCGGTTACAACAAACCTTGATGCTGTTCTGCCCTTATTGTTCTCCATAAAGTTAGCTCAAAGTGAATGGAGCCCCGTTGTGTTTAATGTAAAAAAATAGCATTTGCAACCGGTCATAGGGTAACATAGGGAAGCAATTTGGCAGGCAATTTGACTATTACCTATAACTATTTACCATTGACAAAGAAGGTCAATAATGGTTAACAGGGTCATAAACATGGCCACAGCTCTCTAGCAAACTAAAACCACTTTCAACCAATTTTATGCCACATCCATCTGTGTTACTCAGCTACAAGTAAATAAGTGTGTCATAAAAAAAGAATCTCAATGCATTAACCATCACAAGAACTCAACAATGAAATAGTTAAGGGTTTGTTACCACAGCAAGTTGTTTTACACAGTAGAGTGATGTGGGAACCTCTGCCTCTTGATCCTGTTGACCCATGCAATTTTTTGCTCTTTAGAATTACAGCACTGAGATGCTCTCCAAAACAATTCCATGGTCGATGCTGTCGTCACTCAGGGTATATGCTGCCTCATTTTCCACCTGTCTGTAGCTTAGGCCCCTCTTCCCTAAAACTCTTATGACTTATAACTACCCGTTCCAAAACCTGACGCCTCTTCTTCACCAAATTTACTTGTGCCGTCAGCGGTCTGCCCCGCAGCAGGTTATTAATGTCAGCTTTTGAGCAGTTTAAAAAATATGATTCTGAACAATTTCTGTATGCAATGCTTTTTTCATGCTCTTCACGCTTCTTTGATGCACATATCTCCAGTTGCCAAAACACCTATCTTATGTTAGATTAATAGATAAGCATGAAGCATATGTACACACAACGTAAATACCATTAACAGATTGAAAATGCTCAACAAATGTGATCAGTAACTTTTCAGCAAAATCACAGTACTGTGAGTACTGAGTGTAGGATTCACATAGGGTACAGATTTGATCATTGGCAAATTATCAAAGATGTTTTATCAATATTAATAAAGTTATGAATATGGTTATTAATAACTTTATCAAATCGACAAACCATCAAAACGGGGCACCACCCTGCTAGTCAGGGACCACTAATCAAACTGTGGAACAGTCTCATTTCTGTAAAAATCCTTTAAAAGGAATTAAAGGAAGGGGTGATTTCGAGCATGACCCGTTCGACCAGCAGTTATCACAACAAATACACAAATAATCACCAGCAACTGCTAATTAAGTATAATCGAATTTATTAACGTCACAATTATCAATAGCCAACCAATAATCCTTCAATAATAAAACGTATATACATTTTACAATATCACAACCAAACAAAGCAAAAACAAAAGCAGCATGTTTTGTAGACACGTCTGTGTCTGTGTGTATGTGCGTGTGTGTGTGTGTGTGTGTGTGCGTGTGTGTGAGTGTGTGTGAGAGAGAGTGAGTAAGAGGGGAGGGGCGGTGTCGAAATGTAACTCCAAAACAAACTCCAAAAATGGCTACTCCTGTGAGCTGCACAAAACCATTTAGCCTCAAGAGGGCAGTAGTGGTGCTGAGTGCACGGAGAGGAAGAAGGCGAGGTGGGGTTTGCTAGGCAACGCGCACCTTTATACCATATGCTAAATCCCCTATAAGCTCTATACAAAACCCACGTGGTTAAATTAGCAGAGTTAGCTTTCGGAGCTGCGTGGTTAGCTTATATGTCCGTGTGTGGGTTAGTAAAAGGAACAGAATAAAGGAGGAAAGGAAAAGAAACACTCTGATCTTAGTTATAGATAATGACCCAGTTCCCCTCAGCCCCTCAGGTCTGGGCTAACGTGTAGTTTAGGACAGACTGAGACTTTTGATTTACCGAGGGAAACGGCCACTATAACCACTCTAGTGACTAACAGCTGATTCACCACGATTATCTCGCGGACAGTAACTAAACTCCGTGAAAGGAGCGTTTTCGCAGATAGCGTTTACGGTTTTAACCCAGCTACTTAACACAACATATATCAACGGTATAATTGATCTATTATACATTCACAGAACAGATTAATAATCATATATTGACCAGTACATGATTAAATCAGATCACATTAATGGCAAAAATGGTAGCGAACCCTTTGCTCATTAATAACAAAACAAAACGCACTAGTTCTAATATCTGCCCAGAACTGTGTAAAGCCTTACGGTGCGTTGTTCGTCAGTTAACACTCTCGCCAGAGCTTAACGATCCGTTTCGTTCCAGAGCAGTGGACGAGCCGTAATCCATGTCGACAAGCAAGAAACAGAACGTTGTCCTGTTCTTGAATCCAGGCTGATTAAACCCGCTGCAGATAGAGGAAATACCCGGTCAGTATTTCCTCGGATCCCCTTTGTATATCAGACCGATATAAATTTTTCCCAGTTCAACTCGACCAGCGAGGTGATGCTGGCTAGCTAGCTAGCTAGTCCGGACTAGAGTGCTTCCTGTAGTGACCTTAGTCACCGTGGAAAAAGCGAAGAAAACACAGTGCCGACAGCTTTTATCCTACCTCCGCCTCCTAGTGGCGGGGTGGTGCATTCAAAGACCCGACAGCCAATGGGAGAGCGCAACCTTCTCACAGGTGTGAAGCAGTTCCTTGTCTCACCACCAGTCTGCCGTGCCCTCCACGTGTTGAATGGAGAATCTCCATCTTAGGGACTCTGCTTCCAAGTAGCAGCCTGTAGGATTTTGGTGAAACTGGCTTTGGGGTTCACATGTAGGCCAAGATCCTTTGTCTCTGCAGTCAGCTCAGTCTGAGCCAAATCACTGTTTAACCAGCTTCTTGGTCCCCAACAGGAGGCACAGTGAGGGGCAGAATAACATTCTAATGGCTACATGCAGAAGCATAAAATTGTGGTATAGAACATTCGGCAGATGGTCTTTCAGTGCCATTGGACCAGTGTACAGGAGAAAAGTTCTGAACTCGCTTTCCACGTATCTACCTCAACAAGTGATCTCCCTTTCCGTGCTAATTCTCTGGGGAGTGTCATGGCAAAGGACACAAGAGCTGCAGAAATTAGGCCTATCTGATGAGCACCTAAACGAGTAGGAAGTAGTCCCCTCATCCAAAACCCTATCAACTTTCTCATAATCCCAAGACAAACCAGGTGCATAAAATCTAATGGAAATTTTATGTTTTTTACAAAAGCCCTCGCACTTGAATCGCATACAAAATTCTAAATTTTAATATCTATACATTTGCCAATTACATCCACACCCTATAATTTAAGCTTTCTATATTCATTCACAAATGTTTCCAGGAACAGATTGACATTCACTGTTCTTTTAGATCCAAGATATAAAGCGATGACGAATGGTTGATTTGTTTTGTCTTCCTCTAGAATGGGCCAGAACTGCTGATTGCTGCTTTTGAACAAAGGTAGTCCATCTTTATTCACTTGTAAAAGAATGGCCTTTGGGAGATGGTGTATCTGGTTTTAACACATCTAATGCCTTTCTCAACTCCAAAATAATGCATGGTGCCACCAGCAATCTGCTGGACCTTATAATTAGTTGGAGTGCCTAAAAGAGCATCCTTTGGGAGATATGGATGATATTTTCTCAGGATGCCCAAGAGCTAACAAAATATCTCTTAATACCTTTTTAATGTAATAAGATACATAATAAAGACACTGAAACATATGTGCCAGCTTTGTACACGGTGCACTCCGCCTCCCACTTGTCCGGTCCCAACCGGGACGGTATGTGGGACATTGTTTTTGCTGTTCAACTGTGAAGCTGCACTAAGTCTTGTTTTATGGTTCTGCGGAGGCTCCACGCAGAGCTTTCGCCGTAGCCTATACTTAATGGCCTGATGTTTATACTTGTGCGCTGGTGTGTGCGTTGAGCCGGCTGTGTGTGTGTGGGGAGTGGGTGATATAATAGAGCGAGGGAGAAGTGAGAGAGTGACGGTGATTATCTTCAGAGTGAGTAGTGACAGCGAGCGAGTACGACTCTACAGTCATAGTGAGAGAAACAAAGTGTCTCCCCTGTGTTTTCTGACCACGGTGGGAAATCTTTAGCAGGAAACACTTCGGCATTTTGTGTGCTCCACTGTCTGCTCTGGTCCCTGTGTATGTACGCGTCGCAGAGCCACCCAGAAATTACATCATACAACAAAGTACCTTAGTATTTTGTGCAAAGCGCCAGTCAATTTAAGTACACGCTTAATGGTCCCATGAAAAACAGCAAAAACCGGACATTTTCACGAATTTATAAAAAAAAAAAAACGGACGCCCGGACATTACGTAAAAAGTGGACATGTCCGGGCAAAAGAGGACGTTTGGTCACCCTACTATAGATAGCTAACGTTAACTGTTAAAAGCTAGCAGGCTAAAGGTAGATGCTAGCATTCGCTACAATGAATTTAAATTATGCTGGCTAAATGATAAGGCTAAATTTACATCAGATTGCTAACGTGAAGCCATATAACAATGTCTTACTAGATAACAGATTGATTTATACATATAAAAAAAATATTGAATCGAGCAGATTACCTTGGACTGGCTGGGCTAACGTTAACGGCTGAAGTCGTGGCTAGAAGAAGGCTGACGGTTAGAAGATAACGGTATACAATTCTATATCCCGAACTCACGTTCTCTTGGAAGAATGAGCTCGCTCTTCTGTAGGTCCATGCTCCGATGCATCCATACGTTCAGATGGTCTTCATATAGCAAGGACAGGGTATGATACCCATACAGTGTTTATATAGCATGTTAAATGGACCTGCTGCTGGGAGAGGTTTGTTTAGATACTTGTTAGACAACTAAAACAATGATTAACAATTAAATGTTTCTGAAATGTATTAGTTGTATGAAACACGAAGTAAGCTAAAACAGACCGACAAACACACATCAACAAATTTATAACGTATTTCTGTCGTTTAGGTTGGGCCATTGCAGCTGACCATACCAACGTTGGCCCAACGTTGTATTTCTGTCAGATAGGTTGGGCCATCGCAGCTGACCATACCAACATTGGTCCAACGTTGTATTTCTGTTGTATAGGCCAAAGTAGCCAACCAAAATTGACATTGGCTCCATGTCTGTTTGCTACCTGGGTAGCTTTATGAAATTAGTCTGGCTGCTACAAGCTACCAAACTAGCGTTAGCTCCCTAGCTAACAACCTAGCATTAGCTAGCTGGATAACTAAGCAATCGTAACTGTCTTGCAGTTGTTACCGAATTACAGCTAACCGTTGTTAGCTTTTGTATGTAAGCTAGCTATTGTTAGCCCGATTAAGTTTAGCTGTTGCCTAACGTCGGCATAAAACGGGTAGCTACCTGGCTAGCTAATCAATGCTAAATGTTTTGCAGTTGTTACCGAATTACAGTAATAGCTAAAATAACACTTAATAACACACTTGGTGACTTTATAGATATCAATGGCTTATCTTAGCCATAACAGTTAAATGAAGATGGGAAGAGAGAAAGAGAGAGTGACTAATAAAAAGAATGCATATTTATCTATAACACAGGGCTCTCAAGTTTTGAACTGAGTACAGAGTGAGATTTTGGCGGCAGGGGTTTGGGTGGGGACGGGGGTCTGATCTGATAAATGACACATAAATTCGTACAAATATATATATATTTTTTTTATTCAGCATTTCTTAGTGTGTATATATTAACATATTCTCAAAAAATAATAATATTAAAGCAGAATTACAGTAATAGGTGAAACGCTGACTGTGGCTTCACACAATGTACACAAATCTGCAGTTTTCTACCATCTGTGTGTGTGTGTGTGTGTGTGTGTGTGTGTGTGTGTGTGTGTGTGTGTGTGTGTACAATGTAGATTCCAGTTATGTATGGATCAACATCTGTAGCTTTGGATACGCAGTGAAAATGAAATTAATGAGATTTCTTCTTAAACCTGGATATAGGGACTCTCGAAAACTATACACATTCAGTCTTAAGGCCCAGACACAGAGCCTGCGGCCAAACGTCGGCAGAAAAGGCAGTTGGGCTGATCAGTCTCCCCAAATTGGTCAAAAAAGTGCCACGGGTCTTGTTTCTCTGGAAATTCAAAGCCAGACTGTCATGACGTCTTGTTCAGAATACGATCTCATATTGTACTAAAATAGTTCACCGAAACATGTTTCTGAAAACATTTTAAGAGAGAAATAGGCCGTGCAGTTGCTGAATCTGTCTTCATTTCAGATCAACAAAGGTCAGTTTAAAAGATTTTTGTCAGATTTTGAGAGACTCTAGTCACACTCATCCCGCTCCCCGTTTCCGGTTTAGCACTCTACCAATCAACGGGATCATTGGAGTCCGACTGCCGGCAGTGCCCGCCCCGCCAATTATACATGTCAAATCGGCCAAAATGAAGGCTGACGGCCCCTCGGATGGACGACGGCACAGAACACACCGAACAGACTCGAGTCACCGACCTCGCCAGACTGTCCAACTGCCGATTATCGGCTCTGTGTCCACACCTTTAGTCTGTTATACAGACAAATAAAAGTGATATATATATATATATATATATATATTGTTGGTTGTTACAAAAAACACAGCTTTTTAACATAGAAAATGCCAAAAATACACAGTGTTATTGTACCAGCAGTGCTGATTTGTTGGCAGGAGCACAGCATGACACCTGCCTTCACTGACAGAAGACTTGTAGATGTAGAAACAGGAACATTATTTGCAAACATATTCTCAAAAAAAATAATATTAAAGCAGAATTACAATAATAGGTGACATACGCTGACTGTGGCTTCACACAATGTACACAAATCTGCAATTTTCTACCATCTGGCTGTGTGTGTGTGTTTTGTGTGTGTGTGTGTGTGTGTGTGTGTGTGTGTGTGTGTGTGTGTGTGTGTGTGTGTGTGTGTGTGTGTGTGTGTGTGTGTGTGAGAGAGAGAGATAATGGTTAGTGTTGTTTATTGTAGGTGTTGGTAGCAGGTTTTGAGGCCTTCAGCACAGGGGTTGGTGGCTCCCATTTGAAACACTGTGTTTCCAGGCCAGCCATTTTCACTGTCATGATGGATGACAGAGTTCCATCTAGTGCCAAGCTGTTCCTGGTTTTGGTTTTGTTAAGTCCAACCATGGAGAAAACCCTCTCAGCGTCTGCATTTGAATGAGGGAGCACTAACACTAATACAGCTATTTTAGAAAGCCTCCCAAACTGGCTCAAACCGGTCACCTTTGAAAAAAGGAACCAAGAGCCTCTATTACTCAAATGCTTTGCTTTTATGTGTATGTCTTGTGGTGCCAAATATGTCTTACTTTGCTCTTGATTGAGGACATACTCCCCCAAAACTCCTCAACATTAAAGGTGGTGGGATCTTGGGGCATGGGGATATCCATGAGCTGATACTCCAGGAACTCCTCACTCACCTTGTCCTGTTCCTCTGGCTGATGGAAAGGAAGTAGTTCCTGAAATCTAAAAAGAGCACCATGTGTAAAGAACTGATTAAGGATTTTTTTTGTGAAAATGATCAAAATTTAAAACTTAAAGTATTCAATATGTTGAAATCCTGGAAAATGTGAAACCCTTGCCTGTCTACGAAGTATAGGGCATCTTCCCCCCCACATTCAGTCCTCTGCTGCACGTCAACGAATTTAGCATGCTTCAGAAGGGCCTCCTTCAGGGGGAGTTTGTTGATTCCATACTCCACAGACCTAACCAGAAATGCCAGTGCTGCCTCCTGGAATAGCTGCACCTCCTGAGGTGTGATGTCTCCGGCCTCAAGGAGCCTGTTGAGGGTAGCTCTGGTGGTGAAGCCAACATTTAGTTTTTCTCCTACCAGACAAAGAACAGAAAGAAAAAGCAAATTAAGTTCAGGTAGTTTAAACAATATCTCAGAATCAAAATCACTTTTTATTCGCCAAATGCATCAGGTAGACATACAGGAATTTCACTTGGCAATCAGCACTTTAACTCAAAACTAGACAGACAAACAGTAAGTGCACATAGATTCAGCAAGATATGCACAATAAGTGCAAGTGGTTGAAGGTATTCCTCTATGTAAGCATGCTATTTTACCCATAGACTACATATACATTGTATGCCTACACACATTTTATGCCTTTTCCATAACATCAGAAAAAAACTTGAAAAAAAAGTATATTTGAGGTCAATGAGAATATAGGTCTCCTTATGTGAGACTTGACAGTTTTACCTGGCAGTTGGTTTAGTGGGTCCTTGTAGAGGATGTCATGGACTTGTCGGCCCTGTAGTGCTAACGGCTTCATGAACCTTGCACACAGTTTCATGATGAACTTTGTCATCTGCAAATTTGTAGTTCATAAAAGATTTCCATATATTACTTGAAAAAGGATATATCAGCCAATGAAAAATAAGCAGACATACTTGGCAGCAGGATGCATTTTACCTCTCCATGGAGCTGAAAGATGGAAGACCTTTCTCTCTGGAGGAGGAGGTTCAGTGTGGAGAACATTGGCAGAGTGGCTTGAAAGAAGAGGAGGTAGACTTCAGTCAGGGGCTTGGAAAAAGCATCCACCAGCTTGTAAACCTTGGTTGTTTCTCATCTGTAAATAAAAACAGGTTGTGCTTAAAAATACATATTTAGTCTGGTGTAATGCACCTGTACTACTGTCAATGAAATAAGCAACTTACTTAAAGACTTAAAATAGCTGGTAAGTGGCCCATACTGCCGCAGAAGTCGTTTAATACACCTCTCCAGGCTTAACCATCGCACTGAAATGTGCAGCAGCATTTCCATGTACTCGCTGTCATGGAAGTCACAAAATTCTGGAAAATATATATACACCGGTATATAACATCAATAGCAAACAAATAAACAATGTCTGCATTTCGAGCTGGTTGATTCACAAACCTGCCAGGTAACCTTTACGGTTGGTGCTTCCCTTAAACCAATACCCAACATCCACAGTCAAATCCGGATATCTGCAATACATGAATTCAAATATTTATTACAACACTATCAGCAAACTGTTTTACTTGGCATTGAGCTTAACAGATTGGTAATATAAAATGTACATGTTTGAACTCACTTCCAAAAACTTCTGCCCTGCATTTTGGCACCTGTATTTACAGGAGCATTGTCAATAGAGAGACCTACACAGTTTCTCCAATGGATGTTACTTTTCTGCATGGTGTCATTGATTTTTTTATAAATCACTTCAGCAGTTCCACAGCTCCGCCCACTGGTGGTGTACATATCAAGGAATCTGTGCACAACTCTGTTGATGTCAAATATTCTTACTGTGAGGGGATTCATCTTCTATAGACCTGTAACAATAAGGTGCATAACTAAACCGACATGTTGTTCAAAAATTGTATGATACAAATTACTGGTAGTTGTTAAACTCATACCAGTATCATTTGAGCCATCTGTGACAAGTGTGAAGGGATTCTCTCTCATCTTCATCACCAGTTCCTTCTTGAAATGAGGTGCCACTGCTTCATTTATGATGCACGTTGTTTTGGTGCTTGCGCTCTTAAAGCTCTGAGCCGTGGGGGAGTCTCTAAAACATTCTTTGTACAAGGGGCTGAAATGGTCAGCAACGGCAAATGGAACATTGTACTGCACCATTGCAACGGCAACCTTCACCTCAGCCCTCCTAGTCTGCAACAAAAACAATTGATTAAATAACTCATAAAACATTAGATATGTTTTCACGGTAATATAACAATTTTAAGGAAAATGCAATTCATCAAACATTGCCAGCAGCCTTTTGGTTTTCCTGTGCTATGTACCTTGGCCTCTTGTACACTCATGCCTCCAACAGAAGTTGCTGGCGTGTAGAACTGTGCAACATTGCTGGCTGATTTTAGAGCCTGTTCTTTGTCTCGATGTCCCTTGCCTTCCACATGCCTGCTTATGTCCCTCACGCCTTGATGGGCACATGAGTTCTCTTGTCTGCAGACTGAGCACCAGTAGAAGGAGCTGGTGGTTCCCATTGCGATGAATGGCCATCGGGTTGACCACTCCTTAAAGGAACACCTATAGGTGGCTGCTCCACTTAATCCTCTCTTTCGCCCTGTTTCCAGTGGGTTCTCCACTGTCTCCTCTATGTTGTCCTCCACAGTCTCTTCCACTGGCACATCCTCTACTGATACCCTAGCTGTCTCCTCCACTGCCTCATCTACTGCCTCCACTACTGTCTTCTCCACAGTCTCCTCCTCTGACCTGGCCACCTTTTTAGGGAGCTGATCCTTCAGAGCGAAGCATGAAAGAATGCTCATTTGTCTCTTCCCTGACATCTTTGAAATAGACAAATGCAATAATTAATACTATGTATTTTCTGGATAAAATATAATGAAATAGCCTAGGCCAAAGGTTTTCACAATGGGGGCCGGGAGGTTGTGCGGTAAAAATAAAAGGAAAGAAAAAACTAAAAATATTCAAAATTATTATGGGTATTGTTATAAAAGTATTATGGGTAGGCCTATTATTAAATGGGTATCTTTATAAAAATATAAAACTGTCAGAGTAGTCCTGCAGCCGATTCAACATGTAGCTATAATAATAATAATAATAATAGGTGCAAAAGCCACCCAGTGTTTCCTCTATGTTGATTTTTGCCACCACAGTATCAGATATAGGGCAGACGCACAACAGGGTTTCCGCTATGTAGCTACATGTAATATATAAAGTCATAATTCCACGACTCTACAGAGCTGTGTGCTCTAACTGAACTCAAGCGAACTGTCATCCGCTCTCTCTCCCCTCAACTGGAACAGTGACAGGACGTTATCACTTGCAAAGTCATGGCAACCAAATAAACAACAGGGCGAATCTCAATCTTAGGCAAAGTGACAAACGGCGACGAAAGCCGCGGCATTAAATCCGCACTCACGCGGGGTCCCGTGAAATATGAGGCTAAGCTACAGTTAATTGGAAAATAGCATTGTGGACACTGAATTTTTACTGTTTATCAGACCCCAGATGAGACAAGAAGCTAATGTTAGCGAATGCTACGGTCCCTCCTTTGAATCCCCCGCTGTATTAACGTTACTGTTTTAAAACCGTTTACCAGGTTAGTGGGGGTGCATACCGCTTAAAACCAACATGAAAAACGTAGCTTGTAATCTTCCCTCAGCGTTTTGTTTTGTTGTTAAACTGTGTAAAATGAGCGGCGACGTTAAATCATCTGTTTCAGGTAACTGAACCCTACGGTAAAATCTATTTGCTGGATGGTAACATTAGCAGATGAACATTATTGTTCATATTTTGGCACAATGTTTCTGACCGTAGTAGTGGTCATAGTGAGTGAAAGTGTGATATGAGATGCTAAAAAGAAACATCTGCTGTTTTCAGGTAAAGTTACTTTTTGACATCCAACACCCGGCTAGCTAGGCTAGTTCACATACTCTGATCAAACTGTTAACTAGCTAACATACTAGCTGCCTGGACACATATATTCCCCAGCAATGACGAAATGACTTACTGTACTCATAGGATATGGTCTTCTCTCACGTTGATCAATCTGTAGCCACTTCGGCGAGATGTGTATCAATGTGACAGCTCAGCTGTCCTCCTCTGTAGCTAATTCAGCGAGCATCTGAATCTATGTATCGAGCGAGCGCGTGAATCACAATGTGTCGTTGGAATCAGAATGTAACGTTGTTGCAAGAATTATCTAAATCTTACCGCAATGCTATTTTCTGATTGGCTGTTCGGTAGCTATATTTTTTTCTTTGATTAGCTGGTGTGTGGCAGGGCCTTCTGAACTCTATGGGGAACTCACTTGATTCCTCTACCTGTTCCACTGTTTAAAAAATAGCAGTGCAACTTGGTGGGCGTTATCCTGGTAATTTTTCTGCGTGAGAAATACATGTTGTGGCGTGTGAGTGTGTGAACGGGTTGAAATGCGAAATCAATCAAGTTGTTCTTTTTCAATGGTGATACTGTTGAGCAGGCACTTGAGAGGATGCCATCAAACCTACCAGCAGTCCCAGCAACCATGCGGATACATCAGGTGGTAACTCTTGCTCCAGGAGAGATACTGTCTCGTGATGTCAGCTGTATGTGCTCGACCCAGAAGCAGTTACAATGCGAGTGTTGGAACACAAATCATTTCAGCTTTGTAAAGAAGGTGCCAGATGCTGTGTCACAGAGGCAGACACGAATCCATTGGGAAGACCCAGAGGTGCTAGGGCAGTGGTGTGTGCTCACATATGATGAAGATTTGTTCCCAGGAATAATACTTGGAATGGATGAAACGCATGTGCAAGTAAAATGCATGCACCGTGTCCAGGGCCGGATTGGGACTCATTTTCAGCCCTGGAGTTTCATGCCTTAGACCGGCCCACTTTAGTTCACGACTGACTATATTAAAATAATGTAATTAAAACCTCAGAATATAAGTCTGCAATAGGCGCACTGTTCTCTACAGCCTTGTAATTCATTGTATTTTTGAAAAATATAATTTACAATTCAGTGCAAAAACAGTAGCCTAAGTTTTGCTTCACAGTGAACACATAATGGGTCACTACACAAAGTTGTTATATTGTAACTAATGTGATCACTGCAAAAAAAAAATCTTTTCTTACTTAGTATTTTTGTCTCGTTTCAGGTCCAAATATATATATATATATAAAAAAAAAAAAATCATACATCAAGATGCATTTACTAAACAAGTATGAAAAAACACCTCAAAATTAAGTGATTCTTTGCTTAAAACAAGCTACATTATCTGCCAATGGGGTAAGAAAAATAATAGTTTTAGATTTAGCTTGTTTTAAGCAACAACAAAAAAACAATCACTTAATTGTTTTTAGAGCAGGGCTCTTCATTAGCCTACTATTAGTTCTTCTGAATGACAATCCTACCTGCCCATTCTGGTGTGTTGGGCTCATGACTGGAGCTTGGTAACGTTACCGGGCCTTGCTCTTCACTGTTAGCAGCAAACCGGACTAGAGGCGGCTGCTGCTGAAGGGCTACAAGAAAAAGTTTGATACATGAACGGTGGTTTGCAGACAACGTTGTTTTGCACGGTCGCTAGCATCTTGCACTGCTCTTAACTACCTTAACGTTAGCTTACTTACTGGCCTCGTTGTCTTCATTTGTTTTTTTGAGGAAAAATGTGCTTAGCTTAAAACATTTGGCCGCGTCAGTTTCCAAAGCTTTCTTCTTTTTTATTCTGGCCTTTTCAGCGCTGCCTTTACACTTCCTGTTATCCATTTTTATCTGACTTTTTTTATTTTGAGCAACTTGCAAAGTACCGTGTCGGGGGCGGGGCCAGGGAGTCAAAAGATAATCATGTCATCATTAACCTGCAGGCTGCACTCTGCGAGAAAATATTAAATAAAAAAGAGTGGGACTGCGGTAAAATAATAAATAAAAAGAGTGGGGCTGCTGTGAGTGCAGGCAGCCTATAGGGACAGCATCCATATTTCAACCCAGTGCCATGACAACAACGGCCCTCGCAGCCAAAAAAACAGAACCACCGGGAATTTTCCCAGTGCCCCCGATTAGCCAATCCGGGCCTGACCGTGTCGGGCCAAACAGGTTCTTTTGGCCTGCTCGTGAGGATGTGCTTTGGTATGTTTTTGATGATCCCAACCTCCTAAGCCAGTGAGAACACGGCACATGGAAATTCAAAAAGCTGTTTGGGCCAGGCTTTCTGAATAAAGAATGAATTAATGGACATCTTACATTACTGTTTTCAAAGTTCAATGTTAAGCACTAAAAACAAGTTTTAATCAAAATGAGTTTCCAGCAAGGTAGTTTTCCATAGATTTTTTGGACCAAATGGAAAGATCGATTGATGTTTGTGATTAATTAATGCTTAATGCTTTTGATTTAATGTTAAATACTTACTAAAATGTTTGTTTGTTTTTGCCAACTTTAATAAAATAAAATGTTATTGAATGTGATATCATTAATTTTACAGGTAAGAAATCCATACTATATTGAAATAATGATCAACACTTCAACCCTGTTATCATTTTCAACCCCGTTATACTGAGTTTAACCCTGTTATTTGATAGATTTCGTGATAAGAAGACAGATTAGGTCAATGTTTGTTTTGCTGTGTGCAGAATTTACAGGACATTCGGAAAAAATACGAAAGCCTGATTAAATCCTAATGTTAATGCATATTTTGTGATAAGATATGAATACCAATGTTAGATACAGTTTTCATGACATCATTTGGTATTCAAATGATGAGTATTTAAAAATAAAATTCTATGCAATAAATTATATCAAACAAGGGACATCTCATTGAAAAGCTTCAACAAGAATTTACTTGAAAATCTTTTAACATCATAATTAAACAGGGTCCAAGTGGTCTGTGACGGGGTTGAACTCCAAAACAACTTTCAGTTAGAAGAAACACTCAATATAGATTAGAATTTCATGCCTGTGGTGGGAAAATGTATTTTCTTAAAGGTTTTACTAATCCACTATCACCTGAAATTATCAGAAATATAACTATTTAAGGTATAAAAAAAAGGTATGACCCAAAAGGCACCCATCTCAGAGAATCACTCAGTAACTTTATAACACAACAATTAATAACCCACAACTAACTCTCTTTAACAGGATAAAACACCATAGCACATAAAATTTGTGACTTAAACAGTTTCTAACACTAATAATTTTACATTTACAAATGTAGCTACACCGCCGAACGGCATGTTGGGTAACATTATAGCTGCTAGCTAGCCAGCTAGCATAACAGTCTGTTAAAGGTCCCATGGCATGAAAATTTCCCTTTATGAGGTTTTTTAACATTAATATGAGTTCCCCCAGCCTGCCTATGGTCCCCAATTTGGCTTGAAATGGTGATAGATGTAAACCGAGCCCTGGGTATCCTACTCTGCCTTTGAGAAAATGAAAGCTCAGATGAGCCGTTCTGGAATCTTGCTTGTTATGAGGTCATTCTCTGCTTTGCCCGCCCAGAGAATTTGGCCAAGCCATGAGAGAGAGACATCATGGCTTTCAAATGAGCAAAGTGGCAGTTGGTCAAGGCCACACCCCCACTCTCCACCTTGCTCCTCCCTCTTTCCTCCTCAATAGCTACAGACAAAGAAATGGCACATCCTAAGGAAAGCTCATTGTGGGACTGGCTCTAGTGGCTGTAATTCTGCACCAAGGCTGAATTTCGGGAAAGAGACAGATACAGTATTAGGGGACAACTAAGGCCTATATAAAAGCATCCAAAGAGCACCATGTCATTGGACCTTTAAGCTGGGAGAGGCTCTGGTCACTACTGCACATTCAAGAACAGAGAAGAAAGTTAGAGGATGAAGAAAGACCGGAGATACAACAGAACAACGTATGCTCAAGAGAGGAGCCGTCTGTTGTTGCAAGGTTTGTTGTTACAAAAAAATCGGACATAATTTAGCCACTGTTGTTGCCCGTCGCTCTAACGTTACTCGGCCGTGCTAACGTTACAGTGCTAACATGAAAGACTTGTCACTTCAAGCATGCAGCGGAGCAACATTATGAACGCAATCCACCTACGGTCCCGCTACAGACCGTTGAGAAAGACGGGTTCAGAGCAATGATTAAAACACTGGATTTAAGATGCCTTGCCTCGCTGAAATACGTCCGCCAACCGACTAACATTATTCATACAGCGGAGCTACGTTCAGTCGCCCAATACATCCACGCTACAACAACCTAACTTACCTGTGGCCAAGGTAGTGTTTATACAACTAGCTTACAACTATTTTTTTTTTGAAAAGGAAACAATGTTAAAGTTGTTTGTATGTGTATTCATTCCATTTGAGTTAATTTTACTACTTTGCAGTTTGCAGGAAAAAAATAGTTTGATGGTTTCTCTTTCATATAAAGTCATTGTATAATGTTGTGGAGCCAAGCAAACCCTTTAGTAATCAAAGCTTTTAGTAAACATGATGACATTAAAATGTTTTTGTGATATTCTATGTACTCCTGACAGTAGAATAAGCCATTATAAACCTATATAAAGGCCCATTATTGTAATTTAAATTTATTTTAAGAAGTTTGATTACATTATATTTTCGATTTGAATGCACAATTGTTTTTTAAATAACAGATAAATAAGAATTCAATACATTACATCTATGTTATTTTGTCTTAGTTAGAAAAGTAATGTTTAGTTAGGAAAGTCTGGTGCCTTTAGTCTCTTCCACATGGTGGAAAGAAGGTATAAGGTGGAAGATATACAGTTTATTATTAATTCAACAACAGTATCGGATCGGTATCGGGTATCAACAGATACACAAATCCCTGGCATCGATATCGGTATCAGGACTGAAAAAGTCGGATCGGTGCATCCCTAGTGTTGGTCATTCTCAACACCTTTCTATCCCCTACTTTGACTCATAAATTCTGAACTCTGTGTTGCTGCCAGCCTGTGTAACGTACATAACTTACTGTCAATCAACTGTTAGCTTCACCTGGCTAACGTTAGCTGTCAACCTCCCGATTAATGGTTACCGCTAGCAAGTGATGTAGCGAGGATTATCCCTTCAGACCACAGTGGACTTCAGTGGACTCTCCATCCAAACTCCCGACTGGCCCTTCGTCTGCCACGACTACCGGACTCTTTCAAGTACATGTACCCCCTGTCTCCGCCGATCACTTGTTAGCTTTGAGACACCCAGTCAGCTTTTTGCTTACGCCGGCTAGCTTCTGTTAGCTTCCACTGACTGGTGGCTCGCCGAGCACACATGTTCGCTTGTAGAGTTCTTTTAGCTCTGTTCCCAGCACAAGCAAATAGCTAACACTTACAGCTAACGCTAGTGTTGGCCTCTCTGCACTGCTGAAAATGGTGCTCTTAAAGTATTCCTCACCGCTGTTAAGGAAAAACTCAGTAGCACATACCTCTCAAGTCTCACGCATTGGGCGTGAGACACATGCATTTCAACCCATTCACACGCCACACCTTGTATTTCTCACGCAGAGAAATTACCAGGATAACGCCCACCAAGTTGCACCGCTATTTTTTTAAACAGTGGAATAGGTAGAGGAATCAAGTGAGTTCCCCATAGAGTTCAGAAGGCCCTGCCACGCACCAGCTGAGTGAGTGCGGATTTGAAGTTGTGGCTTTCGTCGCTGTTTGTGACTTTTCCTAAGATTAATTGACAAGTGTACTCGCCCTGTTGTTTATTTGGTTGCCATGACTTCGCATGTGATGACGTCCTGTCACTGTTACAGTTGAGGGGAGAGAGAGCGGATGACAGTTCGCTTGAGTTCAGTAGAGCACACGGCTCTGTAGAGTCGTGTAATTATGACTTTACATGTACATAGCGGAAACCATGTTGTGCGTCTGCCCTATTTCTGATACTGTGGCGGCAGAAATTAACAGAGGAAACACTGGGTAGCTTTTGCACCTATTATTATTATTATTATTATTATTATTATTATTATTATAGCTACATGTTGAATCGGCTGCAGGGCTACTCTGACAATTTTATATTTTTATAAAGATACCCATTTTATAATAGGCCTACCCATAATACTTTTATAACAATACCCATAATAATTTGGAATATATTTAGTTTTTTCTTTCCTTTTATTTTCACTGCAAAACCTCAAGGCCCCCATTGTGAAAACCTTTGGCCTAGGCTATTTCATTATATTTTATCCAGACAATGCAAAGTATTAATTATTGCGGACACACACACACACACACACACACACACACACACACACACACACACACACACACACACACACACACACACACACAAAGAAATGCTGAATTAAATAAAAAAAAATATATTTGTTCGAATTTATGTGTCATTTATCAGATCAGACCCCCGTCCCCACCCAACCCCTGCTGCCAAAATCTCACTCTGAACTCTGTTCAAAACTTGAGAGCCCTGGTAGCAGCTTTCTTCTCGATACATGAAGTTTCGGGAGACTTTGATGCCTTAGACACAACCATTTATTGATCTTGATCGAGGAGATTAAGGAAGACAGTAGAGTTTAACCATGATGTGCTATTCTCTCTATTCTCTATTCTATGTGTCCTCCCCAACTCTGAGGTCCCGTGTCTTTCCTGATGCTTATATCCCTAGCCCCAACTATCAAGTATGTGATATCTCAAGATATCAATGGCGCCAAGGAAAAGATGGTCACCTTGAGCATAGTACTGGGATGCATGAAAGACTATTTCACCTTGTTACACTGCTTTCACTGACCTCCAAAAGGAGATAGTCCTGCAACAAAACATTCCCAGCTGTCTACATAGGCTCCCTGATTGAGACAGGGAGGCAAGGACAAAACAGGATTGGATATCAGAGACTGGATGAATACTCTCGCCCCCAGCCCTGTGGCTTATGATGACCTGATGTCTAAGCTTTCCTTTTATTCTTATCATACCACTACATGGTCTTTCTGGAAATTCCACAACAACTGCAACTTCTCGACATCATCTGCTACGTCGCTCCAGCTTGCATTACCAACATTAAATCCCTCGGACTCCTACGTCGTCCTCGTTATGTGTACAGGGTTATGAGATGCAAGTTTGTTTACTCCGATCATGCCATCCCTACCATACTGTCTGACCGACGCTGTGTTGACAGTGCCATTCCTCCCACCCCCTCTTGCTCAGCATCCAAACAATACTGCTTCATTTATGCTGCAAAACACCAGGGGCCTGTTTCACAAAACCAAGATAAGGGATTAAGCCGGAATTTTTTCAGTTTGTTCCGCTTCCATGTGCATTGTATTTGGCATTGTTAGCACACAATTTGTGTTGTCCAGTAAACTGGGACTATAATTTGGGAGGATTGTACAATTTTAACAACATATCCTAATTGTACAATCCTCCCAAATTATAGTCTTAGTTCACTGGACCAGTAAATATCTAGTGATGTAGGCTACTGTACATTCATGTAACAACAGGACACCTCAATGGTTTTTGACCTTATATTTTGCTGGGAGGAAATAACCGATGAATATACTCTGTTCCATTCATGTTTACAGTGTGCATGGAATTTATCACTTAATTATCTTTATAGTTTCTAGATTTTAGAGTCCAATTTCTTCAGTGTCTTTACTTTCTACGTACATATATATGAGGGAGCGAGGCATATATGTAGAGAAGGAAACTCAAAAAAGAACGCGAGAAAAAGCGTGGCAGATAATAGCGGACAGACTGATAATATACAGTATACATCTAAAAATATACATTTATGAACTACTGCTCTTAACTGAAATCATTCAATGAGTCACTGTCATTTGCAAAAACGAACAGTTGTACACTTTGCATTAAAAGCGAGCAGTTAATAACAATACAATCCTCAAAAAGTCGCAGCATTCTTTGTGGCTTGTTGTGTTTTACACCACATTTCCATGAATCATGGATGTGTTGATGACACAAATGAGGAAATATTAGAGGAATTAAGGAGACGTGATGTTGAACTACGGTGGGATTGGACACTCCGGCGGAATCTAGTCGGGGAGTGACAATGCGCGATGCGCTCCTGATGGAGCGGGTGGACGGAGATGGAGTTGGGGGAGGAGGAAGGGGCACAACAGGTGCAGGTGGTGCGTTTGGAGGCCCACGTTCCATGGCTGCAGCAATCCTCTCCAGACTTGAGGAGATGCGCCCGAGAGGCCGCAGCAACATCGCCACCCGGCCAAGACGGGCATTTATTACTTTGCCGCATCCCGGACAGCGCTCCGCGGCGTGGTGGCGAGGGAAACCGCTGTCATTATAGCAATCCGCCATGGAACAAGCGCGCCTGCTCTTAAAGGGAATGTGAGATGACGCTCTGATTGGTTATTTTCACGTTACGCCCAAACCACACCTAGCTACTTCAGACCAACCCATTTAAGATTTGCGTCGGGCGCAAGAGTAATTTATCCCGCCGTTATAATAGCGCCCGAGATCCGCCCACAAAGATACTTGCGTTTTGCGTTTCACACTTGCGTTTCAGATTGTTAAAATAGGGCCCTTAGTGTGTTGCTGTGTCCCGGCGTCCGCTCTGCTCACTCACACACAGAACACTGAGAAGAGAACAGCTCTCTCTCTGTCGCTCCCTCAGTCACTCAGGTTCGCGGGTCTTTTCTGTTAACGTTTAGGGTTTCTTCAGCTTCAGGTTTGTTTTTTACTTCGGTTTGTAGTACTTACTTATTAACCAGTAGTGTTCTGGTAAACGTGGGGTTTGTTCAGACATGGTGCTTAGTAGAATGCTTAAAATAACATACGGGTTAAAGCCCCACTCATTTCAAGACAACTTCCGGGTTAAATCATGTCCACTTCCGGGTTAGGCCCCGCCCAGTCAGAGTACAGATACAGATAATTCATATGGTTAACAGATAAAGATACAGATAATGCTGTACTTGCTTATTCCTAATATTTAAGCATCATATTCTAGCGTTGGTCTTTTAATCTAATTGATCTTCATGGTACATTTCCTGAGTAACATTATCTTCTGCTTACTTTTAAGGCAAAGAGTACAAGTGTTAATTTGTGCAAATGATAGTGGCCAAATCCTTGAATGGAATGATTATGATGGCTTCAATTCAGAGCAGTGGTCAGTTAATGTATATATTTAGGCTACTTACGCATTCAGTCGGTCTGTGATCGTCTGCTATGCTTTCTCTCGCTATTTCATTACAGCGGCCATGTTTCTTTTCTTTTTATACAAATAATGTGTTTCACGTCATCATACTTCCACAAGAAGCTGCTGCTCACTCTGTATAAAGTATGTACAATGCGTATTCTCAATTTTGGCATCTGTAAATCTGTGATCGACCTCGCGGTCTTTTGAGGAAAGCCGTGGACGCTCATCTATCTGAATTACTTCAGCCTGGCTCAACCTACTCGCTCCTCCTCAGCCTGGCTTGACCTTCGTGAAACGCACCAAGCCAGGATGCACAAATTAGACTAGGTCAAGCCTCGCTTTATCAGTTATCCTGGATTTATATATTCTGCTTTTGTGAAACAGGCCCCAGCTCCATTAACAACAAAGCACTTCTTATTCACGACATCATTACAGAAAAGAAAATAGACTTTCTCTGCTTAACTGAAACCTTTCCAAAAGAGACAGCGACCTTGCTGTCCTCTGTACCCGGTTGACAGTCACCTTTTCTCGGCTAAACTAACTGCTGCAGTCGCTGAACAGACGTGGGGGAAGAATTTAGGCAGGGGGTGGATTTTTGGTTTTACACTTCCTGTTTTTTATATTTTACAGGGTCTAGAAAGAAACAATTCAACAAATATATCCAGGGGCGGTTCTACATTGAATTACACCCAGGGCGAGACCCCCCCCTTTTTTTTATAATATTATAACACAATTTCTTAGTAAAACCATAATTAATTAAACTGCCTTGCTTTCTTTTTGCCATGGCTATATGATGCTAACTGCAGAATGGATTTCAAGGACTTTGCGCGCCGATTAATCCAACAAACTCCAACGTTTATATTTTTCCTACGAATCTTTGAGTTAACATATACTAAACATGAGTTGAATTTGCACTGCAGCGCCACCATGCCTTGATGCTCATGACAAGAATAGCATGTATAGTTATATTTATTGAAATGAATTAGGTTTAAATCACCATCATGCATGAATGAAGGATATTTTTGCAATTTTACACATAATAATCCACGATGATCACATTACACAAAACTGAAATTGCACGTTAAAATGACACATTGTCAGTATTTTTAGAGACCCCCCCAAAATTTCACAAATCACGTTTTCAGGGGAGCCCATGTCTTATTAAGGGGAGCCGAGCTCTGCTGAGCTCCCCCATAGTTTGCACCCTGCTCCTCGATGTCCTCGTCGTTGCTAAGTGCCCCAGCAGCAACATCATGATGACTGGTTGTAGTAGCCACAACGGCCTTGGTAGAGCTAGTAGGCGCATGGCTAGAACTAGCTGTTGCTAGCATATTTTCGGATTCTAAATCTGCAACTATATTTTGTTTTTTGGTGGTAAAACTTGTCATGGCCGAAAATGAATTTGGCGCAGATGGCATTTTTTTCGGTGGCATAACTGACAGTGATATTTATATGTATTGGTATTTACCTCAAAAGCACATTAAGCTAAAAGCAAGGTCACTTCTTCGGACTTGCGAGTGCTGTGAAATCGATCGTATGTGGTTTGCTCACGTAGCCTAGTGGTGTGGTGGTGAAGTGCAGTCATGCTGCGTTCATGAGCGTAGGGTAGGCTCAGGTCTACGTCCGTAATAGCCTATATTTTAATTTAACGTCTTTAATGGTAAGAGATCACACAGGGATGGATAACGAGCGTTGATTAAGATTAAATTACAATGCCACATATGGCAGACACCTTCAGATATAAGAGACCCCCTCAGAATTTTGACTTTGGTACTTTCATGGGAGCCAGTCCTCACTCTATGGGAGCTCAGCTCCCTCTGGCTCCCAACGTAATTCGTGGGAGCCAAAATGGTAATATGCAAATAAGCCGAGTAGGCTACAGACTCAGAGAGAATTGCATTTTTCTATGCCGATGTTGTTGTGCACAGTAAGTAAGATATTTTATCTGTGGGAAATAAGCCAAAAAGCACAAATTGCCTCACCCTAAAGATGAAGGGATATTTTTGCTGGCTATGGTAAACAATAGTCAGGCTAGAGTGAATGAGTGAAATACAAGAAATACCTAACCTAGTTAGCTATCTGAAGTTCTCTATTCATTTCCATTAATATAGCATGCTATCTCTATAGTATTAAAAACAAAATATCAGTCCCCACAGAATGTTGTCACTGAGAACTAAATTTCATAGTGTCACTGTTAATGCTATTGTACCGTTATAGCCTTCAATTTATTGAGCAGATGGAAAGGCTACTGGAAGATATTTTGAGAGAGAGGGAGAAAGAGAGGGCGAGAGAGGGAGAAAGAGAGAGAGACAGAGGCAGGACAGCTGATTCTGAGGGAAGTGGCTTGATTGAGGTCAGTAACGTTAGTGGTCTGAAGCAATGGTTCTCAAAGTGGGGTCCAGGGACCCCCAGGGTTCCTTGAGCGGGTTCCAGGGGGTCCCCAGCAAAAATTGAAATAACTTATTTTCACTATAATTCCATCCATAATTAACACAATGTTTCATAGATTCATTCATAGACTTTCTGCAATAAAATCTAAAAGCAAAAATCCTATCAGATGGGGACCCTTGGACAAAATCTAATCAAATGGGGGTCTGTGGTCTAGTTTCTATCAGTTTAGGTGTCCTTGATGTCAAAAAGTTTGAGAACCACTGGTCTACAGGGCTAAGAAAGTGTGCAGTGTTTTGTTTTCTTCTAACAACAGGCATTTGTTGGCAGGTCTAGGCACTAAGGCATAAACTAAGTTATTTTATGATATTTATTATATATGCTATATTCTGACCAACTTAACTTTCTGCATTCATTTGATGTAATAAATTAAACAAGTATGTATGTTGTAGGCTAGGCTAAACATGAGCATACATACATACATATTTACATACATATCAGTCCCTCCAGGATTTCCCAATGTCGCGATCACAACAATTCATACAAATTCAACCAATCAGTGTTTTTTTTTGTTTTTTAAAGAAGTATACAACATTTTTTTTTTTGCAATTTTCACTGTCTCTCGCAACTACATTGCAACAAAAATACCAAAGACATCACAACTTGTATTGCAAATCAGGCATTTTGGGATGCAACAATCTAAAAAAAAGGCCGCGAAATCCTGGAGGGACTGACATATAGTAATCTTTGAAATTTGTATTCCTCTGCCATCAGGTTATTAAATTCAGAAAGTAGCTACTTTAAATAGGTTCCTTATCAACAGCTTACATGATAAAGTATGCAACAAAGGATATTTATTCTTTTATTCTTTCTATAGTACTGTCATTTGTCATAGCCTACAGAATAACTCCGCAGGAGCACAGTCTGGCCTAAGTACGTTCCCCCCATGCAGCTTTGATGTATCTAAAAGCTAACATTAGAATGTTTGTAAGAAAGATTTTGCAAGGGAAAGTTTTGCATAGCTTGGGGGCCAAGTCCCCCCTGTATTTCAATCCTAGTGATGTCTCTGTACACAGCCACAAAGTACTGACACTCTTGGCCTTCAAAGATCATGTAACAAGAGTAGTTACTTAAAACTTCCCTTGTCAAAGCAAAAGTTTCCATCCACTTGTCAATCGAATTATCTGAAGTTCGGTAAAAAAACTCATGCGAATAAAGCTGGTGAAAGTGTGTTTCCATCCAACAGCTTTAAAGCGAATAAAAACCTGTGCGTAATGACGTCACATGCTGTTTTGTGATTAAATTGGTACATCGAATTGATTTGAGACATTTTAAGGTGTTTCCGTTCATTTTTGCACTGAATCGCACAACATTCAAGCGAACTTTTGCAAACAAAGTTTTGCTAGACAAAAGTAGTTGTTGTTGTTAATATTAGAAGCCAAGCTAAGCTCCGATGGGCCTTTGGCTGAGGATCAGATCCAGCTCATCAAAAAGGTGGAACTTGCCTTTTATTTTCCCTCCGGCACCGCTGCGAGACAACTCTCTTTTTTGAGCCGTGTATCGCTGTTTGAGCGCCTTCCATTTACTCCGCAGGACGTCCCACGGCTTGTCGTAAGGAAAATTCTAAAACGCTTAACGTGAAAAAGCTTAACGTGGTTTAATGTATCTAAACAACGATCAATCATCACCAGATGTATCATGGTCATATCTTGACATGAACACTTAAGCCTGTCAAAAAAAGTAAATCGAAATCCAACGATTATAGAAGTTATCTCACGTTAATGTTTTCTTCATCATAGTGTCAGATAACGTCCATAATATTTGGACATTGGGTTAGATTTGACCGTTGTAAGTGGTTATGATGAGCAATATAGGAGAGGATTTTTTTTGGTGATGATTGATTGTTGTTTAGGTAAATTCAACCACGTTAAGCTTTTTCCATAGGCTCTAATGAAGCAGAAACGCTTAATGTCAGATAATGTCCATAATAATTGGACTTTGGGTTCGAGTTTTTGACAGTTTTCAGTGATTATGAGGAGCAATATGAGAGAGAAATTTGGTAATCATTGATCATTGTTTAGGTACATTAAACCACGTTAAGCTTTTTCCTCGCCATAGGGCCAATGATGAAGAAAACATTAACGTGAGATAACTTCTATAATCGTTGGATTTAGATTTAGTTTTTTTGACAGGCTTGTGTTCATGACAAGATATGACCATGATAAATCTGGTGATGATTGATCGTTGAAGCGTTTAATGTCGTAACTGTTGGTCATTTCCTTCGCGAGCTCCTGATAAATGATGGCATTTCTTAGATTTTTGCTATCTAAAATAGCCGTTATATTTTTCTGGTAAATTAAATTTAAAAAGTATCTCGTCTCCTCGTTTGTCCACTTACATCTGTTTTTGTTTTGCAAACAGAGCGGAAATACTGGGCGGAAATGAACTGAAACTGGATGTAAACATAGCTAGTGATGCGTGAATATATGGAGACCCATACATTATGCAATGTATCCCTTTTTCCAAGTGTTGTCATGTCGCAGGCCTGTCTGGTGAGTTTGGTGGTCTAAAATGTATCAATTGCAGCAAGTTCCAATCCCGGTTCAGATCAGGTGACCTACAATACTACAGTTTCCTGTGATTTTGACATTGCTGGTCATCATCAGTGTAAGTTTTCTGGCTCATCTTCATCATCATCAAATGCAGCCTGTGATGAATTTGCTCACCCTGATCCTTTGCAGTTGATACATTTTTTTTTTTTGCTGTACTGTAATACTTATTATACTTAAACCCTTGAATATTTAGTTGTTGAGTTCAGGAGATGGAAAATGAGTTGAGTGAGTGACACAGATGCAGGTGGCATAACATTGGCTGAAACTGGCTTTAGTTTGCTTCCCTATAAGAGCTGTGGCCATGACTATTACCATACTAGTTAATGACTATGTTAGCTAGTTACCATTGACCTATTATGTTTTTTTTAAACCTGTCTTGACAGAGTTTGCTTTGACAAGGGTACAGTTTCTCTTCACTGACCACTGGCTGCACCTGAATGGACGAACGCTTCACGTGGAGCTGTCTGCTTCCGGATTTCAAAGCAGACCATAATGGTGGCTCATTTGAAAAACAATCTCTTATTTAACGAAAAATAGTTAATCAAAATTAGTTTCTGAAAACATTTTAGGCTATGCAGTTGCAGAATCTGTCTTTATTTTAGATCGGCAATGGTCAGTTTTAAAGATTTTCATGAGTTTTTAAGAGGTTGCGTCGAGTCGCCCGCTCCTCATTTGCTTGCCAGGTTTTTAATTTCCTACACCTTGTTCACTAACTTGCACACCAGCCACAGGATCAGTTACACATCACAGTTAAATTTGCCCAACCTACACTGTATTTCGTCCTGGGGATATGGATCTGTGCGTCATGCCTCCTGTGCGTCATGGATGTCTGTGAGACAATTGCATTTGTCCATGCCGATCTTGTTGTTGCACAGTGAGTGAGATATTTCATCTGTGGGAAAATATAAGGTGACTGAAAGTATTTGCTAAGTAGATTTTTTATTCATTTGACACCATGTTTAACAGAAGTTATTAATTAGCCTACAAATTAAACAGTTGATAGCATTTCCCGTTTGGGTTTTGGCCTTTTCATGTGAAACAAAATCCACATAAATGACCAAACATTTATGGTGTTTATATAGATAAATACATATAGACTACGTGCAGTGTTGCCAATTTAGCAACTTTTTGCTAGATTTAGCGACTTTTCAGACCCCCCCCATAGCGAATTTTTTTTCCACAAAAGCGACTAGCATCAAATCTGGCGACAGTATTGTCCGGCGAGCATGCAAGATCTTTCTCTCTTGCGGCTGCCAAAACAGTCACCTCTCTCTTCTTTTCTGTAACGGAGGAGCAGGCTGTGGAGTAAACAAGCCGAAATACGAACAGTGCAACTTTGCCATTGTAATCCATTTTGTGATCGAAGGGTGTATTGTTCTTAAATCCTAAAATCCTGATTTTACCTGATTTGACAAGATGGCAAAAAATAATTAGACCAGCGTAACTGATGCCTACAAAGTCACACCAAGGGCAGTCGGACCATCTTTCTTTGTTCCTTTGTTCGACAACCCCGTTAACATTCCCTGATGGGTATTTTTATGAAATATATATATTTTAATGGGAGGGAATTACATATTGGCTATTTGTCGGCTTCTTGAGCCGTGTGTCGCCAATGCGCACATCGGTTTGAATTATGTTTTTATATTTTTTATTTGCTCTCACGATCGCTTCCCGCTGCCAGGGTTGCAACTGAAATAATAGGCTAAAGCAACGACAGTTTATGGAAAGCACAAGTAATTATGGTCAGATCTTGGTCCTGACTGATGGGGAAGTGATATTGGCGTTGTGATTTAAACATCTACAGCATCTGCTATTTTATTTTTTGCCAGCTTTCCTTCCTGTTTTAGGAAGCAGCAACTATATTGCTATTATTTTCCCTGTAAAACCGAGTCTGTGTTCTTCATATTTATGTAGAATTATAATTTGCTCTTCTTATATATATATATATAACATGCGGCTCTGGTAGATGTTTGTGATTGGTTGTGGTGCGCAAACACCGCCTCTTTTATGTGAACTAGTTGATAACCAGCGTCGTGATACAGCTTATGCAGGACCGCGGTTGTTAGGTTAGGTGAAGCCGGATAACTGAAAGAGATCCAGGGCAGGTTGATCTTGCTTCCTAGTACAGGCTTCAGGTCCCTTAACACCTCCACTATAGTCAAAAAGACACAGCAGCACCTTTACTTTATAGGGAGCCTTAAGAAAGCACACCTGTGTAACAGGATCCTGGTGGACTTATATCATTGTACCATTGAGAGCATACTCACTAACTGCATCTCAGTCTGGTACGGCAACTGCTCCATTTCTGACCTCAAAGCACTCCAGCGGGTAGTTAAAATTGCCCAACGAATCACTGGCGCCCAGCTACCCACCATTGATAACATCTACCGCAAGCGTTGTCTGGGACAGACAAAGAGCATCATCAAGGATGCCTCCCACCCTAACAATGGACTTTTCACCTTCCTCCCTTCTGGCAGGCACTACAGGAGTCAGAGCCGGCCCGAGGCATAAGCGAACTAAGCGGCTGCTTGGGGCCCCCTGGCCACTAGGGGGCCCCCAACCGAGTGTTGTTTTTCCCTCTTAACATGCGCCGACGGTCCCATCTGGGCTCCCGTAGTTCCGAATGGGCCCAGCCCTCCCCCCGCGCGTTTGCCATAGTGATACACAAACAACATGGCAGCGACACGGCAGCGACAGCGGCTAACATTAGTTATTTTCTTAACTATTCGTTTCATTACTTATTTAACCGTAATATCCGCCTCCTTGAGGAACTCTGATGCGGCTCAACACATTTACTAGCTAAAAGCCACTGATACGACCGAGCTGTGACGGAGGTCTGTAGCGGCTTACAACAACTAGCAATCGCCACTCTGTAGCACGGAGCTCCTCTTCGACGTTTGTTTTTACCGCTAGTTAATACGAAGGAGCTTGCTACAGGTATGCTACACTCATGAGACCATGGCATGTTAATGTACATTACTCAGCAACAGGTGAAAATAGGGGCAAGGTTGCGCGACTAAAGTTAAAATGAATTGAACTTTTACTGAGGAACGTGAAGTGAATTACCTGTATGTGTGAAAACAGCTTTATCTCACGCATCCGTTTAGTGGTTGTTGAATATATAACATTATTATATAATTTGTTCAATATATAGCATAATATCATTTTTTCACTCTTTCACAGAGGGCGCCCCCCCAATACAATGATAGGGAAAACACTCAAACCAATATTTACATAAAATTGGCATGAATAATCATAATGGTATACATGCCCCGTGTGTGTGTGTGTGTGTGTGTGTGTGTGTGTGTGTGTGTGTGTGTGTGTGTGTGTGTGAGATCTTCTCATTTGTCATCTGCAGATTAATTTTAAGTGTGTGTGTGTGTGTGTGTGGGGGGGATCGATTTAAATCATGAATCAGATTCTTTGTGAAAAAAATCAGGGATTTTTTTGAGGCCATATCGCCCAGCCCTACTTCCTACTAAAACAGAGTATGTCAGTATTGTTTGGCCCTGAAGCCCAAGTAGTTGCGTGAAGTCACTACCTTAATAAATCAAAAAGCAAAAGGCTATGAATCTGAACAAATTTAGGTATTGCCCTTCTCTAGCTGACCATCCCCAAAATGCACCAGAATACAGGAAATCACATCTACCAAATTCAAAGGAGTCTACGTTACCTAACAAGTAGGCTCAGGAAGAGTTTCTTTCCTGAGGCTGTGACCCTGCTCAACTCTAACCCTTCACTCTACAATTCCACACCTTGCACTACACTGCACTGCTCAGTACTTTATTGGACAGTTATTTACTGGTCAGTTACTTGTACTGTTCATATTATCTGAACAACCTCACAGTTTAACTATGTTCTGTACATATATCATCCAACCGTACATTTGGTCATGTTTATACTTTACATACCTCATATTTGCAATCCAGAGCTGTAGAGTAACGGAGTAGAACTACTTCACTACTCTACTTAAGTACTAAAAGAATGTATCTGTACTCTACTGAAGTATTATTTTTTTCCCTTCTACTTCCACTTTTACCTAGAGTAGGGGAGCGCGGGGCACAAAGTAACACTTTTTGGTTTTGGCCAAATATTTCTAAAACCATTCGAGTTTTACTGCTCATATTTTTATACAAGCAACATACATATCTCTGCTACAAATGTGCACTGGAAGTTTGTTTGTAGGACTTACCATTCTTGAACAATTCCACCGAGAGTGGGGATAGGTGAAATGTTACAACCTGCCCCATATGCGGGGTTAGTTGTAACAGGTAGAGGGTTAGTTGTAACACTTGTTAAAAAGTTGGATTTAACACAAATAATTCAATAGCATTGTGCTATACACCTAATAAAACACTTTCTTACTAACTCTGCATAATATAATAGTTTAATTTATGGATCTATTAAAACATATTACCCTTGTGTGTGAATATATTTGTTAATTTGCACTCTAATTTGTAAAAAAAAAAAAAAAACTTTAACATGTTAAAATGTGTAAATATATTTTTCTTTATTTAATTCAGCAAGACATTTAAACATTTGTGTAGCCTATACTCAATGTGTAAACTTTTAATTAAAATGGTTACCAGTGTGCATACACTCATTTTGAAGACAACAAAGTTGAAGATATTTCTTTATAACATTAAACTCATTCTTTCATTAGGAGTGATACGTATTTTACGGGTTTTGGGAATAGGCGCACAAAAATGGCTCGCTAGCGGCCCCTAGAAAGTTAAGAAAATTGATGTACAAAAAACTTCATTAGAGCCATACCCTAAACCCAACAGGAAGTCCGCCATTTTTATTTCAAAGTTTGAAATTAGTGTGATTTTGGCCATTTCCACATGTCGTACTTTAACGAACTCCTCCTAGAGATTTCCTGTAGGGCCATCAACTTCAAACTCGGTCTGTGCCATCTTAAGATGTTAAAGATGAAAAGTTGTTAAAAGAAAAAAAACTTTTCGTCATAGGGCGTAGCCGTGGCGGGGCAGCCATTTTGTGCGTTTCGCCGCCGAAACAGGAAGTGGGTGTAACTCGAGTGTACGTTGTCCGATTACCTCGAAACTTTTCACGATTCATAAGAGTCCAACCCTGAGGACAAATAACAGCCGATATTTACTTAAAGTCATAGCGCCCCCTAGTAGCAACAGGAAGTAGGCCTAAAAGTCAACGAACTCCTCCTAGAGATTTCATCCGATGGACTTCAAACTTGGTCGGTACCATCTCAACACCTTAACGATGAAAAGTTATTAAAAGAAAAACTTTTCGTCAGACGGTGTGGGCGTGGCGTGGCGGCCATTTTGAGTGTTTAGCGATGAACAAAGAAGTTGTTGTAACTTGAGTGTACGTTGTCGTATCTGCCCGAAATTTCTCACAATTGACAAGGGTCCAGGCCTGAGGACACCTACAGGCCATAATTGACTTTTGGTCATAGTGCCCCCTGCTGGCTGTTTGATGCAGACCCTTGTGTGTATCATTGAACTCAGCACAGACTTCCTTTTTAATTGGTGATGGTTTGACCCGCCCCTTTTCACAGCTAATGAACCGTATGACGTAGAGTCTTGTGTGAGCTATCGTTGAACTCGGCAGGGAGTTCCCTTTTCGTTGTTGACGATTTGCGGCGTCTGAGTGCCGCGCGAATGCACGGTCGCAAGGAGTGGCATCCGCCGGTAACCCCTACACACGCAGAGGCGCGAGGGCCCATCCATCGCTGCTCGCAGCTTTAATTACAGTTTGAATTTCGTCACGCCACTTATACAACATCGAACTAAATGTTTTATTAAGCTAACAACGGTGTCCGATTTCAAGTTAATGAATATTTGTGACCTGTAAGGGTTTCGTTAGCTGCGACTGTCCCTTCAATCCTATGTGTACAGATTGCGGCTAGTTAGCTTCATTTTTGGTCGTAATTCGAGTATATTTACAGTTTGAATTTCGTCACGCCACTTACACAACATCTAACTAAATGTTTTATTAAGCTAACAACGGTGTCCGATTTCAAGTTAATGAATTTTTGTGAATTCCAGAGGAATTCTAAGAGGAGGCTAGCTAGCTCTCATTGATAGAGCTCCATCCAGCTGCAGGCTCTATCAATGAGACTCCTGGACAAGCGGCATTTATTTCCCCAATCGTTTGTTTAAATAACTCAACACATTATAATTACACACATTAAAAGAGTAACTGGAACCTGTGGTAAGAGAATGCTGGCGTAACAAGCTCGCTGACCGTGCTTTCACTCACATACACCGGGCATTTAGCTAGCAGGAAGAGGGGAGTTGCAGGCCCTCAGAGCAGCAGCGTTTTGTAGTTCATTAGCCCAAAACGGTGACTTTGCGCGGGTATGAAGTGCCGTGGGCTGCCAGACGTAATGGAGCTCAATCGAGCTCACAGCAGGCCGGGGTCTGTGAAGGGAGGCAGGCCGGGCGGCTAGGCAGCAACACAGGCAGCACCGGCCTCTGAAGTCCGACACACAGTCGGACAAAATTTGCAATTAGACATCAATTTTCGTAAAACGGCCCATATTTGACCTCTACATAGTTGATTTGTCGCATAAAAAAGTCTCAGAAGTGAATTTAATGGTAAAATAGCATATGAACAATGTATACAATTTCTGAGATTTGCACGACCTAGATTCAGAAGACTAACTGATCTCAGGTCAGTTGTGTAGCCTATGCAAATGTTGGGGCATACAAACACAGACTAGAGCCAAATGAGGAGGAGCCGCAATAGTTGACGTCAACTATGGGGCTTGTTGAGATTCGCCCGTTTTCAGAGGCAGTTTCAAATAGTGAGATTTGCAGAGAAAAGAGGTGTCAATGGGATTTAGAGGTTCTATGCATGTCCTAGTTACCCACTAAACTGTCATTATTCAACTATGACAAGGTAAAATCAGTTTTGCATTCTATCACCCCTTTAATAAGGTCTCTGGTAGGCCAATATAGCCTATACACTCATTACATACTAATTTCTTTAAAACATTTAAAACTTATTCATTCTTTCATTTAAAATATTTCCATTAGACCAGTGTGTAGCCTAGGCTACTCATTTCTTTAAAACATTTAACCATTTAAAAAAAACTGTGTGTAGGCTACTCATCTTTTTAAAACATTTAAGAACTCAGAGTCACGTGTGTGATTATTCCTCATCACATATGTGACAAACATAGTACTTATTCCCCTCTGTACATAGCTCATGGGACCAACTATCACAGAACACACACTTTACCCATTTCTCCCCTGGGGCAGAGGCCGCGAAATGTTCTCCACAGACAACACAATCATCATTAGAGATAGAGATACTTGTTTTTGTTTTTTTTCCACTGCGGCTTCTTTTGGTATTGTTGGATGCTGTGTTTTCGTTTTTTTTCTCCTCCACAACATCCTCTTTCCTGGGCGAGTCGGTGAGGATGGTACTTACTATCCGTTTTCTGGGCTTGGCCACAGCCTTTCGTGGACAGGCCTTTGGGAAAGGCCTGACATGAGAAGGGCTGAACGAGTAAATTAATTTAGGGAGTGCAGAGGAGCCTGGCATTGTGGCAGAGGGGCCATGAGTGAGTGCAGAGGAGCCTGGCATTGAGGCAGAGGGGCCATGAGTGAGTGCAGAGGAGGCTGGCATTGAGGCAGAGGGGCCATGAGTGAGTGCAGAGGAGCCATGAGTGAGTGCATAGAAGCCTGGCATTGAGGCAGAGGGGCCATGAGTGAGTGCAGAGGAGCCTGGCATTGAGGCAGAGGGGCCATGAGTGAGTGCAGAGGAGTCTGGCATTGAGGCAGAGGGGCCATGAGTGAGTGCAGAGGAGTCTGGCATTGTGGCAGAGGGGCCATGAGTGAGTGCAGAGGAGCATGGCATTGAGACAGAGGGGCCATGAGTGAGTGCAGAGGAGCCTGGCATTGAGGCAGAGGGGCCATGAGTGAGGGAAGTAGAGGTTGGATCTGGCCTGTCAGTGACATACGCCGCAGAAAAGTCCTCTTCTCGAAAAAAATTCAGGTCTGTAGGGCGAAATGCCAGTGCATCTGAACCCTAATGTGATGTTCTCCGGTGTTACCGCCTGTGGCAACGCTTCGGCAAGAGGAAGAAGAAGATCATAGATGTTGGAGTTTCTCCCTGGGTTGGCCTTCATCCATTGATCCAAGTGGGTGTTGACCCTACATTTGAAAGACCGGAAAACAGTGCGATCAAGGGGACACAGTTTGTGTGTGCAGTGTGGAGGAAAGGTAAGCAGGACTATGTCCTGCTCTTTGCAAAACTGCATGGCGGGTACGGATATATGGGAGGCGTGATTGTCCAATAACAGTAGCACTTTGGACTCAAGGGATGGTTTTGCATGGTTAGCAGAAGGACGGGTATTCAACAAATCCACCTTGTGCATCCACGCTAAAAAAAAAAAAAAAAAAAGAAACGTTTACCAACAAAAAAAAAAAACAGGGAACACCTTTAAAAAAAAAAAAAAAAAAAAAAAAAAAAAAAAATTTCCCAAGGCATTTATGGCTACAGCAACAGTCACCAGTGTACCCATCTCTGATGTTAATGCCCCTATCTGCCGCTGTCCTTTTGGGCCGATGATCCTCTCCGGTGCTTGGACTGTAGACACTCCTGTTTCATCCATATTCCACACCTCTCTTCCCGAGAAAGAATGGCGCTCATATACAGTCTGTAAGTTCTGAAAGAAATGCCCCACTGTGTGAATGTTAAAACTGGTGGCCCTTGCTACACTGGTGGCCTGGGGTTTCCGGATTGAAAGAGACCTATTCCTTTTTAGGAAACTTGTAAACCAGTCCCTGCCTGCCATTTGGGACTTTTGCCACGACTCTGGAAACTTGCAGTTGTACTGAACTGCACACTCAAATGCAAGTTTCCTGACCTGAGAAACATAAAAATAAATAAAAAACATAATAAAACAGTAAATAGATTAATTGCTTTTTCATTTGTTTCACACAAATTAATCATGAATATGATTATTTATTTAGATAACTATTTATTTAAATCATTCAAACTAACTTTATAACCGGGAAATAATATGAACCTGCATTTAAGGTCAGAGCATTAGGCCTACCTCTCTTGGGCTCAGCCCGTAGCACATTCCTGACGCTTTAATTAACTAGTCTCAACTTTTCCTCATCCTCTGTTGAAAAAACCTTCCTGTGGCTTGAATAACCCATGGTTGGCAATGGTGGGTTGCCACCATGCAGCTCCTGCATCCTTTTTTTTTTAATAATAAATCGTTGTAGGGTGACATGGCAGATGCCATAGGAACCCGCTGCCCCCCTAACTGAACTTCCTCTCTCAACCTCGCTGGCTGCCAGACAGAGCACCTCCATAGAAACACCCCTAGCTGTGCTTCTCTTGCGATTTCTCATTCTGTGGAAAAAATAAATGCAATATTTAGTTGAAAAAGCAATTAATCTATTTAGCTATTGTACTTCAATACTTTCAAAATATTGGTTTTGAAACATTAGTGCAAATAAAAACACTCTGAGTTAAAAAATGGCTCCTTTCGTAGTGTAATTATATGTGCGGCTTAGTTGTAACACTGCGTTACAACTAGCCCCGCTGTGACGCATTTACCTCAGGACTGGCTAGCACTTGCTAAGCGATGGTCACATCTTTTAAAATGGTACGTTTTAGCCAAGAGGACGGTGATCAAGGCAATATAAGATTGGATACACTGACTTTCATACACTATTCAGAAATCGAAAAATACTTCTGACCAAATAAAATACTTACATGATGCCAAAACACAAATTCCTCTCTCTCTCGGAGACAACGGGAGTCAACAGTATTCCAAGATGGCTGGAACACGTCTAATGGCAATGTCATTACATGCCCTGAAGCACATCCGGTTCCACCCTGTGCAACCATCTAAAAAACCTGTGTTACATTTAACCCCGCGTTACTTTGTGCCCCGCGCTCCTCTACATATTTTTGATGCATGAAATACTTTTACTCCGATACATTTTTTATGTGCTGCATTGTTACTTGTTACTGTTGTGAATTCCTCACACTACGGAGACTGTGTAGGTTACAGAGTGTGTAGTTACGGCTACGTTAGTTACGGCTATGTTAGTTACGGCTACTTTAGTTACGTATGCTAATTTACGTAAGAAATTCCCAAGATCGCATTGTGTTTCTTTTCATTACGGTTGACCGTTCAGAAGTCAGAGACGATGTAAGTTTGTAGTCTATTTAGCTATTGTTGCAGCAGATTAAGCTATTCCTGAGTTGTTTCAGTCTGCAATGCGTACTGAATGTTAACCGTTTCACCCTGTGATGTGAAGCTGCTAGTTTCTGTATTTTGCTAGCTTGCTAACTTTCCTGTTCATCACATGTTACTAGCTAGTGTGTGATACGGAGAAGATTTGTTAATATTTGTTATTTTTAATATATTTAATATTTGTTAATTCCTTTGGCTACAGCCTTAGCTAAACATTTGACATAATATAAATATGATATTCAAACTTTTGACTGCTTTCTTTAATAACTAAATAACACAATACTTGTACTTTTACTTTCAGTACTTTTAAAATAAACTACTTGCAATACTTAAGTACAAAAAATGTTGATACTTTAGTACTTCTACTTAAGTGTGGTGCTTAAAGAGCACTTCAACTTCTACTCAAGTCACTTTTTTGATAAAGCACTTGTACTTTTACTCAAGTATGGGTCTCTAGTACTTTATACACGTCTGTTGCAATCCTTACTGTTTACATTTTAATATATTTACTGATACTGTATTTTTTGTACATATTGTAAGTTAGAGCTGCAATACTTAGTCCCTATCTATCTATCTATCTATCTATCTATCTATCTATCTATCTATCTATCTATCTATCTATCTATCTATATTCTTGCACTTCTGGTTAGATGCTAACTGCATTTCATTATCCCAGTACGTGTTACAGTGTAGGGAATTAAAAGGACCCACATGCAGGGAGAGGCAGGCAGGCAGGAGAAGGTATCCAAAAAAAACAAGGAAGTCCAAAAAAACAGGGAAATACAGGGAGCACAGAGACTGACCAGAACTACGGGGGGAGACACAGGCAAACACAAAAACTGACAGGGCACGAACACAAACAGACACAAACTAGCAGGGCAAGGACACAAACAGACACAAAACGATCTGACAAGAGACAAGCGAAACACAAGGACTAAATGCACTAGGTAACGAGGTAACGAGGGGCAGGTGACACAGCAGGTGAAACACATTAGGAGTGGCAGGGTAATCAACAAAGGCGGGAAAACACAGGAAGCAAAACTAGACAAGACAAGACAGAAAACAGAGCCTGTCTATGGAGAGCCTGTTCACTCCCTATCTCACTCCCTATTAGCCCCATTGTACCAACCTGGTACAAAAAGCACATCAGCTCAGTGTGGAAAAGTTTCTTCAACGAGTGAACAGGAACACTGAGCTTAAATACATCTTCAGAGTGACAGAACACACACTTGGCTTATCATGACTTTTTATTTCTCACAGACAATCTGATACACATGAAGACAATCGAAAAACACAGGAGACATCTCGGAGCCATTTTGCCTCCTCCCCCCTGTACAACTTTCACCCCCAACCTGGAATTTTCCCGAGAGTGGAAGTTCTCCCCTTATTAGACATTCTCTGCAGAAAACCAGACAATCAAAATTAAACAGGAAACAGAAATACACACAACAGGGAACAGAAATATGCACAGGACACAGAAACAATATACAAAACAGGAAACATACAAACTCATAATAACAGGCAACAGAAATGTCCATAACCACAACAGTACTCTACTTAATGACAATAAAAATGTAATCTGAATCTTGATAAGAGCATTGTATTATCTACTTATGCGGATTGCATTGTTCTTATTAAGAACCAGAGTGATGTTGGTATTTTAGCTGATATTATAAACAATTTTACTGTAGTATCAGCGACAAGGGTAAACTGGAAATAAATTGAAGCCCTTGCATTGGTAAATGGTGTGGCAGTAACTTGGCCTGGAAAAAAGATGGCCAAAAATATTTTTGGGAAATGAAACAATGGTTGGAACTAGGAGAATGTTGCAGAAAAGATGGAAGAAAAATTAGCTAAATGGGTAAAATTAAACAGAAACAGAAATACACACAACAGGGAACAGAAATATGCAGAGGACACAGAAACAATATACAAAACAGGGAACAGAAATATGCAGAGGACACAGAAACAATATACAAAACAGGAAACATGCAAAATCATAATAACAGGCAACAGAAATGTCCATAACCACAACAGTACTCTACTTAATGACAATAAAAATGTAATCTGAATCTTGATAAGAGCATTGTCCAAAAATATTTTTGGGAAATAAAACAATGGTTGGAACTAGGAGAATGTTGCAGAAAAGATGGGAGAAAAATTAGCTAAATGGAAAGACTGCTCCTCCAGATGTCACACAGAGGTTGAGTACTTAACAACCTTGTAGCCTTTATACTATGGCACCGCCTAGCATGTGTTGATTTCCCCTCAGGTTTATAAGCTTAGATCCACACAAAAATGGTTAATTTTTTGGGATAGAACAGGGTATGTTGTCTTTATCCAGAGATGAGGGAGGACAGGGCCTCATCCACCTGGCCAGCAGAACACCATTAGGTTACAGTTTGTCCAGAAGTTCTTGACAGGTCCATCAGATTTAATGAGAGAAATGGCTAGTTGTATTCTCAGACATGCAAATAACTTGGGGCTGGATGCTAATCAGTTTTTAACTGATTCTAAATTTCAAAAATGAAGTGGGTTACCTCTGTTTTAAAATCCCAGGCACTTTTTAACTGTAAAAGACTCTTTGCACTGGTTGTTGAAGGAGCCGCTGAGCCATAGGGCGAGGCTGGACGTCTGCAGCAGCTTCACACCCAGGCTGGTGATGGCACTGTTTTTTTTTTTTTATTCTTATACTGCACTGTAAATTTTATTCTTGACTTTGAATGTTTTTAAATTGTTTTTAATTGTTTTCTGAATGCTCTTTCATGTTTTATGTAAAGCACTTTGAATTGCCCTGTTGCTGAAATGTGCTATATAAATAAAGCTGCCTTGCCTTGCCCTTGCCTTTCAAACAAAGACTCTGTGCCTGAAGCAGCTGGTAGATACGCTGACTGATGCCAGGGCTGTGGGCTCTCTGCTGGGCGTCTGGTCTGTTTGCGTGGCTCAGAGGATTCTAGAGCTCTGGAGACAGAGGTGTTCTGGAAAGGAGAGGAGCCTCATCATGGAGTACAGCCAGGGAACCACTGAAGCCGACCATTCCCTGAAATTTACATGAGCCCTGTGTTGGGAGACTTGAGCAGGGGCCCTGCTGACTGTATTCAACCATAAAACATTGAGTCTGCACCGAGTGGACAAAAGAACTATGTACATGAACTGTAACAGACTGCTCAGTGTGTGGATGAACAGTCTGAGTGGAGACAATAGGTCAATCCAACAGTGGAGTTTATATAAACCTTTTATCAAAAAACAGACTTTATCTGTATTATTAACCCTGTTGTTGCAAAAAAAAGTGTCCTTTTTTGTGATCTACATGAGCTTGTTTCTCATGAAAGTGTAAGAGACTCACAAAGTTCTTTACTCTTTTTACTAATGTTATTAGTCTGTTTGGGGAAAAGTTAACCTGCAGCAAAAGTTTCATTTTTGGTGCAGGTTATAAAAAGACAGACCGGTGAACTCAGGAAACTGCCACCTACAAAAGTTATCTGATGTGACTCGTTGGCCTCATCGCAGATGGGGACGACAGGGAGTACAGAGAACTTAACAAAGACTTTGTGGACTGGTGCTAGCGGAACCACCTCCAGATCAATGCTGGGAAAACCAAGGACCTGGTGGTGGATTTCCGCAGGAGTAAACACTCCACCTCTGCTGGTGAACATCCTGGATACGGACATAGATTTGGTTAAATCATAAAAGTACCTGGGTGTTCACCTGAACAATAAACTGGACTGGACTGACAACACTGTACACTATTTTACTGTACAGGGCACAAACATAATTTGGTCCGTTTCCATGTAGTTACATGGTCACTAATATGGTCATAACCACTACAGTGCTCAATTACCTATTTGTGAGTTTGAACTAAAATACCATTTATCGCCGAAGGCTTGAACAGTCTTCTGGAAGACATCCACCAGACCAGCGGGCTCTTGTTGGATTGTTGTCGGCCCAGTGAAGCCAGGAGGGTGGGCAGGAAGCAGAAGCAGGGAAGCCGGCCGGGCTTGCTAGCCCGGCTAAGGAAACTACAACGATCAACACTGACAAGACTTCTACTCACTAACGCCAGATGGATCACACACAAAATGGATATATATTCTACAAATACACACAGAACTGCTGCGTGATGATTATTACCGGAGCCTGGCTGAACACACTCACTCATCCCAGACGGCAGCTAGCAGCTAACAGGGTAGGTGAATTTAAACAATGGCTAAGTTGCTAAACGCATCTTGTTGTCATGTAAGGGCCCTGTTCATGTTGCACAGACATTTTAATTGCATTTCGTGTCTGTTAAGAGGCACAAAGGCACTCTTTATCTTATGCCCCCATAACTGCCGTTTTAGCTGAGTGGGAGCTCTCGGCATTAGCTGCAGCAGCTCCGTGTTGCTAGCACCGATTCGGCTCGTTTTTTTTCTATAGACAGTACTCGTATACATAGGTATAACGATCAAGATTAACGTAAAAATTGCCCGGAGTTCTCCTTTAAGGCAGCAGTGGACATTTTTCCTGCAATTGATTATCTAGTAAAAATCAAAGTAACTAAGTAGATAAGTAAATTAACCATTCTCCCAGTTGAATCTAAGATGTTTTAAGTTAATAACAAAGTATTGTTCATACAAGTGAGTTTTCATATTTAGACTGTGCCAAAAGTTTTACACTGTTAATTGCCTTTTTTATTACGAATTTATTGAAGTGTGTTATTATGATAATGTAGTGTTATGATGTGCATTATTCAAAGGTTAAGCTAAGGTAATCAAAGAGATTTATATTTCATTTTCAACATTTCATGTTATTTCATTATTGCACACATTAGAGAACAGAATACATTTTATTTAAATTTCAACACATTTAAAACTCCACATTTAATATGTCACACACAATAAAAAAAACTTTTCTTCCAACTGAAGAGGTCACTCATGGAGACCTTCAATAAGATAGTGACGCAGAGCAGACTACCCTTTCACAGCAAGCTGACGCTGATGATCAAGTTGAAGATACAGTGCAGGACACACAATCTCAGGTTGGTGCAGATGATACACAACTGCCTCCTGGAAGTAGGAAAACTGGACGCACACAAAAGCTCACTGAAAAAGGAAAGGCTCTGTTAGATGACAAATTGAAGAATCTCAATGTGAGTTTTGTAAAGATGTACAGAAGATGGAAGTATCACATCAATGCTTAAAACGGTCCATTAAGAATAATGCTGATGATCTGATTGATGAGATTGTAAATGCAATCAATACCATCCATGTTGACATTGACAGTACTTACCTCAAAATAAGAGCCATTTCAAGTCCTGAACCTGACATTCGGAGAATGAATGACACATGCCAGGCATTCACTAGGATTGCAAATACAAATGTTCAACATTTCCGCATTGGTGATGATTCGAAAAACATATCTTGGCCTGACGCTAAGTCAGTGTTTGACAGCACAGTGTCTAGTGTTTCCTCAGCTCAAACCGCTAAGTCAAAGGCTTCTTCCAAAGTATCCAGACGCTCTTCCATCCTGTCCCTGAATGCAAAACAAGCGGCAGCTGAAGTCGTGGCTACACAAGAGGTGATAAAGATAACAAATGCACAACATCAGCAGAAGGAAGAAATGCAAAGACTTGAGGTGGAAGATCAAATCTTGAAGGCTGAAAGAGAAGCTAAAGAAAGGGAAATTGAAGCAGAGAGTGCTAAAAAAAGAGCTCAGTTCATAGCAGAAAGTGCTGATAGAAAAATGAAGCTGGAAGGGAAAAGAAGAGAAGTAGAACGGCTAGAAGAACTTAAAGGGCATGTTGTAGCTCAAGCAAGACTGCAGGTTTATTCAGAATCTGTTGATCTTCCACTTGCACTTAAACCTTTAATGGATCCATTTTTTCCCTCCAATCAAGCACCAGTCTCCCAAGCTCTTCCTTCGCAACAAGCCAAGCCCAGTTAAGTCCATCACCCACATGAGGTCACAGCCACTAAAAACCCCCTCCCACATCCTTCCATGTACACCTCATGTTCTGTTCCACAGCCAGCCACATTTTCTCAAGTCCCTTTAAGTCAAGTCATCACCCCAACTGCACTTCCACTCATGCAACAAGCCCCAACCACTCAAGCTCCGGCCACTCAAGCCTTTTTAAACTCTCATGAAGCTTCCAATGACCTTGTGAGAACTCTTGCTGAAGCAATCACAGCTAATCGAGTTCCAATCCCAGAACCTGAAGTTTTCAAAGGAGATCCTCTCAAGTACAATGATTGGAAGCTTTCCTTCTTTACTCTGATTGATCGCAAGAACCTGCTAACTCAAGAAAAGCTCTTCTTTCTATGCAAGTATGTTGGTGGCTAAGCCAAGAGAGCTATTGAAGGCCATTTCCTTGTAGGAACAGAAACAGCTTATCGTGCTGCCTGGGACATACTTGAAGACAGATTTGGTAATCCATTCATAGTTGCCAAGTCATACTGTGACAAGATACATACATGGCATAAAGTTGGCCCCAAGGAGAGCGAAAATCTTTGTGAGTTTGTTGATTTCCTTAGCAGTGTGGAATCAGCTATGCCATATGTTCAAGGTCTACAAACTCTCAACGACTGTGTGGAAAACCAAAAGATTACTGTCAAGCTCCCGGATTGGTTGAGCTCACGCTGGAATAGAGAAGCCATGATTTATCAAGATGGACATAAAATGTTCCCTGACTTCAGATACTTCGTGAAATTTCTCAACATGGGGGCTCGAATTGCATGCAATCCCATCACATCATTATATGCAGTGAAGCCAACTGACCAAGAAAGATCAAAGCCAACAGAACGAGAACAGTCTAAGTATCAACGAAATCAAAACTTTAGTGCTAAGACTTTCACCACTAATACAAGTGAGAAAACAAGCATGTTTTGGAAGAAGAAAGGCCATACTCTCCATAGGTGTCGCAAGATTATGGAAAAACCACTTGAAGAAACAGTTAAGTTTGTACAACTGGAGAAATTATCTTTTGGCTGCCTTAGGATCGGCCATAACTCCAGAGCTTGCACATCCAGGAGTTTGTGTGACTTATGTGGAAAACGCCATCCCACTTGCCTACATCAAGATCGTGGGAAGAAAGAGTAAGAATAAAACAAGAAAGGTCAAATGAAAACAAAGGAGACAAGAACCAACAGTCTGAATCAATTGAAATACAGCAAGCTACCTCTAACCGAGTTGCTCAAGAGAAGAGCAGCGCTCATACTTCATCTATTGTTCCAGTCTATGTATCCACGACAACGGAACCAGACAAGGAAGTTTTAGTGTATGCTTTACTTGATAGTCAAGTAACATGTAACGTTGGGTGCCAAGAAAGAGCCAGTAAAACTTCAAGTGTCCACGATAACATCAAAAACAAAAGTGGTGAATAGCCAAAAGGTGCAAGGACTACAGGTAAGAGGCATCAGCTCTGACACTAAAATCAAACTCCCAACAACCTATACCAGAGATTACATACCAGCAAACAGATCCCATATACCCACAAGCACAACTGCAAAGTCCTGGCCTCACTTAGAACATTTGGCAGATGAAATGTCTCCTGAGCTCGACTGTGAAGTAGGATTGTTAATCGGCTATAACTGTCCACAAGCCTTACTTCCCAGAGATGTCATCATGGGCGATGAAAACCAGCCATATGCACAAAGGTCTGTGTTGGGTTGGAGCATTATCGGCTACAGCAGCACAGAAGTTGATTATGATCATGAGGATGAAATCGGTGTGAGCCACCGTATCATCATAAAGAAAGTTCAGCCAGCTACCATGCCCTCTACTGAGTTCAAGTCTGAGGTCCATTTTGTTTGCAGAACTCAAGTCAAGAAAATGATCACTCCAGCAGATATACTCAAGCTCTTTGAGTCAGATTTTACTGAGAAGTTCAGTGAATAAGTTCTAATATCACAAGAAGATATTAAGTTCTTGGCGAAGATAAAAGAAGGCATCAAGCAAAAGCCAAATGGGCATTATGAAATGCCATTGCCTTTCAAGGAAGAGAGGCCAAGTCTGCCAAACAACAAAGTGTGTGCAGAACATAGACTCAGATGTCTGGAAAAACGTCTTAAGAAAGATAATCAATATCACAAGGATTATGTGGCTTTTATGGAGGACATAATAGCAAGAGGTGATGCTGAAAAGGTTCCAGAGCCAGAGGTAACCAATCAGACCACGTGGTATATCCCTCACCATGGGGTTTACCACCCCCAAAAGCCAGGAAAGATTTATGTGGTATTTGATTGCTCAGCTAAGTTTCAGAATACATCACTGAATGAGCATCTACTCACCGGGCCAGACCTTACAAATACCCTTGTAGGGGTCTTGTGTCGTTTCCGCAAAGGACAAGTAGCCATCATGTGTGATGTGGAAAGAATGTTCCATCAATTTCATGTTACACCAAGGGACCAAGACTACCTCCGATTTCTGTGGTGGGAAAGAGGCAATATGGAGGCTCCACCGTCAGTGTTCCGCATGAAGGTTCACTTGTTCGGTGCTGCATCGTCACCTGGATGCGCGAACTTTGGGCTCAAGCACCTGGCTGCAGAAGGAGAAGGCAAGTTTAGTGAAGCTACAGTGAGGTTTATACAGCGCAACTTTTATGTTGAGGATGGACTAACAAGTTTGGACAGTGAAGAAGCCTGTTAGAGAGGCAAGAGACCTCTGCAACACCGGTAAGAGGTTTTGATCCTCTTGGATTTGTGGCACCTATCATTTTGAAAGGTAAAAAGATTCTACAAAGGATGTGCCAAGACAAGGTAGGATGGGATGAGCCACTTCCTGACGACCTCAGGCCGCGTTAGGAAGCATGGCTCCAAGACCTCCATAATCTGTCTTCAGTAGAGATACCACGGCACTACATACCATTGACAGACAAGGAAGTTCAGCAGTGTGAACTTCACCATTTTTCTGATGCTAGTGTTTCTGGCTATGGAATGTGTTCTTACCTTAGGGTTGTTTCAAAGTCTGGAGAAGTACATTGCGCGCTTGTTATGGGGAAGGCAAGGGTTGCACCGACGAAGGTGACAACAATCCCAAGGCTGGAACTCTCAACTGTGGTCGTGGCCACATGGACAAGTGATCTGCTAAAGAGAGAAATGGAGATCGAAGATCTACAGGAATACTTTTGGACCAATTCCAAGGTTGTCCTTGGTTACATTAATAATAATGAAAAGCGATTTCATGTATTCGTAGCCAACTGGATCCAGCAGATCAAATCAAGCACGGAACCAAATCAGTGGCAATATGTTGCCTCAGAAAATAAACAGGCTGATCATGCCTCTCGCAGACTCATCACAAAGGAGCTTGTAGAGTCTAACTGGTTCACAGGACCAAGTTTCTTGTGGCAAAAGGACCTCCCTAAGGAAGAAGAGATTAAGGTGGGAGAACTCAATGAGGACGACCCAGAAATCAAAAGAGCACAAGTTCACACAACAAAAGCAAATGAGGAAAGGTCTCTATCAGACCGACTTCAGAAGTATTCAGATTGGAAGAGAGCCGTAAGGGCCATAGCAAGACTTAAGCGTCTTGCAAAGGAGGTGAAAGTTCTTAAAACAAGATCCAATGAAGCTACGACACTTGAAGAAAGAATGGATGCTGAACAATTCATAATCCATGCAGTTCAAGAAGAAGCGTTCAGTGATGAAATCAAGGCTCTTATACAAAAGATAGAGGTACAAAAGAGCAAGTCAACCGAACTGCACAAGTTGAACCCTTTCATGGATAGCCAAGATATCCTGAGGGTTGGAGGTAGATTTACACAAGCAGCACTCCACCCCCATGTCAAACACCCAGCTATCCTCCCCAAAGGACATCATGTGTCTCAATTGTGGACAAAGCACTATCATGAGAAAAAAAGCATCAGGGTCGTGGAATGACCATCAATGAACTACGCTCCAGTGGTATTTGGATCCTGGGGTGTAGTAGTGAAGTGTCATCACTCATCTTTAAGTGCATTAAATGCAGAAAGCTCAGAAAGTGTAATCAAGAACAAAAAATGGCAGACCTTCCACCAGAGAGGATGGAAGCTACCCCTCCATTTACCTATAGTGGTATGGACTGCTTCGGACCATTTTATGTTAAAGATGGAAGGAAAGAACTGAAGAGATATGGGCTTCTATTCACCTGCATGTGTTCACGTGCCATCCACATTGAGGTATTGGATGACCTTTCCACTGATGCCTTCCTAAATGTGTTGCGCGTTGCGTTTTATTGGCATAAGGAGCAATGTAGGTCAACTACAAAGTGATCAAGGCACAAACTTCGTGGGGGCACCCAATGAATTCCAAGAATTAATGAAAGGAATCGAGCAAGAACGTGTGAAAGAGCTACATAGCAAATTTGAAAGTGTTAAATCAACACTCACAGTGTTAAAATTAACACTTTTTCGGTTTATATAGGTCCACACTAAATAGAGTTAAACCAACACTTTAAATAGTGTTACTTTTTTTACACTTCCTTAGTGTAAAAACAACACTGTAAGTGTTCACCGTTAACACCATTAGTGTTTCACCCACCTTAGGCCCCGTCCACACGTACCAAAACGATCTTATTTTTACCCGTCTTCCCTGGATTCGTTTCAAGAAAAGTTGCGTCCAAACGAATCCACTTGTAAATGACTCAACACGCTACTTCATATTCCAGGCCTATAGGCGGCGCTGTTTCTGCTACAGAAATTCACCAAAAACGGAGAAGAAGAGCATAGTCACTTCCACTTCCCATCATAACATGACTAGATTATAACGTTCTCTTAATACATCCGTGGACTATAATACCTTTCACCACTGCTCATTTTATAAAGGCTGCCGCAAGAAAACGTGTCTTTGTTTACATTGTATAATGTGCTGTTGGATTGCTTTTTATTTTGCATGATTGCAGCGCGCTAGTAGCGAGCTAACGTTAGCGCGCTAACGTTAGCTAGCTCTAACATCGGCAGTCAAACAAACATCAACGATCCATGAATGATGTCTTTTTAATAATCTATACGTTTTTCTTGCAGTAGCCTTTCTACGATAAGCCGTGGTAAAAGTTACTATAATCCGTTCAAGGAGTTTATAAGCAGACAGATTAGCTAGCTAGTTGATAAATTGTCTACTTCCACTTTATAAACAGATAGCCATAGCAGCTAACGTTAACGTTACTTCGCTGCTGGAGCAGTCAGCTACTTTAGCGATGTTTAACGTTAGCTACATAACGTTAGCAATATATCTTGTGTAGAATCCAGAGGGAAGGGTCAGGGAGCAGAGACACAGTATTTAGATGAAGTGAGCTGGTTTGACCATGGAGATGGGATGTGCTCGCTTAGCTTCAACGCAGTTGTGTGCGTCAGCGGCCGTGGGAAAGGGTGTAAAAGAGGGGTGTGGCGATGACATCATCGATACGGATCCGTATTCACCATCCATACGAAGCCAAACGAGAGCCGTTTTCGGATTTTTTCACCCTGAGACCAGGTTTCAAAAAAGTGCGTTTTCAGGCAGTGCGTTTGCATGATTCGTCTGGACGGTCGGCCCAAACGATGCAAAACATGTGCGTTTGCACAAAAAAACGTTTCCGTGTGGATGGCCCCTTAGTGTTGAAATTACACTAGGTGTGTCAATATCTCAACACCAAGAGATTTATTTCCGCTTTTATAGTGCTCATACAAACCCTGATTAAGGTAATTAAGTGTAATTGGTATTTTGACTAAAAATACATGTGTGCAATGTGCATTCAATTAAATAAGTCAAAACGCTGTATCAGTTTGAAATTTTATTTTCAACAACACAGATGAAACAATTACACCAACACAAAGGAAGGTACAATATACTCCCCATCATCTGACCCATATGTACACTGCAGATCAAAAGGCCTGTAGAACTTCAAGCTGTTGGCTTTTACAAGTTCACCCAACTCACAGTATCTCTCTACTTTAAATGCATGATGATGTTCTGAAAATGTTTCTGTGAAAAGTTTGTCGACAATAAAATACACAGTGCTGTCAATGAAGAGTATTTTTCAAATCTGACTGAAAACAGGAATTTCATTCTCAATTTCATTGCATACAATGAGGTCTGGTCTATATTCTGTCCCATCTAGTTTAACCCAGCTCATGGAAAGCATGCTTGTTTGTATTGGATTCTGTAGCATTCCTGCCAACTTTTCACCATTTTCAACATCATTCCAACAAAATGTTTTCATTGGTCCACACTCAACTTGACTGAATGGTGTCGTTTCCCAAAGATAGCCTATTGACATCTGATGACTTTTTGCCAGAGATTTGGTGATGTTTTTGAAATTCTTTAGTGTATTCTTAAAAACTTTATGCTTAGCCTCGAACCTCATGCTCCACATGTGGACTAACGGTCGAATTTTGCGAATACAGGCTGGATAATGCACCATAAAATGGTGTTTGGGCAGCAAGTTTTTTTGTGGATACAACTCTTTAAATAACTCATGGTGCTCAATTGTTAAATGTTTCAGGAGGACAGTCATACCTTTAGAAATACAAGGGGAAAACACCAGATTTAGAATTTGAAGTAAGAGCAGGAGCAAATGCCAATTTTTATCACCTATCCCTACGATATCACCAAACAGCAGCGGAATGTTTCTGACAAGACAGAGTGACTGGATAGAATTGAGCCCTATGCTATTTCCACTGTGCTCTAGATTAACCTTTGTGGGACGATTTTTTCTCTCCAAATATCCATAATCATATGAATATATTCTGGAGAGCAATTCACTGCGTGTAACAACATTTTCCGAAAGATACTCAAACAGTAGTTTCATTTCAAATTGCACAACACCTTCTAGGAGATCATGCATCACATCTAGAGAGTAGTTCTGGCACACATGGAAATACTGGAGACTATTGAGTGTCGAGTTTCTTTTGAGGCCATGTGTTGACTTGAGTTGAGGGTCAGATTCTAACTCACTGCAGTGCTGTTCATAAATTGAACAATCACGCAAAATAACTCTAACATCATCCTCATTGTAAACTAACTGGATATCAGCCTTTTCAGTTAAACATAGACGACAGGAGTAATGTCCACTAAATGATTCTGTGAACCCAAGTATTGAGTGCATCCCCAAGTTGTCTCCAATTACTTGACATATTGTGCCATAAACTCTACTCGTTGATATGGGTAGTTCAATTCCATCTGTCTCTAGAATCTTTATGTCACGAATCAACGGTTCCAGGATGGGGTCAAATCCATACTTTTTTACATCTTGCGCATGAAATAGAGCAATCAAATGGATATTCATCAGTCTTGAATTAAATTTGGGAGGTAGATTTTGAAGCACAAAATAAAGACAACCAACCTTGTGTACTCCACGTTTAGAACCAAGAGGGTTTGCGGTTTCAAATTCATCGTAGTACACCTGAATTTGTAAAGCACTGGGATGTTTTGAGAATAATGGATGACTCTGGAAGTAACTTCCATCACAGAAGTCCTCAAAATGTGATTTCTGCCTTCTTGTAAATTCTGTCAGCAGAGTACATACATCTACATTGCGACACATACATTTTAAAGTTTCCAAAATTGGGACATACACATATGTATCTTTTACTGGGACCTGATCATAACATCCAGTTTTTTTGTTTCTCCTCATGTCGTATCTCATGCCAAGCACAATTTCAACTGGCTCCACAACACCCTATTTGTCATTGAAATAATTAGTTCTTTTAGTTTCGGTGTTAAACATGGAAAAGGGACTCTCAAAATGAGCTAAACTTTCTTCGAAAGCTGATCTGACAGGGTTATTAGGAGGAATGACAGAAATCACATCTTGACGAGTTTGGGTATGCATTTCTGTAGTGAGGTCCTCAAGGTCTGAAACAACTGATGATACCAAGCTATTGGCTACTCCACTGCACTGTAATTTGGCTACAATTGAGGCACATATATCTGCCGTCTCTCTCCTGGAAAAGGTAACATTCTCAGTGAGAGCAACTTGGGGATCACTTTCTCCAACAAACAAAGAACCTGGCTGATTATTATAAACATTTTGAGATGACTGTTCACCTGATGACAAATCAAAAGCGGGACTGCCATCAACAGAATGAAAACAAATGCTTTCGAAACCCAGAATATGAGCAAAACTGCCGACTACAGCCACTCTGCGCACACAACAACTTAAACTTAAGCGAAGGATAGAAACTGTGTGTGACTCTCAAATGAGCTATCAAAGAGTGGCTGTTTGCATGCAAACTTTTACAGAGGAAACACTTTAACATTTAACCCTCGTATTATGTTAAGGGTCAATTTGACCCATTTGCGTTTTTGTGTTGACCAAAATACTGGTTAACCTATCTTTTTCTTCATGAAATTGTATGACATTTCCTCATTTAGGGTCATGAACTTGTTCATAAAATCTGGACACACTGATGTGTAGTGGAATGTCTGTTCAGAGTTTGCATACAAAGATGATGTTGCGGGTCATTTTGACCCGGAGACTTTCAACACCCATTTAGAACCAGGTTTGTGTGTGTGTGTGTTTGTGTGTGTGTGTGTGTGTGTTTGTGTGTGTGTGTGTGGGTGTGTATGTAAAGGAGGAGGAGCTTTCTCGCGCTTGTCCTCTTCTCTGTTGTAATGTCATCTCTTTGACACGTACACTACAAAATGAGCTCCAAAAGGTTTGCAACTGAAGAAGGTTTAGCACAGATTTTTGATGGTAATAGTGATGTAGAGGAAGAGATTTCAGAGTCAGAGGATCTTTCAGAGACCGAGAACAATGCTATTGACGATCCGGATTGTGAATTTTCCTATGATGAAGAGGATTCAGGGGACCAGTCTGGTGTAGTCTCTACATTAGCTGAAAACAATGGGCAGCAATCATCCTCAACATGGACAGCTAAAGATGGTAACATAAAATGGTCAACATCACCACACAGACTGACTGACTGTCATCAAAATGACTCCAAGCCCCACAAGATTTTCTGCCACACTAGTTAATGATATTCAATCACCATTTCATCTCTTCATATCGCAACCAACAGATAGGATCATAGTGGATATGACCAACTTGTAGGGGAGGTGTGTATTTCAAGAGAAATGGAAGCCACTGGATCAGATTGACTTGCATGCATACATTGAAATCCTAGTCCTGCTGCGTCCGCAGCATCCACCCATGCTCTGCAGCGCCACGTTACATCCCGCAACACCCTGCTGTGATGTTCATACGCACAGAGTAGTCAGGATCCAGTATAGGAGACTGCACTACTCAGTACGACACAATGTGCCCTACTATGACATGAACTTCCATGACTACCTTGAAGTCACTGTTCCATTATCTCTAATGTGACTATTGTTTGCCACTGTTCATCACATCCCCAACCGGCCCCGTCAGACACCTCCTACCAAGAGTCTGGGTCTTCCGAGGTTTCTTCCTAAAAGGGAGTTTTTCCTTGCCACTGTCGCAATAGCCACTGCTAATGCTTGCTCTTGGGGGAATTACTGTAATTGTTGGGGTTTTGGAATTTATAGTGTGGTCTAGATCTACTCTATCTGTAAAGTGTCTCGAGATAACTCTTGTTATGATTTGATACTATAAATCAAATTGAATTGAATTAAATTGAATAGTATTAGCTGGAGTGTACAAGTCAAAGGGAGAAGCAACTGCCAGTCTGTGGAATGATGAGAGTGGAAAGCCAATATTTATAACAACAATGTCTTTGGATTCAATTCATACGAAAGCTTGGGTGTTCCACAACACTAGAGCTGGTCGACGTGAAAGAGACAAACTAGCTGAGATCAGAGATGTATGAGATGTATGTCTTGTACAATACTGGTCCCCATGTCACTGTAGATGAACACCTTGTTCCCTTCAGACAGTACATGCCCAACAAGTCTGCAAAGTATGGCATCAAAATATGGGCATCCTAGGATGCCAAATCTAGCTATGCATGGAATATGCAAGTGTATACCGGAAATATTTTCACTAAATAATTGGTAAAAACAGTTAAAAGGGAAAAAATGTTTGTGATGAGGAAAAAAAGTTAGTTTTGAGTGTATTTACACTGTACGGGTCATTTTGACCCGTAACATCATCAATGTAATTTTTTTTCAACATAATACGAGGGTTAAACTAATTTAAAAGCTTTGCACGCAGTTCCCTTACTCTGGGAGACTCACTTGAAAGACCAACGTCTATGTTGTAAACTGTGGTCTGCAGGAAGTTAAAGAAGTTGACCAGGCCTTCCTCGTAGGACAAGTTGAAGACATAGTGAACTTTGAAAAGTTCATCAAAGGCACTTAAAGAGCTGGTTCCAGAGCAAGGGATAAGGCGCTTGTCCACAACAACGTAAAAGTGGTCGATCCTGCCCTTGATCCTTCCTGATCCCAGTAGAAATGGCTGGTGGCCCTCCCTCCCACTGAGATGGCCTTCAATACTGTTGCAGGACTGAAAAAAATAAAATAGATTAAACAAACAGGAAAAAAACTAATTACAATGTGAAATGATAAATGCATTAAACCTGCTACTGTTAACTTCCTCACATTCAAATGAACTAAAATAGAATTTAAATCAATAAAATAAAATATATGACACACCTTAACCCAGTATGTGCCTGACAAACCCAGTTGCTTTGTGTATTACAATGAAAGGATAACCATTAAAGGAACACCCCCCCACCACCACCAGAATTGTTTTGCTGATTCACCCTCAGCCAAACCAAGCTATGTGACTGACTTACTTCATTAGAACAAAGAGTTGTACATGGAAATTCGAGAGCTGTAGGTCAATATAATGCAAGCAATCAGTTAGAGATTCGAAAAGGTACATTTAAACAGTCACATTATGCCAGCAATTTTCAATCCTGGTCGTGACCAACGGCTCTGCACATGTTGCATGTCTCACTTATTCAACTAACCTGTTTCAGATCTTCACCTCGTTAGGTAAGAGCTACATGAACTAGACTGAAGGGTTAGTTCACTCAAAAATGAAAATGATGTCATTTACACACACTCAGCTTGTTCCAAACCTGTATACATTTCTTTGTACTGCTGAACACAAAGGAAGATATTTTGAAGAAAGTTTGTAAACAGGCCACTTTAGGCAGCCATTGACTTCCACAATAGGAAAAGAAAAGTAGTATGACAGTCAATGGCTGCCTAAAGCGGCTAGTTTACAAACTTTCTTCAAAATATCTGTGTTCAGCAGTAGAAAAATGTATACAGGTTTGGAACAACCTGAGGGTGACATTTTTGGGTGAGCTATCCTATCCTTATGCGTGTCAGGTCAGAAAGACAAAATGTGCAGAGGCTTCAGTCCCAAGGACAATTAATGAAAACCACTGCATTTTAGGGTTTATAACCCAAATCTTTGCAACAGCATTGTGAGTTTTACCTTATGAAAATGCACAAGTCTGTCAACAGCCTCTGTTGGACTGATCTTAGTCTTCTTCCTCCCTGGAGTCGGAGGCAGGAGATGCGACAGCAGCAGGACAGATGACATGTCACTGTCCCAATCTGAATGAGTAGATGCGGGTGATAAAAAAAAAGACTTAGTGCTCACAATAGCAAGAAACCAAAGCAAATATTAAATTATAACATCCTCACAAATCATGCCAACCATTTTCAGATCCTTGTCCACCAGCTGCATTGAGAAGACACCGAATTTCTGCTGTTGAAGTAAGAGACTTGGCTTCATTGATGATCTTTTGCTTGAATGCAGTCTCCCACCTCTTAAGAAACTTGTTGGATGTTTCAGCATTGAACAGCAGAGCAAAGTCCTGATTTATCTAATGACAAAGCATATTAACAAGATTTCTAAGAGGTTACTTGGGACTTTTTTAATCCTTTACCACCAAAATGGATAGTGTGCATGTTTTGATAGACTTTAAAAGAATTCAAGTAAATACACATTCATGATTTCTTATTCTATCACTATGTCTAAAAGGCATGTACGAGCAAGAGTGATAAATATATGAACAAATGACTCAAAGTAGCAATTATGTTAAAGAGTAACCAAAAGCAGGCATATCTAAAATACACTTAAAACAATCTTTGAAAAGTGGAATAAAAGTTTTATTTACCAATCTTTTTACATCCAAATATCTTGGGAACACATCAAGGACGTCAGCTGATCGGTCAGGATTATGGACCAGTTCTTGTCTATGCTTAAAAGTTTCCTTCATCTTCTGCATTACTTCAGTTTCATCAGCTATGTGGACAAGGAAAGAAATTTCCTCTCTGCATGCATCTCCTTCAAGTTGTTGCACATCATCTATCCTCCTTCGTCGACTTGGTCCTCCACTTTCAGTCATCTCTAAGCGAACACGTTTTGGGTTTTTCCTCAACAAAGTTTTAAGGCGCCAGGAGATGAACCCCGTTCCCTTTTCCGGATCGTAGAAATGCTAAAATTTTAACAAATTATGTCATTATGTTACATAAAATTTATAATAGAAACTTCTATTACATGCCACAAAAAAGGAGCATATAACATGTCAAACTAGATTGTGTTTCAAGTACATCAATACAAACAATTCTTACATAGCCCTTTGCTGAAAATGGGTCTTTCAGGCTAGGAAAGAGAGAAATAATGCCCAAAGCATAAGTTTCCCGCTGTTTGCGGGTGGGGATCCTCCTGCAATGTAAAAAATGTTGTTTTTTAATTTAATATATATATATATATATATATATATATATATATATATATAGTTAATGGTCAACAGTCTTGTTTTCTACATCAATTGACAGCTGTGTGTTTTTATTGCATCTGTGCTTTAAAGTCTTACCCATGAATTTCTGTCATGTGACTGACAACAATATTAACAAGCTGACGTCTGGTGCTGTGCTTTAAAGTTTTTGTTGTCTGGTATTCTTCAAGCACTTCCTCACCATCAGATTTTTTTTCCAGTGCATCTTGGAAAAGATTAAGTCTGATTAAACATTGACCACAATACAGGTGAACACATGAAGACTAATAAAATGGTGAAATTATAGGGAAAAGTTAACCATAAGGAAAAACATGCATACATACCCGTTTTGCCTTTTCAGCGTCTATGTTAAAACTGTTGCTGACCATTGCCGTTTGATTTTCCACTGCGTTCTGGGTCTCTTCATGGTCAGTTGAAGAGAGTGAAAGACTGTCAGTGCATGTGCTGGGGGTTGAGGTTCTTGTGGGTGAAAACTCTTGACAGAAAAAAGCAAAACATAATTTTAATGTTTTCTCTAAAGGCATTAAATCAAACAAAATCTGAATGTTCTTCTGAAGCAATCATTTTCCATCACAACTAAAAATTAAAGGGTTAGTTTAACACAAAATTGAAAATGTCATTAATTACTCACCCACATTACTTAATACCTCCGTTCAGCTTCGGAAAGGCAGATTAAGATATTTCTGATGAAATCAGAGCTTTCTGAACCATCCATAGGCAGCTACATCATTGCAACTTTCAAGGCCCAGTGCTGTGCTGGCCTTTACTAATTAGATGGCGTAATGGAAAGCCATGGGAGAGATATTGTTGAATGAAGTAGTTATTTTTGCCCACTGAAAGTATTCTAGTCACTTCATAACATTAAAGTTGAACCACTGGAGTCACACGGACTATTTTAATGTCTTTACTACCTTTCTGTGCCTTGAAAGTGGTAATTATGTTGCTGCACATGATCTCGGATTTCATCAAAAATCTCTTCATTTGTGTTCTGAAGATGAACGAAGGTCTTACAGGTTTGGAACAACATGAGGGTGAGTAATTAATGACATTTTCATTTTTGGGTGAACTAACCCTTAAAAATAAAAATTGTAAAGATAAAGATACACCCTTGTAAGTTCTCATTCTGCTATATCTAGCTGCAGTGATACCAGAGCCTTTTGTCCACTTTTTCATCACTGCATCTCAAACTCAAGTTCCCCGTTTTATATATTACCCAAACAAATCTGTGACAATATTTAATAAACTTCTAAAAACTCATAAGTGAGCACTTCATTGTACCCTGGACTATTTTAGACAATGTTTGCATGATTAGCACCTCTCATGTTACTGCTGACTTGTGATGAATCCCTTGTTGTATTAGCGTCTACTAAAGGTAAATGCGTTTCTGACCCTAGGATAATTACACTGGAGTCCTCGAAAGTATGTCTCAAGGGTTATTACAGACTTACCCTCAGACAAACCAGCAATATTTTCCGGACATCTTACAGTTAGGCATAAATGTGGACTGCCTTCGATCAATTCATGGAAGATGTCCTCTTCCACATTGGTGTCGGTGTCATCAAAGACTTGAAGAGCTGCAGTTCTGGCTAAGCCAAATTTGCCCTTAACTGAAAAGTTAACAGCATAAAAAATATATAAATAAGTTTTGTTAGTCACCATGCACTAAGAATAAACAATAGCCTACTTTTGTTAATGGCACTTGTTAATGTTCATAAAAAAGTAAAAATTTTCTAATACATTATAAAAATCAAAAGTTGTAGGCCTATCTGTTAACATAAATGCACTATGAACTTAAAAAAAGGTTATATTTTTATTAACTAATACTAAAGTTAGTTAATGGTAAAGAAACACATGAAATTCCATGCTTTTTGGCGTAAACGTCATACCCAAATTAAAAGTGGTACAGCTCCCATATACTTTGACACTCTGGGGTGTTCCTGACATCATTGGAAAGGTAACATTCACAATTTTTGTTACAAGTGTCACGGTGACTCTAGGACTTACTGACACAGAGAAACAGAGGCTAGAATGGAGGTGTTCTATTTCCGTCCAAGTCATACATCTATAAAATGATTGAAATATACTGCTGTGAGCACAACTATGGAGATACAGACAACCCTAGGCCATAGCCACATGTGTCTGCTTAGAAAAATAGAATTTTTCTGGATAGAAAAAATCCAGAAGCCAAAAGACTCAAACATTTTATATGATTTCTGTGCATTTTTCTTATTTCAAGTTTAAAAGTGCAAAGAAAAAAGCCAAAAAAGAACAAAATACAACACTTCTCAAATACATAAACAGTCCTACATCAATCTCACACATACTTGAAATAACTATATACATAAATATATAGAAATAAGTAATCATACATTGTTCAGGGCTGATTTGCATTATTAGAGGCCTTGTTTTTGCTTTGACACAGCTTCAGCCATTACATGGTTAACATTTCATCGTCAAATTTGGTGTCTACCCACTAAACATTAGACGTCTGATGGACGTGCAGATCATGTCTAAATTGCGTCCGTCGGTCCAGACCAATTCTTGACGTCTACACGACGTGCAAACTAGGTCTGCTATTTGAACGTCTAACAATGACCCCATTTGGACGTCAATATGCAGTTCAACATTTGAACGTCAGACTAGGTAACTTTTTTGGACGTCATGTGGACATCTTAAACATGTGTGGGAAATTGACATTTATTAATGTAATATTGTTTATTTATGACAAATATCAACATTGTTGTCAACAATATGATTAATGAATATGAATATGATGATTTGTGATTAAACATTATTTGTTATACATTATTTATTTATTGAGTACATTATATTCTGTTATTTTACATATTCCTGTTTTCCCTCTACTGGTTTATTTCATTTTATTTTAAATAATTAATTAATAAATGTATTTATTTATTTATTTGGAAATGCAATTTAAATAATTAACATATAAATAACACCACTCTGGCTGAGGCAGCACGTTATCATGACCATAGCAGTAAACGCCACTCTGATTGGCTGAGGCAGCACGTTATCATGACCCAAGCATTAAATGCCAATCTGATTGGCGAGGCAAACACAAACATTTTTTCCCTTTTTTTTCGCCCCCTTTTTTTTTTTTTTCACAAAAAAAATTTGGGCTTTTTTGGGGGGGTTCGGGGGGGTTTGCATTGCATATATATACGGTTTCATGGAAGCAAAGGCCGCTCCTCTCTGTTTAGCCAAAGCGTTTTAAGCCGTCTCTGGATCAAACCATCGGTTTCCACTAAGTTGAAGGTAAGTTCGGTCAGCTTAGTTCATTTTATGTTCATTTATGTATTTATAGTGTTGTTGTCTTAAACTATAAACCTGTTGTGGCTACAATTGGCATTGCATCTTCCCATCAGCTAATGTTAGCCAGCTAGTTAAAATTTAATTGGAATTAGCTACTTTTGAAAACGACCATAGTGCCTAAAAATATTCACGTTAACCGAATCTTTAACGTGCAGCTCGGTCGAGTCACTCACTAACCAGAGCTAGGCTGGTAGCTAGCTAACCTAAGCTAAGTTCGCTACTAACTACAAGCTACTGCTCCCACATAGCAGGGGATATGTTTTTGTTTAACAAGTAATGGGTGCGATATCTCAATACAAATTGCGGCCTCATGTTCCGGACATGGCCATAGCCAGTTATGAGGTCACCGAGGTCCGGACCTCCTGTCATTTTATTGAACTAAAAATAATATTTGAGGCGAAATTCGTATTTTAACGTATAACGTCTTCTCCGAGACAAGCACGTGGTAGTTTGAACTTGTCAGTGTATGGTGATGAGCAAGAGTTTGGAGAAGAGGGCGAGAGAACAACTCTGGAACAGTAGGCTTTCTTTTATCAGCAAACATTAATTGTAAGTTACATTCAAGCAGGTGGATTTTACATGAACGTTAGGCAGCCAACCAAACGATGAGATGGCTATGCCAAATGTTTAAAACTGCAACATAGCGTTAGGAGTAAAGACATTATATTAGGCTACATTCGCCCTTTTTGAGTTGTGAATTATCATTCATTATAGCCTAGGCTATAGTCTACCTTACTTCACTATAGGGGGCGCGCCTAGCACGGTGTCAAAAAATGCCGCAGCTAATATCCTGGTATGTTGAGCTGTCAAAGTATGCAAGTATTGTAAAGGTTTAGTTGGGTGTTTCTAAACCAGTCTTTTCTTTCTATCGGGTGGTGTGCAGTGTCCTTTTCATTTTGGATGTGGATTGAGGTATCCTGCCTTTTTAAGGAGCTAAACAAGGTACGTATTGTGACCATCTCCTCCTTCCCTTCGCACATGCCCCAGTCAAATAAACAGTAAAACTAAACTAACAGTCTTTTCTTTCTATCAGGTGGTGTGCAGTGTCCTTTTCATTTTGGACGTGGAGTGAGGTGTCCTGTCTTTTGGGAGCTAAACAAGGTATTTGTTGTGACCTCATCCTCCTTCTCTTCGCACATGCCCCAGTCAAATAAACAGTAAAACTAACTTAAACTCACGGCTGTGTTTACAGATGGCTAAGAGAATGAGAGAATGGCGAAAACGCCAAAGAGAACTCGATCTACTTCTACGGTGTTCTGACACCGATGATGAACATCAGGGCATTCAAAATAATTGCGACAGTGTGCCTGGGACTCCAAGTAGTTGTAGCAGTGATGATGTGCCTGGGACCCCACACAGTTTCATCAGTGACAGTGTTCCTGGGACGTCAGATGATTTTGGCTTTGACACTGATGTGGACTATTGGTCTACTGACTCAGAAAAGGAACCAAATGATGAAGCTGAGATGACCAGCAGCTTTGAAGACGACCTGAGACAGTGGGCTTTAGAGCACAAATTGACACACAGGCGCTAATAATGTTTTATTGTCCATATTAAGGAAGCAAGGGCACCTATTGCCTGTGGATTGCCGGACACTCCTTGCTACACCACAACGTAACACAACAGAGTCTAAATGTGGCGGGCAGTACAAGTACCACGGCTTAGAAAAGGGGATCTGTCGTTATCTAAGTCAGATGGAGAATAATGATGTGCACCTCAGTGTAAACGTTGATGGCATCCCACTTTTCAAAAGTAGTGGTGTCCAATTCTGGCCAATACTGGTGAAGTGTGGCCGTTTTGATCCATTTCTTGTAGCTATGTTTAGTGGACAAAGGAAGCCAAGTCCACTTGAGGAGTATCTTAAAGACTTTGTGACAGAGTACAAACATCTCAAAGAGAATGGTATAGTTCATAAAGGCCAGACTTACACAGTAAATATTGATGCTGTGATCTGTGACGCACCAGCAAGGGCATATCTAAAATGTATTAAGGGTCATACTTCTTATGAGAGTTGTGAAAGATGTTTAATCAGAGGTGCTCGTGTTGAGGGAAGAATAGTTTTCAGTGAACAAGAATGCACTTCTCGAACAGATGACGGTTTCTCTAGAGGAGAGTACAGGAACCACCAAACTGATGTCAGCCCCTTCATTGCTGCAGGAATTCCTTGCGTTAGCTCATTTGTCCTAGATTATATGCATATGGTCTGCTTGGGAGTAGTTAGACGTCTGTTAATTTACTTAACTCGTGGCCCAAAAATCTGCCGTTTATCTGTGAGACAAAAGGATGCAATTTCTCAAAAACTAATTGCACTTAGAGGGAAGATGCCGAGTGAATTTGCTCGGCAACCGCGGGGTTTACATGAATTAGATAGGTGGAAAGCCACTGAACTACGGCAGTTTTTGCTTTACACAGGACCTGTGGTATTAAAAACTGTGTTGTCCCCTGAAAGATACAAACATTTCCTGTCCTTCACAGTAGCCATGTCGATAATGCTGGAGTCAGATGATAGGATTCGAAATGCCTATCTCCAATATGCTCATGAACTAATCAAACACTTTGTCATGTGCTGTGCTGACCTGTATGGCAAAACCTTTCCTGTATATAATGTACATGGACTAATTCATCTCCATGAAGATGCCAGCCATTTCAACTCTTCCTTAAATGACATTTCCTGTTTTCCATTTGAAAACTACCTGCAAACAAATCAAGAAACACGTGAGGAGCGGAAGAAGTCCCCTGGAACAAGTCACCAGGCGTTTGTCAGAAATTGAACAATCAGAAGTGGACGTAAGCAAAATGCCCGCTGAAGTGTTTGCTTCTGTTAAAGAAAGGGACAGTTGTTTTCTCTTGAAAGACGACCGATTTGCTTTTGTTAAACAGAAAAATGCAGACGGTACCTTTGATTGTGAAATCCTGCACCAGCGTCATACTTCACCATTATTTCGCCAACCATGTAGCTCTGGACTTCTGAATATTGTGTGCATAGGAAATGGTCAGGTCGGGATGAAAAATGGATTACTGCATGAAAGGGATCTGTTCCGCAAGGTGGCCTGCCTCCCACTAGAAACTGGTGGTTCTGTCCTCATACCCCTTCGCCATGGTCTGGAACACAAATACTAAAGGTTGAATTTAGCTTTTAGCTAGATCCCAGCAGGGGTCATCTGTTTCCATCTGATTTTCTGCATCTTCTTTGGTGACTTCTATCACCTGCATGTCCTTTCTCACTACATCCATAAACCTCCCTCCCTCCTCTTGCCACATCCTTCTCCCAATGTAACACTCATCCCTCTTCTGCACATGTCCAAATCCTCTCAACATCACCTCTCTTGCTTTGTGCACGAATTTAACCCGGGCTTACCTTCCAATGTAGTCATTAGTGATCTTGTCACTCCTAATGAGAATCGTCGTCGCATATTCATTGTTGCCACCTCCAGCTCAGAGTAGTCTCTTCTAACAAGACAATTGGTGATTTGTTGAATAGGGTTCATGTCATTTTCTATGATATTGCATCTGTAATTCGCTTTGTATAAGATTGTCTGCTACAGTGGTTCTCAAAATGGGTTCCAGGGACCCTCTGACTTCCTTAATTGGGTTCTAAATTGGACGCTTACAGGTCTGTAACCTTGAGTGTAAAAATCAACCATAAGGGTCCATTTGGTTCCAGTTGTACATTCAGAGTTATGAGGGACTTTGAAATTGTAAAGTTTGAGAAACACTGGTCTACTCAACGCATAAGCTAAATGAAAATGTTAAATACTTCTAGTAACATGCATATGCTGTCCTTTCCAGGTCATGTACGCAAGGGCTGTTTGGAAGGAGGGTGAACAAGAGGAGGAGGGTGTAGTTCCTGACAATTGGATCGACAGGAACAAGAGAACCCTTAGATGGCCACATAATATGAGCACCACAAAAACGGAAAGAGCTCTAAGGGACAAAATTAACCCCCAGGATGACTGGATGACGTTCCCATTAATCAAAATAAAAATGACTTCAGGTAAGTTTTGGTTTGAATAGAAAATTAAATGTATATCCAAGTCAAAATAATGTATATTTTTAAAGCTGAATTGTCTTGACTTCTAGCTAAGCGTTGTGAATTCAACAACTACAACCTGACCAGTCAGGCAGAGGAGGACGATGAGGATGATGAGGGGCTGATTAAATTGATGAGAAAACGCACTAAAAAAGGACCTCCGGATGGTTTTGTAAGAAATGGTATGTTTCTCTTTCTCAAGTAATAAATAAATTAGTAATCTGACACAAATTGGGCCTCAAATTTTAAGCATCAGTGTTTATAAACTTTTTTTTTTTTCAGAATTAACAGATTCAGATGAGGTGGAGAACGTTGGGGGTAATGATTTTCTATAATAAACTTATAATTCTAGTTTCAAAATGAATCAAATTCTTTAATATACATTTTTTGGGGGGGGGGAATTGATATGCTTATTTTTACTTTATATTACCTCTGTATAGGTGACAATCTGCCCAAATGCCCTACTCCACCAAGGAAGCTGCAGTCCATTCAGGACCCCAACATGATGCACAATGCTTGTGAGTACTGATGACAACTTATGAAGCATGGTTATGTATGTATACGCAACATGATCGTTACAGGTGGATTCATGTGTTTCAGCCTCTGAAGATGAAGACATGTCTGTCCATGCGGAGCATGCTGACAGTTCTCGGGGCAGTGAAATGTCCACTCCTTGTGAGTACTTCTCCCCTTATACCAACCATCCCATTCCGCAAAGTTAAAGTCCATTCATGATGGCTAGTTTCTCACTGCTTGTGAATTAAGCATAGTAATGACTTAAGTATTCACAACATTATAGTTACTGGTTGTTTCATGTGTTTCAGACTCTGGACATCGATCCTCGACCCACCAAGTGAAGCCTGCCGATAGATCTCGTGGTAGGGAGATGACCGCTCCACGTGAGTATAATTACATTTCCATTTGCACAAATTATCCCACTGCACAAACTTAAAGCAATTCTTACCTTTCTGGCATGTCACACAGTACTTTGACCATGAACAACTCCACCACCCTCAAGTCCCACCCACTTCCCCTGCCTGACCTCCGACACGCCCCTCCTCCCCTGACACTTGAGGTGTGAAAGTGAAGGTACCTAAAGTACCTGTCAAGCAGAAACTCTGCAACCATCTCATATCTTTTTAGCTCCAGATGACGCTGCATTAGCCTCCGCCATTGCTCGAAAGCCGAGCCGGTGTTGACTCGGGTCTTGCATCTTGCCGCATAATATGGCTTATAATAAAATATTCTTTTTGCCAGACTATGTCGGAGCAACAGGAGGTGGGACAGGTGACATTGTCAGTTCTTCCCCTTTCCTTGTTATCTCACAGACCAAGTCTATTCAGGACAAAGTGTTACTCAGTGCTTGAGAAAGTTTGGTAATGATTTCTTTACACACAAGACAGTAGTTAAAGTCTTGATCACATTTCAGACTTGTCTGGCCTGGTGGAGCGTGCCAATGGATCTCGGGGATGGGAAACATCGACACCCAGTAAGTATACATTACAGCTAATGCACACTTTTTATCATTTAAATATTTTTGCATCTTTGAATGTTCTTTTGTCTTTTTCAGACTTTCAATATGCAAGCACAGCACCTCGGCACAGATACCGGTCGCCATCCAGTGAGTATTCATCTCATCACACTTTAAACGGTCACTTTTATTTGACTTGTATTTTATCAGGCCTTGTGAAATGTAAGAACATTCTTTGTTTTTCAGGATCTCGACATGCAACAAGAGGTTGTGCCAGGGATGGCTATCGCTCCAGGTAAAGAAACAGGATAAGGCACAGCTTCAGTAACGGCTGACTTCTACTGGTTGGTCTCCCAACCTTACTGTTGGCCAATCAATAGGGGTTAGTCTGTTTCAGTGTATTATGCCATATATAAAATGGTACTAGGTCCAGCGGTGGATCCAGCATCAGGTCCAAACGCAGCGATGTCTCCAGGTCCAGGTCCAAGTCCTTGCACAGTGATGGTTCGAGGTACACCACCAAGTCCAGACATGAAGTGTCAAGGCACAGTGACTGCTCCAGCCCTGCTGCCAGGTCCAGACATGCCAGGTCCAGATATGGCAGGTCACGCAATAGTGATCCCTCCAGGACCCCTGCCAGGTCCAGACATAATGTGAGATCACAGCACAGTGATCTCACCAGCGCCCCCTATGACAGACCAAGGCATGGTGAGTTGTCTAAAGACCGCAATTTTCATCAAAGCACTTTGAAATTCAGTGAGTAGTATCGATGCACCCCTAATCGCTACAATATTACAGATTTATTATTTCTCTTCTAATGACTCGATTAGTCACCCAATTCTGTTGAAAGCTTTGTCATTTGGTAATTTCTAAAAAAGACTTTCTGTTGTGTAGATGCAGTGACTGAGAATGGAAGATGGACATTCCCATTGCCTTGGGATGGTAAGTATTGATCTATTGGCAGTGTGAGACGACAGGACACTGAGCAAGAGAGACCATTTTAATAGTACCACCTTCTCTATTCCTCTAATGTTCTCTGTTCACACAAACAGCTTTTCAGTTATAGTAGTGGCTTGTTTTTCTACCGTCAATTGTAGGGTGGTTTCTATCATGTCAGATAACATTAGTTAGAACTTTTTTCCCTTTCTCCAACAGTAACTACTACTGTATTAAAAAACACTGAAGCGGATTACAAAAACAACTGTGAACCAGCTAGCTAGCCTTGCTATTCTAATTGGAGGTAATCCTTGTAATCAAATGTGTTTCAGTATACCAGAAAAAGGTCTTAAACATGTTGGTCGACCTTCGTAATCTCCATAAACGAGCACAACCTGCCTCTTCTGCCTTGCACATTGAGAGGATGGAGACCATGGAGGATTTCGAGAGAGCGGAGCAAGACCTCTGTGATGCACAAGCCTTTGATACCCTGGTAGGTTTCACAAGTCTGGAAGTAATGTATAGCCTAGCACAGGGGTCGGCAACCTTTTTGATATGAAGTGCCATTATTATTATTATTATTATTATTGTATATTATTATGGAAACATGGTTTTAGTATGCAGTCCTGATTGGTGGAAAATGGGCTGACAAAAATATCACTGTCAAAGCGCCTGAAGCGAAAAGTTGTGGAAAAGCCCAGCTTTAAAGACGAATGGACTGATAAGCAGGTCCTGTATGCCTAATTTTCAATGAAACGGTGCTGTGGCAAAATAATAATACAAACAGAATCATTATCAAGAATGAAGAACACTAACCTAACGATTGTGTCATTCACGTGCATATTAAGTAGCCACATGTATTTATTTTGGTCTAATAATGCATCCATATTTACCGCTCCAGCGGAGAGGATGGTTTCTTCAGACAGCTTAAGTTTATAAGAATTTGTCCAAATTTCAAGATTCCCTGCAAACTAAGATAAATAGACTACAAACCGACAGCTTTTCTTTTAGCTTGTTTTGTAAAAATTAGCTATTTGCAGAGTAGAGCTGTGTTTGCGTAAAACAAGAGTGCGGTGGACAAGAGTAGACTGAGCAGACAGAGCAGATTGAAATATCGCTTTCTGCATGTTTATGCCGGTCTACACAGGTGAGTGCGTTGATAAGTATTGACTTTTAACTCACGAAGGTTTAAATGTAGCCTACTTAAACTAACGAGACTAACGTTAGTTCATCTGCCCCAGCGGCCGTTGGTAATCCTCTTTGTATTGTTCCCAGTCAGAGATACAAGTCAATCAAACTACCGTAAATAACAGGTTGCGCACAGGCGTGGGTGCTCACACGCGCACACAGTTTAAAAAAAAAAAAAGTAGTCAACAATGTTTGCATTTCAGAACCTTAGGAAATGGACAGCGGCCGACACGAACACACACGCCGCAAAGTAAGCTCTCTTTCAACTCAGGACAGCGCCACTTCTCACAGATACAGATAGGATTGGGAATGAGAAGTTTAATCAGCTTCGTGGGAAATTATAAATCAATGCCACCAACATGACCGATCACACTATGACAGACGCTCCACTAAGCACCGCTGCAATGTTTAATATTAAATTAATGTAAAAATAAACTGGCAGTCACGTGGGTGCTCAGTATTTTTCGTGGGTGCTCAAGCTCCGGAGCACCCACAGTATCGGCACCTATGAGGTCGGCAAGTGTGAAAGTTGTAATTTGGCATGCGGATGAGAGAGTGCTTCAGCATTTCAACCATGATTTCAACACATCAATAACTCTCTTGCACACACATTGCCAGCGTGCCATTGGTTAAGGTCCCGCGTGCCCATGGTGGCACGCGTGCCTAAGGTTGCCGACCCCTGGCCTAGCATAACACAATACAGTGCACTCACACACTTTTAGGTTCCTCTAGGGATCAGTCAACTTTATCATGGACTTATTCCAACAGGTGCTGCAAATTGCAAGAATCGGAGGGAAGAACACCAAAGACTGTGTCCACAAAGTCCTTGACAGGTATGTTCCTACATACAGTATGAATTGTGTTTGACGTTCAGGTGCTCTATGGTTTTCAATGTCTGAACATTTTATTATTTTTAATAGCACTTGTATATGCATTCTCATGTCTAACTCTAAGGTAGATTGCAAATGAGCCAATTTCCACAAAAGGGCCAATTTCCACAGAAGGTGGAATATCCCTATAGTACCTATGATCAGGACAAAGCAAAAGTTGGTCAAAAGATTTAATTTTTAAATTAATTTATTATTTTATTTGACAGGAACAGCGCATATTAACATTTCTGTAAATATGCTAGATTTAGCAAAAAGGCTAGTTTTCACCTGTTGTGAATGTGGAAATTTATAATATGACTTGGAAGTATATTCTCATTCCGGTTGCCTTGCAACCCTGGAGTTGTGTGTGGATAGATGGTGTAGTTCCTAGAAGACTGGGACATGGGCTGCATGGAAATGAGAAAGGTAATATCCAATTGTCTAACTCTAGAGAAGATGGCAAATGAGCTAATTTCCCAAATAGTGGCATTGTAGAGGGATAAAAAGAGGTGACCACCCTAGAAGACACTATCAATGTAGTTTAACCCTCTGGGGTCGAAGCATCCAACTGCATGTCCAAAATGTGGTGGAACATGGAGTTTGTCAGTGTTTTGTCCTATGGTTTTGTCTTAAACCACAAGACAACTTAATCTTGTCTGTAATGCTTTTTTTTTTGCTTTTTTTTTATTTGCATAGATCCCATAAAGCTTGGTATGTACTAAGTCATTGTTTTTTTGTGCATGTATGTCAAAATGCCAACAATTTCTTTCAAATTATTCTACTGTTGTGATTCTAACACTTTAGTAAACCCATTCAAGCACCAAGACAATTCATCCATATGAATATGCTATGTTTTCACAATAGATCTGAAGAATTTCTGAAACTCATTTACATCTTTCATTTGGGCCCAATTACCGCTTTACACAGTGCTCTGTCAGATTGTGACCTCAGTATAACAGAGCTGAGATACACATGGTATCATGCTATGTGCAAGTACCTTTTTTAAAAGGTGAATTAAAAAAAAAAAACATGTAAAAATCTAAATGCCCTGAGGGGGTTAAAGGGTTTATGACTTGAGTAATTTTTCCTACATATCATTCACATTGATTTATAAATGTAATTTATTTTTCTTTAGGCTCTTCAGTAACTCCCTGATGGCAAAATTCAACATGAAGGGGAAGGGGAGAAAGGGCAAGAAAGCTTTGGAGAAGACAAAGATGTATAGAGCAATACAAGGTAAGCCAATATGTTGACCAAGGAAAGACAATTTGCTTTTACCAATCTGTAAATAATTACTTGATTGGACAGAAAATGTCCTTCCCTTTTGACATTTAAAATGTAATGCTATAGCTATCAACATTTGTTGAGTTTCGTATTCATCCAGTATTGGTAGTGTTTCTGTGTTCAATATAGTTGGTTCTGGTTGGAGTTTTACCTCAAGCACATTCAGTTTAGTACTTTAACTTTTATTTTATTTTTATTGTGTTGTGGTACAGAGCCAAGCAAGGTGGGCTGTGTAGTTTTATCACCACAAAGTGTTGATTGAGGACAGACAACAGTCAATGATTATCCATTTTGGAGAATCTTGTCAATTCTTTCTGTGTTCAATATAGTTGGTTCTGGTTGGAGTTTTACCTCAAGCACATTCAGTTTAGCACTGTAACTTTTATTTTTATTGTGTTGTGGTACAGAGCCAAGCAAGGTGGGCTGTGTAGTTTTATCACCACAAAGAAGTGTTGATTGAGGACAGACAACAGTCAATGATTATCCATTGCGGAGAATCTTGTCAATCCTTTGTGTTCAGTATAGTTGGTTCTGGTTGGAGTTTTACCTCAAAGCACATTCAGTTTAGCACTTTAATTTTTATTTTATTTTTATTGTATTTATGGTACAGACCCAAGCAAGGTGGGCTGTGTAATTGTATGTTTATTTTGTGTTTTAATCCATCAGAACAGTTTGGCAGACAAAAGTAAAACATTGTACCTGTGATTAACAAAAATAAAGATGGAAATAAATGAGTGGGGATTGAATTATGATTTATTTGTAAGCTTCTGTGTATAACTGTAGTGCCATTTTTCCAGAAGGTGGGAGACCCATTTCCTGTAATGGTTAATTTCCCTGTAGCTTCGTCTGACTCAGCAGCTGCAGCAGGATTGAACTGGAAATGCATTACACCTTTGTAAGTGTTGCCTGTTATAATCTGCTGCTGAGACAAATTAAGCTGTAGGAAAATAAACTGAAACCGTATGCCACCTTCTGAAATGGTACTACAGTTATGCACAGAGCTAAGAAGCATTAAAAATGATGTCTGAAATTAGTTTGAATTTGACGTAGAAAAGACTTCCACAATGACCACAGTTGGACTGCAATTAGCCCTTATACAGCGGTCCTTGCGACGTCAATAATGGATGTTCGGTAGACGTCGGAAAAAAGACGTCATCTGGCGTCACAGTCTGCACCTTCAGGGGAGCAAAATTGGACGTGCAAAAACGACGTAGACAACACGTCGTTTGGACGTGTCTTTGCGCAGTGGGTATCGACTTGTCTGCTCATTGGTTATAAAGATATGACGGTCTCGTAACCTGGAAATGTAACTGGTCCGAAAAAATGTCAATCATCTCCGCGTGGGTCCCACAACGCCTCAGAGACGTGATAGGCTTTCAGCTCGGCTAGAAAAAGTTCCCGTTGACTGATTGACTCATACTTGGTGTCATTGGAAAGCTCAGATCCTACAGAATACAATGATGCTGACATTTTGCATGTAGCGCCTTTGGATTACAAGCGAGCGGCGATGCAAAGTCCAGAGATCAACAACTGTTTAGCGATTTTACGTTGTGATTCGGCCAGAAACCTCAAGATTGTGAGGAGACCAGCTCGTTTTGGATAAAATGGCTTGGATATTCTATTTCCTTGGATTGTTGGCGAGCTTTGAAAAAAATTTTTTTGGAAAAATATCAGTGCAGTGTAAGTTTGTATTTCTTTATTTTCTTTAACTTTATAACAGTTGTATGCCTGCTATAAACCATATTATGCTTTGTGAGTGGGCTTAGTTTAATCATGAGTGTCTGAGCTTTCATTTGATGTGTCGCATGAGCATATATTTAGAAGATTTAATGCTTTAAAGTAAAAAAAAAACGTTTATAAGTGGAGGTAAAATCAACGTTACAGGGGACAAAGTGTGCCGTACACGGTACAGTGATTCTTAATGTTTCAACAAATTAGACCATATTGTAAAGTGTCAACATACACAAGCCCTGTGTACTTGAGTTGGCTTATACTTCAAGCATATTTCTATATGACTAAGTACATTTCTAAGCTTCTTACCTTCATTGAGAAAATCTTGGAATGTAGAATCGCTGAGATATTTCACAAATTTCTTTACACCTCGATACTGAACTTTAACCAGCATGATGAAAGCTGTTGGTCAAGAAAAAAAAACAACTGATTATGACTTTGTTAATATTAAAGAAGTTCCCGCGAGCACCCCACAAATGTTACATTAAAGTGAAATTAGAGCAAATTAATTCGTATCTACTATCATGTAATTGTAGTAGCCTACATATTGCAGATGAAGTATGCACGTCGTCTCATATGATGAGCACACGTTAACTTAAGTCATACTGGCAGAGAGTTCAGCTAAACGCTTCTTGCTTGATTAATGGATAAATTATCTCCGCTGCCTTTTACATTGCAGAGAAGTATAATCGCTGTAGGTATAGACTATGCTATACTTGTAAAATATTGACCATCCGAAGCTGCGCGTTTTAGGTGCACGTAAAAATAAATAAATAAAGATTTGCGCGTTACTGCTGCTCACTTAAAAAGTCAAATAACGTTCAGTTATACTAAAATATTGAATACGCTTTATTTAAGCAGCACAAACGTGAGCCCCGAGAAGGGGATGTGGATGCTGTTATTTGCCTCATTAAACAGTTAACGTTAAGCTAAATCACAGACTTTATCCTGTTATCTATCACAGATTCTAAGATATAAGAAAACTTAAGTTCAAAACTGCTAACTAAAATAAACTATGCAACTCTTACCTCAGTTTGCCAGCGAACTAGCAAAACGGCCTCGAGATCCTATCGATGGTCTGTCGTTGTACATGAAAGGAAATAAAGTTAGCACTCGGACAATGTTGAGAAACGTACTACTAATATTATTCTGAATTGTGAGAAACGTAAATGAAACATGAAAATTGGTAAAAACTTAAGTGGTTATCAAATATTATACCTGTTTGAACTCTCCTCTCCTCGTGGTCATCCGCCATTAATCAAAAAGGAAACAATGTGCAAGAACCGGAAATCAGATCAACTCATCACCAGTGTCAATTATGTCAACTCGCTATAATTACGCTGACTCCGACCACTGATTCACTCTGCAAGTGTTGATGCCATTCAAAATTCAACACTTTTTAACTCTGAAAAATTAACACCATAAAAACAACTCTAAACTACACTGGATATTTTGCTGTGTAGGATGCAACTTTGTCATGAACCCACCTGCTTCCAGTCACATGGGTGGCATCTGGGAGAGGCAGATTTGGACTGTGAGAAGTGTCCTCACATCCATCTTAGACCAGTCTGCTGGAAGATTAGACAGCTCTTCATTAAGAACATTCCTGTACGAAGTGATGGCTATAGTGAATAGTCGACCATTGACCACAGAACATCTCAACGATCCATTAGGACCTGAACCCCTAACTCCAAACCACATATTGACAATGAAATCGTCACCACCACCTGGAGAGTGTAAGGGAAGATTTCCATCTTCAGAAAAGATGGAAGAGAGTACAGTTCTTGTCCAATGAATTTTGGACCAGGTGGAGAAAGGAGTATTTGCTGAATCTGCAGCAGAGGAGCAAATGGAACAAGGACAGGAGAAATGCCAAAGTGAATGACATTGTCCTGTTGCAAGATGATGGCACACCAAGAAATCAGTGGAAGCTGGCGAAGGTAGTTGAAGTCTTCCAAGGAGCTGACGGAAGAGTCAGAAAACTCAAACTGTTACTTAGTGACACAACACTAGACAGTAAAGGCACATGCTCAAATAAGCCAGTTTACTTAGAAAGGTCCATACACAAAACAGTACTATTGCTTGAGGCTGAATAAGTAGGTTAGCTCTTCAATGACATTGTTTTGTTTACATTTGAAGGTATACTTGTGTATTTACATCAATGTTTTACAAGGTTTTGTTAAAAATGTTATTTTTTATTGTGAATCACACATTGTGTGATGGTGGGAGTGTAAATGCAGCCGTTTTTTGAATTTATTTTGAAATACGTACTTTTATTTTGACATGAGTAAAAACCGGAAGAAGCGCCTGCTAGCTTCGTAAGCTACACACAGAGGCCAAGACGCACCTGTAGCGGCGATGTTACCTGCTAGTTTGTTTCTTTATTTTATTTTTTAATGTTACTCCATCTTCGTGGTGTTTGCTACAACTGTGTGTAAATTGAAGAATCATATTTTTTGACTGTGAAGATTGCCACTGGGGAATTACTGCCGTTGGTTGAGAAGCAGGCTAAAGTGGTTAGTATTGCTCTCTATTCTTTATCAGCATTAGCTACAGCGCTAAGCCATGCTATTTATGTAATAATTGCAATATTTGATGTCTTTTATTTTGTCTACCTGAACCTCTAGTTCTATAGTGTGTTAATAAACATCTGTAAAAGGAACCGGAGTCTCGCATCCAATCGATGGGCGGCATAATCAACTCACACAGTTGTGTCGACATCCCAGTATCAATACACATATTAACCCACGCTTCCTCCCACTTTTGGTGTTCCTGCGTATTTGCTAACCAGCAGCTATCGGGTCGCAGGTGAAAGCATGCGGGTAGTGTTCTCTGTCCTACGGTTGTCTCCGTCATGTTGCCTGGCCCTGTACCCATACATGCATGCCCTGTACCGGGGTTAGCTTTTGTTTCGGGGAAAGGGGGCTTTGCGTTCTCGTTTACCCTTGTTAAGGTAAGCTAGGTTAGCCTCCTTGTTCTCAAATGTACTTTCAAATTCGTGGTATTATTACATACAAGCAGGAAAGAGACGGAGCAGAACAACGGCACAGTGGAAGAGGAGCGTTTTGTGGCTATATTTTCAGGCCAAAAGTGAAACAACGGCAAGCTGTATAATTTGTAAAAAGGCTGTAAGATCCATGTTAACACAACAAATTTAGCATATGAAAATTCTGTCCTGGGTTTGAACTTTTTAATAATCCAAAGGAAAAATCACAAAACCACTTAAAGGTCATGAAAATTCAGATTTAGGAATTTGACGATGCATCCACCTTCATTATTAAAAAGTATCTGATACTGGCCCTATGTTTACTTGGTATCGGATCGATACCAAATTTTGCAGTATCGCACACCACTAATGGCCAGTGTATCTGTGTACTGTACTGACTAAAAGCTACCTCGCAAAAGTAGTGTATAGAATATGCCAAACAATTATGAATGTATGTTCTTTAATGTAACTTTATTGAAAGAAAATGGAAAAACGAGATAGAGATATTATTTAAAAATCATAGTTAAATCTGATCTTCTTTATGAATTTGTTTCAAACCGCAGATATTTACCTTGACCTCATTTTGATGAAAAGCGACAATTGTCACTGAAATAGCTTGCCATTTATTCCAAAAGGCTCTTACAAATACATTTCTACATAAGAAACATGTGAAAATGGAAATATATGCAGGACAACATACTTTGATCTGGTTTTCTTAAAGAATGTGTCTGCAAACAGCAGTATTTTTGTCTCCAAAGTCACAGATTTGCATACCTGGAAAAATATGGACAGCATAATTTAATCTGGTTACTTCATGAATTTGTGTGCAAACAGCAGATTTTGATTTTGAGTTAATTTGGATGAAAAGTGACTGTTTTCGTCACTGAATAACAAACACAAATTAAAGCTGCAAGCAGCGATGGACGGGCCCTCGCGCCTCTGCGCGCGTCGGGGTTACCGGCGGACAGCGCTCCTTGCGACCGTGCATTTGCGCAGCACTCAGACACCGAAAATCATCAACGATGAAAAGAGAACTACCTGCCGAGTTCAACGATACCTCACATAAGACTCTACATCATGCAGTTCATTATCTGTGAAAAGGGGCGTGGATAAAGCATAGGGGGCAGGTCAAACTATCACCAATTAAAAAGGAAGTCTCTGCTGAGTTCAATGATACCTCACACAAGGGTCTATATCAAACCTGTCATTAGTTATAAAAGGGGGCGTGGCTTAAATATAGGGGGCGGGCCAAACCATCACCAATGAAGAAGGAAGACTCTGCTGAGTTCAATGACACCTCACACAAGGGTCTACAGAAAACGGGTCATTAGTTATAAAAGGGGGCGTGGCTTAAATATAGGGGGCGGGCCAAACCATCACCAATGAAGAATGAAGTCTCTGCTGAGTTCAATGATACCTCACACAAGTGTATACCTTAAACGGTTCAAATGTTATGAAAGGGGGCGTGGCTTAAGCATAGGGGACGGTTCAAACCATCCCCAATGAAGAAGGAACTCTCTGCTGAGTTCAATGACACCTCACACAAGGGTATACCTTAAACGGTATAAGTTTTATGTAAATCGGATGATGTTTGTCATATAAGGCGCATTTCCTGTTGCCAGCGGGGGGCGCTATGGCCAAAACTCAATTTTGGCCTGTAGGTGTCCTCAGGCCTGGACCCTTGACAATCGTGAGAAATTTCGGGCAGATACGACAACGTACACTCAAGTTACAACAACTTCTTTGTTTATCGCTAAACACTCAAAATGGCCGCCACGCCACGCCCACACCGTCTGATGAAAAGTTTTTCTTTTAATAACTTTTCATCGTTAAGGTGTTGGGATGGTACAGACCAAGTTTGAAGTCCATCGGATTAAATCTCTAGGAGGAGTTCGTTAAAGTATAGCACCTCGACTTTTAGGCCTACTTCCTGTTGCCACTAGGGGCCGCTATGACTTTAAGGAAATATCGGCCTTTATTTGTCCTCAGGGTTGGACTCTTATGAATCCTGAAAAGTTTCGAGGTAATCGGACAACGTACACTCGAGTTACACCCACTTCCTGTTTCGGCGGCGAAACGCACAAAATGGCCGCCCCGCCACGTCCACGCCCTATGACGAAAAGTTTTTCTTTTAACAACTTTTCATCTTTAACATCTTAAGATGGTACAGACCGAGTTTGAAGTTGATCGGATGAAATCTCTAGGAGGAGTTCGTTAAAGTACGACATGTGGAAATGGCCAAAATCGCACTAATTTCGAACTTTGAAATCAAAATGGCGGACTTCCTGTTGGGTTTAGGGTATGGCTCTAATGAAGTTTTTTGTACATCTTGACATGGTACATATGTTTACCAAGTTTCGTGAGTCTACGTTAAACACACTGCAGGGGCTCAATTTTCTTAACTTTCTAGGGGGCGCTAGCAAGCCATTTTTGTGCGCCTATTCCCGAAACCCTTAAAATACGTACATTTTCACCAGACTTGACGCGACTGCCAAATTTGGTGAGTTTTTGAATATGTTAAGGCCCTCAAAAACGGGAAAAAGAAAGAAAGAAAGAATTAAAGCTGCGAGCAGCGATGGACGGGCCCTCGCGCCTCGGCGCGCGTCGGGGTTCCCAGCGGACGGCGCTCCTTGCGACCGTGCATTCGCACGGCACTCAGACGCCGCAAACCGTCACCAATGAAAAGGGAACTCCCCGCCGAGTTCAACGATAGCTCACACAAGACTCTACGTCATACGGTTCATTAGCTGTGAAAGGGGGCGTGGCTAAAGCATAGGGGGCGGGTCCAACCATCACCAATTAAAAATGAAGCCTCTGCTGGGATGAATGATACCTCACACAAGACTCTACCTTAAATGGGTCAGCATGTATGAAAGGGGGCGTGGCTTAAACATAGGGGATGGGCGAAACCATCACCAATGAAGAAGGAAGTCTCTGCTGAGTTCAATGATACCTCACACAAGTGTTTACATCAATCGGGCCATTAGTAATAAAAGGGAGCTTGGCTTGAACATGGGGGCGGGCCAAACCCTCACCAATCAAGAAGGAAGTCTTTGCTGAGTTCAATGATACCTCACACAAGGGTATACCTTAAACGGTTCAAATGTTATTAAAGGGGGCGTGGCTTATGCATAGGGGGCGGGCCAAACCATCACCAATAAAGAAGGAACTCTCTGCTGAGTTCAATGACACCTCACACAAGACTCTACCTTAAACGGTTCAAATGTTATGAAAGGGGGCGTGGCCTGAGTAAATGGGCGTGGCCATATTATAGGGGGCGGCTCAGTATCACACGTAGACCACACATTCTGAGTTTCATGCAAATCGGATGATGTTTGTCATATAAGGCACATTTCCTGTTGCCAGGGGGGGGCGCTATGACCAAAAGTAAATTTTGGCCTGTAGGTGTCCTCAGGCCTGGACCCTTGTCCATCGTGAGAAATTTCGGGCAGATACGACAACAAACACTCAAAATGGCCGCCACGCCACGCCCACACCGTCTGACGAAAAGTTTTTCTTTTAATAACTTTTCATCATTAAGGTGTTGGGATGGTACAGACCAAGTTTGAAGTCCATCGGATGAAATCTGTAGGAGGAGTTCGTTACAGTATAGCACCTTGACTTTTAGGCTTACTTCCTGTTGCCACTAGGGGGCGCTATGACTTTAAGTAAATATCGGCCTTTATTTTTCCTCACAGTCGGACTCTTATGAATCCTGAAAAGTTTTGAGGTAATCGGACAACGTACACTCGAGTTACACCCACTTCCTGTTTCGGCGGCGAAACGCACAAAATGGCCGCCCCGCCACGGCCACGTCCTATGACAAAAAGTTTTTCTTTTAACAACTTTTCATCTTTAACATCTTAAGATGGCACAGACCGAGTTTGAAGTTGATCGGATGAAATCTCTAGGAGGAGTTCGTTAAAGTACGACATGTGGAAATGGCCAAAATCGCACTAATTTCGAACTTTGACATCAAAATGGTGGACTTCCTGTTGGGTTTAGGGTATGGCTCTAATGAAGTTTTTTGTACGTCTTGACATGTTACATATGTGTACCAAGTTTCGTGAGTCTACGTTAAACGCACTGCAGGGCTCAAAATTTTTTTATTTTCCATTTTCGTGCGGCTATTCCCGAAACCCTTAAAATACGTACATTTTCACCAGACTTGATGCGACCGTCAAATTTGGTGAGTTTTTGAATATGTTAAGGCCCTCAAAAAGCCAATTCATTTTACGGGAAAAAGAATAATAGAAAGAAAGAAAGAAAGAAAGAATAATTCCTTCAGTTTCAATAGGGCCTTCGCCGCTGTCGGCGCTCGGGCCCTAATAATTCCTTCAGTTTCAAAAGAATAATTCCTTCAGTTTCAATAGGGCCTTCGCCGCTGTCGGTGCTCGGGCCCTAATAATTCCTTCAGTTTCAATAGGGCCTTCGCCGCTGTCGGCGTTCGGGCCCTAAATATTACACATTATATCTTTAAGCTGCCATTTCTTCCCAGAAGCTCTTACTTTCTTACTTTCAGCCAAAGTGGTAGATCAGGTCTCAGGTCTCTTGATGGACAGCCGGACGGACGGACAACCCAAAAACATAATACCTCCAGCCACGGCCGTTGCAGAGGCATAAAAATACCTTCCGGTATGTTGTATTGTATTGGTGCTGTGTATTCTAACTAACAGCCCTCCCATACCCCAGAAAAAGAAAGGAGAAAAAATTGAATATTTCCAGTGATCTGATATATTGTCTAAGTTAGGTCTGTCAACATTAACGCATGCGATTAATCTAAAAAAATGAATGTGTTATTATTTTTAATAATTTTAATTTTAATTTTTATCAAATGTGACCCCAACATCTTCCCCTTATCGCATCGATGGTTGCGCTTTGTGTGATACGTGTGGCACGGCAAACGCGAGTAAACAATGACAGCAGAGGTGACAGTGCCCACTCTGCTGAATGGCAAGTTTCGTTATAAAAAGCTTCCAGATGGAGGTTTTTATAAAACCAGGGGCGTAGCAAAATATTCTGGGCCCTGTAGAAAGGCATTATCAATGGGCCCCTCCCCACATCCACAGCTATTCATTCTAGCACCTTTTTTTGAGGCCCTCCTCACATGACAGACTGCAGGCTCATCAACATAGTTCAGGACCTGGGGCTTCAAGACATCATTCAGATCGCCACAGGCAATCCATACAAGCTACCTTTGAAGGGAACTATTGTTACGAGAATACATGAACTGTACGACGCTGAAAAAGCTACGAAAGTGAGGCAATTGTTAGAAGGTACTTTTATTGCACTTACTGGAGACCACGTCTGGACATGGACGTCACGAGCAGATGAATATAGTAAGCTGGCCCATATTGCAAAAAGGTACTTGGCTACACCTGCCTCAACAGTGCAATGTGAGAGACTGTTCTCTTTGGCAGGCAAAATTCTGCAGAAGAAGAGGTTATTATCTATCTATTATCTGAGAATATTAACAAGCTAGTCTGCCTGAGCAACTGGTTGAAAGAAGACTAGACTGTATGATTGGTTGACCGGAGGCATGATGCACATCTGTTTTAAGGAATTATCTTTAACCAAGAATGTAGAGACCCTCTGTCCCTTCACATACATTATGGCATTCTTTTTCTAAAATAGGCCTACTTATTGTTCCATTAATTTGAGTTGATTTTACTATGCAAAGAAATTGCAGGTATGCTATATATGGCTTTGTAGCCCACATTACTTTGTAACAGTTGTTGGTTACTCCTAAATATGTCTGCAGTTCATATCAATGCTTCAACAAATTAAGATTGTTATTGAACACTTGTTTAATAAATGTTAATGGTTGAAATAATAAAACTGAAGAATGTTTCCAGTTTGTCATGCATTTATTTATTTCAACACTGCATGTTTACAAGTAAATGGATTAATCGTGATTAATCATAGCCCATGACTTTGATTAACTTGATTACATTTTTTTTGTAATTTAAATTTTTATTTGCAAATATGACAAACAACAGCTCATATGGTACAGTTTACAGAAGACAAATAAGACAAAGAGGTCAGATAGTGAAATAACATTTCAGCCAAAGCATAAGATATCCTGGTCACAAGGAATGTAAACAATTAAAAATATATATATCCGATACAGGCCCATAATCAGGCTACTAGTTAGAGGTCAGGTGGACCATAAAGTAATCCCAAATCCCTAGAGCCTCAGGCTCTTGGCCCTTTATCCTAGCCAGCATAACCTCATATGATGCTGTCTCACTCATGAGGAGTTTCCTCTCCTGCATTGTTGGGTTTATGGGTGATTTCCAGTGTATAAAATATAATAAATTGAGCTTTTGTAAAATGTTGACGCCTTACGGTTAAACAGTTTGTCAAGATAGTCAACAATTGAGTTACCCACTTCACCTGACTGATTTGCGAGTATTTCCAAAAGTCTCCTTTCTCTTCCAATTTGTATTTCTGGACTAAATCAGTGAATTACATAAATATACCATCTTTATAAGGGTCACTAATTGTATTTATTCCTTGTCTAGCCACCGTTTACAAAACACTTTCTGCTTCCCTATTTGTACTTCTGGACTGAGCCAAAGCGATGCATAAGGCTGTTTGTAAAGTGAGAGTTTGTGCATTTTATGAATCTTTGCCAAGACCTCACACGAGTGCTTAACAATTGGATTGACCTCCTTCCCTTTGTCATTCCATTGTTGGGATATCACATTTATAGGCTGAAATGGGTAGCAATAGCCTTCTCTATCGTGGCCCACTCTAAGCCAGACACCGTTCCTCTCCAATGGTTGGCAATCTTAGTCATTTCAAATGACAGACTATACAGTCTAATATCAGGCAGGCCAAGCCCTCCTTTATCTTTGGGCGCACACATTTTGCTCATCTTAAATCTGGGCTTCCTCCCTGCCCAGAGAAAGTCTCTGAGATTATCATATTGTTTAAAAATGTGATCAGATGTGTTAAGTGGCAACATCATAGATATGTAGTTAAATTGTGGGGCTATTACCATTTTAATAACATTAACTTTACCCCACAGGCTAAGCTTTAACTTTCCCCATTTTCCTAGATTTGTTTAGATTTTTTGTGGTTCAAAGTTCAGAGTTGTTATCTTGCTGAGATCTGAGCATAATTTGATGCCTAATTATATCATGCCTTTTGGAACCCATCTGAAATTGTATTGCGTTACTACTGCCGGATGACAGTGTTTAGATATCGGCATCGCTTCAGACTTAGTCCAGTTGATTTTATAACCTGATAGCTTGGAGTATTTACAAATGGTGTTCATTAGTGAGGGTAAGGAATTTTGAGGTTACTAGTCAGGAAGAGAATATCATCCGCATACATCATTATCTTATGCTCACTTCTGCCGCTATCTACTCCTTTAATGCCAGGGTTTTCTTTTATGGCCACCGCCAGAGGTTGCAGTGCAATAGTAAATAAGAGGGGCGAAAGGGGACAACCCTGCCGCGTTCCTCTGGAAAGATTAAAGAATAGAAGAAGTTAATCCATTTCATGACAGCAGCTTTGGGATTGCTGTACATTATTTTTATCCATTCATCAAAACCAGGACCAAAACCAAACCTCGACAGGGCCGAGCGTAAAAAAAACCACTCAACCCTGTCGAAGACCTTCTCAGCATCCAATGAGATGGCAGCCACTGGTGCTTTACTGGAAGAGTGAGACCACATTAAATGTATAAGCCTTTGTAAATTGGCTGTAAAAGATCAACCTTTTATATAGCCCACTTGGTCTGTGTGGATAATGTACGGTAAAACCGTTTCAAGCCTTAGGGCCAGCACTTTGGCCAGTATTTTACTCATTAATGAGGTTAATTGGTCTGAAATTAGAAGGATCTGTATGATCTCTGCCTTTCTTAGGAATCAGCTAAATAAGCGCTTCATTAATGACCTGTCTCTCTTAGTTACGCTGTTATAGTTCTAGACTGCCGGGGGACCTCCTTCCTTTGACACACTGAGCTGCTCTCTCCTCTCCCTTTCCATTACCATTTGTGTGCATCCCGTTCCAGAAATGCTTGTTATTAATCCTAGCTTCTGGGGAGTTTACTCCCCGGAGTCTTTATGTTTTTTCCCCCAGCGTATTTCCTTGGAGAACATTGGCACCAAGATCCTGGTTGCAGTTGTCGCCGTGGTCCTGCTGCACTCCCTGCTGAGCTCAGCTGTGCCCTGCAATGTCATCCTGCTTCCTGCTAAACCCTGCTGCTTCCTGCTACGTCCATCCATGCTCTGCTGGGCCACGCTACATCCTGTAACGCCCTGCAGTGCCCTGATATGACATGAACTACTACGACTACCATTTGAAGTCACTGTTCCATTATTATTGTGACTATTATCGCCACTGTTCATCGCATCCCCAACCGGCACCGTCAGACACCGCCTACCAAGAGCCTGGGTCTGTCCGAGGTTTCTTCCCAAGAGGGAGTTTTTCCTCGCCACTGTCGCACTGGTCGCACTGCTTGCTCTTGAGGGAATTACTGCAATTGTTGGGGCTTTGTAAATTATAGAGTGTGGTCTCGACCGACTCTATCTGTAAAGTGTCTCGAGATAACTTGTGTTATGATTTGATACTTTAAATAAAATTGAAATTAAGAGATGGTGGCAGTCCGTCTCAAAAGCCTCCTGAAATACCTTAGTCAATATTGTGTTACGTGTAGCAGGGAGGAGTAGGGGATGGCGGACCCAAAATGCAGAGAGCAGGCAGGCAGGCAGGAGAATGTTTGAAGTGGAGGATTTATTAATGAAACGCAAACAAACCAAGGGAGTCCTGTTAACTGCAGTAGGCATTGACGATTCCAAAAATGAAACAAAAGAAATCCAGGGAGCAAAAAACCAGACACGAACAAACACTGGGAGACACGACAGGCACAAGCAAACACACAAAATGATCTGACACTGGACAAGGGGAACACCAAGACTAAATACAGAGGGTAATGAGATAACACAAGACAGGTGACACAAGGGCTGGGAAACAGGTGAAACACATTAGGCTGGGCAGAGCAATCAAAAAAGGAGGGAAACACAAGACAGGAAGTAAATTGGACAAGACAAGACAGAAAACCAGAGACGTCAAAATAAAACAGGAAACTGAGCAAAATACAACACAGAAAACAGACTACCAAACTAAGACAACAACAAAACCATAACAGTACCCACCCCCAAGGGACAGATCCCAGATGTCCAAAAAAAAACAAAAAAACCAAGGAGCAAAAGACAAACCAGGGAGGGCGGAGGGGAACAGAGGTGGCACAACAAAAAACCAACCCAGGGAGGGCGGAGGGGTCCGGAGGAGGGACGACCCAAACAGTCAAGATAAGCCAACCCCGGAGGGGTGAGGGAAGGCACTGGAGCCCTGGGGCACAGGGAACAGAGAGTACTGGGGCAGCAGGGGACAGAGAGGCCTCTGCAACAGGAGGCCACAGAGAAGGCAGAATCCTTCAGGTGGCCGGCGACGAAGGTAGAGCCCCTCAGGCGACCAAGCAGGACGGTGAGGACTCCGAGGTGGTCGTCGGCAAAGGCAGAACCCTTCGGGCGGCCGGCGGCAAAGGCAGAACCCTTCGGGCGGCCGGCGACGAAGGCAGAACCCTTCGGGCGGCCGGCGACAAAGGCAGAACCCTTCGGGCGGCCGGCGACAAAGGCGAATCCCATCAGGAGGCCGAACAGGACGACTCCCCGGCAACCGTCGGCGGAGGCGATATCCCTCTGGCGGCCGTCGGCGAAGGCGATACCCCTCTGGCGGCCGTCGGCAAAGGCGATAACCCTCTGGCGGCCGAACAGGACGGCTCAGGCTGAACCCCTCAGGAGACTTGGCAGGCCGGTGAAGGCTAAAACCCTCCGAGGGCCGGGCAAGCAACGGGTCAGCTGAGCTGGAGCCAGGCGACGAGTCAGCTGGGCTGGAGCCAGGCGACGAGTCAGCAGAACCAGTGTCCGCCAACAAGGTAGCAGGAACAGGAGTCGGCCGGACCGCCGACAGAAGCCGGGGGGGGCAGGAGTCGGCCGGACCGCCGACAAAACCCGGGGGGCAGGCGTCGGCCGGACCGCCGACAAAGGCACAGTCTCTGGGGGACAGGGCAAGGGCATAGTCACTGAAATGCCTGACAACGGAAATGTCCCTGGGGCAGTCACCGGGGCGCCGGAGACCGGCAAAGTCTCAGGGAGAGCGGTTGACGCAGACTCTGGGAGGTCTGGGAGGTCTGGGAGGTCGGGCGACGCAGTCTCTGGGAGGTCAGGCGACGCAGACTCTGGGAGGTCTGGGAGGTCGGGCAACGCAGACTCTGGGAGGTCGGGCGATGCAGACTCTGGGAGACTCTGGGCAGTTGTACATCAGCAGCGGTTCTGGGCAGCTGCACGTCAGCGGCGGGTCTGGGCGGCTGCACGTCAGCGGCGATTACGGGTGGCTGCACGTCAGCGGCGAAACAGGGAGGCCGCTAGCCAGCCGGGGTACCGAGAGGCCGCTAGCCAGCCGGGGTACCGAGAGGCCGCTAGCCGGCCGAGGTTCTGGAGGACCGCTAGCCAGCTAGGGATCTGTGAGGCTGCTAGCCAGCCAGGAACCAGGAATGCTGTTAGCTAGCCAGGGATCTGTGAGGCTGCTAGCCAGCCGGGAACCAGGGATGCTGCTAGCCAGCCGGGGATCTAAGAGGCTGCTAGCCAGCCGAGGCTTGTGGTGGCAAATTTTATTTTAACCATTTGTTTAATGATATTAACCATTGGTTTAATGATTGTTTTATAATGCCACAATATTTAGCTTCTTCATGTGTAGATTCAAAAGGCTCCAAGTGAAATAGTTGGCAACCGTGAACTATAGCCCAGTAGAATTATTTAGTTTTACTAGTTTGAACCTTCTCACATTGTTGACTTTTTAGCAGACAAAGTCGAGAAGGCCACAAACCGTGTCTCCTTCTGCCTCCTGAGAAAAACTGTTGTTTAGGCTAATGAAAAGAACAGGAGCAGAGGGGAAGGTGAGACAATGGTGTGACTGTTAATGATGTCTCTTTTCAACTACGGCCATACTAAGAGATACATTTAGAGGGGTGGCTTAACGGAGTTTCTTCACTATATGATGTTTTGATGTTTAGACTTTAGGTTAGAAAGACATTTTCAGTTGTGCTGCATGTGCCTTTGAAACTGTGTTTTCTCCATTTGCAAATGTAAATAAATACTCAAAGACCAAACTTTGGTTTAATTCTCAGACGGTTATTTGTTTTGATTTTATCATGAATATCGCTAACTTTGCTGCTTCAAGGAAAACTTCCACGACAGGATGGATGAGTTAACAGGATGAGTTAACAGAGAAAAGAGCTCCGTTGGGTCGCTGATGACGATGGATGCTATCCAGGGATCAAAAATCACCTGCCTCATACCCCTAAACCTTTAAAAAGGTTTTTCAGAGAGAAGAGGGTTAGTACCGCGGAGCGCTCTTGACTGTTTTCCACTCCAATAAAAACGAACAGGGAGAGATTTCAAGCAGCACGGTGAGATAAAATTGATTAATTACAATTGGATTGTGAATTCAAGGTTTTGAACAAACATTCTAAACAAGCAACCGTTGCTAAACGAATTGAGTAATGAATAATTGATGTAATTATTCTCTTAACTAAAGAGAATAAATGAAACTAATTCTGACTTTTGGGAAGTGAGTAATTTGATATGTGTTGTGGGTTATTTTGGGTAACAAAGATATAACTGAGGTTATGAATGACATCTTTTGGCAGACACCGACATATTTCTGATGCTGGCGGGACAACTGATTGACAGAAAAGACAGACGTAGGACTGGTCAAAAGTTAATCAAAGGATTAACTAGATTAGGCAGAGAGGCCTAAAAAATCCATCTACGAAACTGATAGCACGTTTCTTGATTAAAGAGGCGGACTGCAGTACAAATGAAATAGTTTACTATTTAAGAGATTTTCACTGCAGGGTCGCACCGGGTTTTGCGAGGTTTGCCGAAAAAAGAACTAAGTTTTGTGGTGACGATCACATCAAAAAAGAAATAGTATACTATAAAGTTTCTGTCAATGAAGGGGAACGAAACCCTCCCAGCCGAGCAATGCATCTGGACCCATTGTGGGTGAGATGGGTCAGAAATATGGACCAAAAATTTTGGATTGTTTGCGATGTCTGTCTGGTCAAAACGTTTTGGCTTTCCGAGAAACGGATCTTTGTGTACAAAGACACGGAGAATGTTAAAGCAAGATTTTAGAAGAAGTAGAAAGAAAATTAATGGGAAAATCAATAATTAAGACAGAGGATTTAAAGCTACTGGGTATAAGAAAAACAAAGAATGTTTTAAAATATAGATAAAACAGTGAGACAGGGAAAGATTGCAAAAACACACATGCACCAATCAGTTCTAACCAAAGCCCATGTTCTAAGCTTTCTCTAAAAATCAGGAAGACAAGCTGGAGAAACGGAGGGACGAAGAGGACACAGACTCAACAATCGGACAGGACCGACAACATCAGTCACACCTGCATCGGGTGGAAAGACCAACGAGTTATGTGAGAAAACCATGTTTGAAGCGTTTGTCTGCATGTTACAAACAGGCTGGTGGGCAACATATGGACGCGGACCGAAAAGGCCACTCCCACAAAGGACGTGGGTCGAGCCAGAGGGTGCCGCGTGCGGGTACCGTGGGCAAAATGGTGAGCCCTGCAACCCAGACCAGTGTTGGTACTGCAAGGACTTTTGACATTGGGTATGAAACTGCCCGAAGAAAAAGCAAAAAACACCTCAGACAGAGAACAACACCTGTCCCTCTGATTGACTGAGTCCAAAAAAGCTGATGAAGAAGGTAGTGCTACCACACACACACTCGCTTCATGCAATGAAGAAATGCTTTGCACTGATACACTGTTTTGTTTTTTGCTATTAGGGACAATTGATAGGTTAGAAAGTTATGAAAAATAATCTATTCAGTTAAACCATTATAGTATGTTATCTTCTCAAAGCTAGAAGAAAATGCCTACTACTGAGTGTAAAGTTAAAGGGGTTCCACTCACATAACTTGATTATTAGAGCTATAAGATTTGACACTGAAGATTATTTGGTCATTCTATTTGGTCAATTGGGGTTGCAGGTCAAACAGTAAGAGAACAATTCTCTGTTCCTTCTCTGTTCTCTTGTTCAGTTTAGTGTTAACGATTAGATTTTTACTTGAGCCTGTCACCTAGAATGTCTGTATACGTTCCTGATGTCACTGTAAGACTTTTGCTGCCAAAGCTATTGAAGCGTTCGTGAATATGAAACTGTCTCTGCAGTCTCCCCAATGCTGGGACTGCCAGATCCCTAAAAACTGTTCATAAAGACTACTACGTGCATACACGCATACCGCTTGCAATGAAGACATGCTTTTTGCAGAAGAATGGTTATCCCAGGAAAGTTCACCATTATGATTTGAGTATATTCAGATCCTTAGGATCCTGAACTATAAAAGAAAGGGAAAAGTTCATTGTTTTTTTTCCTTCCTTCCATTTGAGTGTCCTGAAAATTTATTAAGCAGAGATTTTAAAATGTCTATTTTGAAATTGAAGCCATTCTTTTCACCTACACGGGTCTGCCCACTGGCTTTAAAGTTGTGCGACTTGATAAAAATCACTCTTTGGCTGACATATTTTTGTTGCAGCCTAAAAGTATGTATTTGTTTACAAATGGTAATGTAACACTTACCATGTCAAACTGTTAATCTCCTGACTACGGTAAAACAAACTGGGACACCTGTAGCTAAGTTTAAGGAATCACAAATATTACATGCATTCCTTTTGTCACCCTTTTTGACCCTGATGAAGATTACGTTGAAAAGTTTTCTTTTGAACAAATCAAAGGACGAGCATGAGTTTTCTTAGGTCTACTGGCATATACACATGTCCAGTGGCGGTTACCTTGACTGATAAACTACATAAGTTTTTCAGAAATTCTAACTCAAAAGCTCAAATTCGGGTTTCTTTGTCTTCAACAGAAGAGGAGACAGACCTAGGACACCTTGTGACTATTTGTAAAAATTGACTGACTGGACTGACACTACTGATAATGTGTTTATTTGTCTCCATCGACAGGAGACTATAGAATACCCATACAACAGCGTATGCCTTGTATTCACAGTGTTCAGATATTCAGAGAACCTGTGACTACAAACAGATGCATATTCACCGCGGAAAAACGAAATTTTTTATCTACTGATGTTTCACCACTTTTTGTCTCAGGTACAGTTTCTACCTTCGGGGCAAAACACAACAAATGTGACGTGGATTGATTGACAAATTGTTAACCTGTAGTCATCAGCTGCGTTCGGACTACAGGCCCCAGAAAACATCAGTACACGCTAAAACAGGAAGTAGCCTAATTGACAGAATCCGAACGCGTTTTTTAACTCTTTATTGACGGATGGGGTTATAGTTCCATGTTTAGATTCTCCAGCACATACACTTATTTTCTCAAGTAACATAAATAAGAAGAATCATTTTATTACGAATGTTAAAGTTTTGTTTCATTCAGGACCTTCAAGCAGTAAATGCAGTGGGTCTATGCTCGAGCACCTAGTGTCTCCCAAAGCTAAACATAACATTCTGTCGGGAATGTTAAAGGTTTTGATTCTCCTTGTTGTTTTGTCTAACGTTTTTCTTTCCTCAGCGTTCCAGTAGAAAAGACAATAAATATCGTTTTATAGTTCTGGGTGATGGTAAGCTGTACACCTTAACACACCTTTGTGAGGAATACATTGAGTTGTTAACCAATGATGCCATAAATTACCAAAAGAATAACAGTGTGTTTGTATGTACCCTGGAGAAATCCTTTCTTTGACAGAGGACAGCCAGAGGAGGACACACACACACACACACACACACACACACACACACACACACACACACACACACACACACACACACACACACACACACACACACACACACACACACACACACACACACACACACACACACACACACACACACACACACACACACACAACAACAGTAGTACAAGTGAAATTTTGGTTTAAAGAAATGATTTTGATATACATTTTTGTTGAATGTTATATGATATGATGCTTCCCATACAATATTTAGCTTCTTCATGTGTAGATTCAAAAGGCTCCAAGTGAAATAGTTGGCAACCGTGAACTATAGCCCAGTAGAATTATTTAGTTTTACTAGTTTGAACCTTCTCACATTGTTGACTTTTTAGCAGACAAAGTCGAAGGCCACAAACCGTGTCTCCTTCTGCCTCCTGAGAAAACTGTTGTTTAGGCTAATGAAAAGAACAGGAGCAGAGGGAAGGTGAGACAATGGTGTGACTGTTAATGATGTCTCTTTTCAACTACGGCCATACTAAGAGATACATTTAGAGGGGTGGCTTAACGGAGTTTCTTCACTATATGATGTTTTGATGTTTAGACTTTAGGTTAGAAAGACATTTTCAGTTGTGCTGCATGTGCCTTTGAAACTGTGTTTTCTCCATTTGCAAATGTAAATAAATACTCAAAGACCAAACTTTGGTTTAATTCTCAGACGGTTATTTGTTTTGATTTTATCATGAATATCGCTAACTTTGCTGCTTCAAGGAAAACTTCCACGACAGGATGGATGAGTTAACAGGATGAGTTAACAGAGAAAAGAGCTTCCGTGGTCGCTGATGACGATGGATGCTATCCAGGGATCAAAAATCACCCTCGCCTCATACCCCTAAACCTTTAAAAAAGGTTTTTCAGAGAGAAGAGGGTTAGTACGCCGAGCGCTCTTGACTGTTTTCCACTCCAATAAAAACGAACAGGGAGAGATTTCAAGCAGCGGTGAGATAAAATTGATTAATTACAATTGGATTGTGAATTCAAGGTTTTGAACAAACATTCTAAACAAGCAACCGTTGCTAAACGAATTGAGTAATGAATAATTGATGTAATTATTCTCTTAACTAAAGAGAATAAATGAAACTAATTCTGACTTTTGGGAAGTGGAGTAATTTGATATGTGTTGTGGGTTATTTTGGGTAACAAAGATATAACTGAGGTTATGAATGACATCTTTGGCAGACACACATATTTCTGATGCTGGCGGGACAACTGATTGACAGAAAAAGACAGGATCGGACTGGTCAAAAGTTAATCAAAGGATTAACTAGATTAGGCAGAGAGGCCTAAAAATCCATCTCCGAAACTGATAGCACGTTTCTTGATTAAAGAGGCGGACTGCAGTACAAATGAAATAGTTTACTATTTAAGAGATTTTCACTGCAGGGTCGCACCGGTTTTCGCGAGGGTTTGCCGAAAAAGAACTAAGTTTTGTGGTGACGATCACATCAAAAAGAAATAGTATACTATAAAGTTTCTGTCAATGAAGGGGAACGAAACCCTCCCAGCCGGAGCAATGCATCTGGACCCATTGTGGGTGAGATGGGTCAGAAATATGGGGCCAAAAAATTTGGATTGTTTGCGATGTCTGTCTGGTCAAAACGTTTTGGCTTTCCCAGAAACGGATCTTTGTGTACAAAGACACGGAGAATGTTAAAGCAAGATTTTAGAAGAAGTAGAAAGAAAATTAATGGGAAAATCAATAATTAAGACAGAGGATTTAAAGCTACTGGGTATAAGAAAAACAAAGAATGTTTTAAAATATAGATAAAACAGTGAGACAGGGAAAGATTGCAAAACACACATGCACCAATCAGTTCTAACCAAAGCCCATGTTCTAAGCTTTCTCTAAAAATCAGGAAGACAAGCTGGAGAAACGGAGGGACGAAGAGGACACAGACTCAACAATCGGACAGGACCGACAACATCAGTCACACCTGCATCGGGTGGAAAGACCAACGAGTTATGTGAGAAAACCATGTTTGAAGCGTTTGTCTGCATGTTACAAACAGGCTGGTGGGCAACATATGGAGCGCGGACCCGAAAAAGGCCACTCCCACAAAGGACGTGGTCGAGCCAGAGGGTGCCGAGGCGGGTACCGTGGGCAAAATGGTGAGCCCTGCAACCCAGACCAGTGTTGGTACTGCAAGGACTTTGGACATTGGGTATGAAACTGCCCGAAGAAAAAGCAAAAAACACCTCAGACAGAGAACAACACCTGTCCCTCTGATTGACTGAGTCCAAAAAGCTGATGAAGAAGGTAGTGCTACCACACACACACTCGCTTCATGCAATGAAGAAATGCTTTGCACTGATACACTGTTTTTGTTTTTGCTATTAGGGACAATTGATAGGTTAGAAAGTTATGAAAAATAATCTATTCAGTTAAACCATTATAGTATGTTATCTTCTGAAAGCTAGAAGAAAATGCCTACTACTGAGTGTAAAGTTAAAGGGGTTCCACTCACATAACTTGATTATTAGAGCTATAAGATTTGACACTGAAGATTATTTGGTCATTCTATTTGGTCAATTGGGGTTGCAGGTCAAACAGTAAGAGAACAATTCTCTGTTCCTTCTCTGTTCTCTTGTTCAGTTTAGTGTTAACGATTAGATTTTTACTTGAGCCTGTCACCTAGAATGTCTGTATACGTTCCTGATGTCACTGTAAGACTTTTGCTGCCAAAGCTATTGAAGCGTTCGTGAATATGAAACTGTCTCTGCAGTCTCCCCCAATGCTGGGACTGCCAGATCCCTAAAAACTGTTCATAAAGACATACCACAGTACATACACATGCTTGCAATGAAGACATGCTTTTGCAGAAGAATGGTTATCCCAGGAAAGTTCACCATTATGATTTGAGTATATTCAGATCCTTAGGATCCTGAACTATAAAAGAAAGGGGAAAAGTTCATTGTTTTTTTCCTTCCTTCCATTTGAGTGTCCTGAAAATTTATTAAGCAGAGATTTTAAAATGTCTATTTTGAAATTGAAGCCATTCTTTTCACCTACACGGGTCTGCCCACTGGCTTTAAAGTTGTGCGACTTGATAAAAATCACTCTTTGGCTGACATATTTTTGTTGCAGCCTAAAAGTATGTATTTGTTTACAAATGGTAATGTAACACTTACCATGTCAAACTGTTAATCTCCTGACTACGGTAAAACAAACTGGGACACCTGTAGCTAAGTTTAAGGAATCACAAATATTACATGCATTCCTTTTGTCACCTTTTTGACCCTGATGAAGATTACGTTGAAAAGTTTTCTTTTGAACAAATCAAAGGACGAGCATGAGTTTTCTTAGGTCTACTGGCATATACACATGTCCAGTGGCGGTTACCTTGACTGATAAACTACATAAGTTTTTCAGAAATTCTAACTCAAAAGCTCACATTTCGTGTTTCTTTGTCTTCAACAGAAGAGGAGACAGACCTAGGACACCTTGTGACTATTTGTAAAAATTGACTGACTGGACTGACACTACTGATAATGTGTTTATTTGTCTCCATCGACAGGAGACTATAGAATACCCATACAACAGCGTATGCCTTGTATTCACAGTGTTCAGATATTCAGAGAACCTGTGACTACAAACAGATGCATATTCACACGGTAAAAACGAAATTTTTATCTACTGATGTTTCACCACTTTTTGTCTCAGGTACAGCGTTATCTCTGGGCAAAACACAACAAATGTGACGTGGATTGATTGACAAATTGTTAACCTGTAGTCATCAAGCTGCGTTCGGACTACAGGCCCCAGAAAACATCAGTACACGCTAAAACAGGAAGTAGCCTAATTGACAGAAATCCGACCGTGTTTTTAACTCTTTATTGACGGATGGGGTTATAGTTCCATGTTTAGATTCTCCAGCACATACACTTATTTTCTCAAGTAACATAAATAAGAAGAATCATTTTTATTACGAATGTTAAAGTTTTGTTTCATTCAGGACCTTCAAGCAGTAAATGCAGTGGGTCTATGCTCGAGCACCTAGTGTCTCCCAAAGCTAAACATAACATTCTGCAGGGAATGTTAAAGGTTTTGATTCTCTGTTGTTTTGTCTAACGTTTTTCTTTCCTCAGCGTTCCAGTAGAAAAGACAATAAATATCGTTTTATAGTTCTGGGTGATGGTAAGCTGTACACCTTAACACACCTTTGTGAGGAATACATTGAGTTGTTAACCAATGATGCCATAAATTACTAAAAGAATAACAGTGTGTTTGTATGTACCCTGGAGAAATCCTTCTTTCTTTGACAGAGGACAGCCAGAGGAGGACACACACACACACACACACACACACACACACACACACACACACACACACACACACACACACACACACACACACACACACACACACACACACACACACACACACACACACACACACACACACACACACACACACACACACACAACAGTAGTACAAGTGAAATTTTGGTTTAAAGAAATGATTTTGATATACATTTTTGTTGAATGTTATATGATATGATGCTTCCCATACAATATTTAGCTTCTTCATGTGTAGATTCAAAAGGCTCCAAGTGAAATAGTTGGCAACCGTGAACTATAGCCCAGTAGAATTATTTAGTTTTACTAGTTTGAACCTTCTCACATTGTTGACTTTTTAGCAGACAAAGTCGAGAAGGCCACAAACCGTGTCTCCTTCTGCCTCCTGAGAAAAACTGTTGTTTAGGCTAATGAAAAGAACAGGAGCAGAGGGGGAAGGTGAGACAATGGTGTGACTGTTAATGATGTCTCTTGCACTACCGCCATACTAAGAGATACATTTAGAGGGGTGGCTTAACGGAGTTTCTTCACTATATGATGTTTTGATGTTTAGACTTTAGGTTAGAAAGACATTTTCAGTTGTGCTGCATGTGCCTTTGAAACTGTGTTTTCTCCATTTGCAAATGTAAATAAATACTCAAAGACCAAACTTTGGTTTAATTCTCAGACGGTTATTTGTTTTGATTTTATCATGAATACGCTACACTTTGCTGCTTCAAGGAAAACTTCCACGACAGGATGGATGAGTTAACAGGATGAGTTAACAGAGAAAAGAAGTCCGTTGGGTCGCTGATGACGATGGATGCTATCCAGGGATCAAAAATCACCTGCCTCATACCCCTAAACCTTTAAAAAGGTTTTTCAGAGAGAAGAGGGTTAGTACCGCGGAGCGCTCTTGACTGTTTTCCACTCCAATAAAAACGAACAGGGAGAGATTTCAAGCAGCACGGTGAGATAAAATTGATTAATTACAATTGGATTGTGAATTCAAGGTTTTGAACAAACATTCTAAACAAGCAACCGTTGCTAAACGAATTGAGTAATGAATAATTGATGTAATTATTCTCTTAACTAAAGAGAATAAATGAAACTAATTCTGACTTTTGGGAAGTGAGTAATTTGATATGTGTTGTGGGTTATTTTGGGTAACAAAGATATAACTGAGGTTATGAATGACATCTTTTGGCAGACACCGACATATTTCTGATGCTGGCGGGACAACTGATTGACAGAAAAGACAGACGTAGGACTGGTCAAAAGTTAATCAAAGGATTAACTAGATTAGGCAGAGAGGCCTAAAAAATCCATCTACGAAACTGATAGCACGTTTCTTGATTAAAGAGGCGGACTGCAGTACAAATGAAATAGTTTACTATTTAAGAGATTTTCACTGCAGGGTCGCACCGGGTTTTGCGAGGTTTGCCGAAAAAGAACTAAGTTTTGTGGTGACGATCACATCAAAAAGAAATAGTATACTATAAAGTTTCTGTCAATGAAGGGGAACAAACCCTCCCAGCCGAGCAATGCATCTGGACCCATTGTGGGTGAGATGGGTCAGAAATATGGACCCAAAAAATTTTGGATTGTTTGCGATGTCTGTCTGGTCAAAACGTTTTGGCTTTCCGAAACGGATCTTTGTGTTACAAAGAAACGCGAGAAAAAAGATAAAAAAAAAAAAAAAAAAAAAAAAAAAAAAAAAAAAAAAAAAAAAAAAAAAAAAAAAAAAAAAAAAAAAACAGTGAGACAGGGAAAGATTGCAAAAACACACATGCACCAATCAGTTCTAACCAAAGCCCATGTTCTAAGCTTTCTCAAAAATCAGGAAGACAAGCTGGAGAAACGGAGGGACGAAGAGGACACAGACTCAACAATCGGACAGGACCGACAACATCAGTCACACCTGCATCGGGTGGAAAGACCAACGAGTTATGTGAGAAAACCATGTTTGAAGCGTTTGTCTGCATGTTACAAACAGGCTGGTGGGCAACATATGGAGCGCGGACCCGAAAAAGGCCACTCCCACAAAGGACGTGGTCGAGCCAGAGGGTGCCGAGGCGGGTACCGTGGGCAAAATGGTGAGCCCTGCAACCCAGACCAGTGTTGGTACTGCAAGGACTTTGGACATTGGGTATGAAACTGCCCGAAGAAAAAGCAAAAAACACCTCAGACAGAGAACAACACCTGTCCCTCTGATTGACTGAGTCCAAAAAGCTGATGAAGAAGGTAGTGCTACCACACACACTCGCTTCATGCAATGAAGAAATGCTTTGCACTGATACACTGTTTTGTTTTGCTATTAGGGACAATTGATAGGTTAGAAAGTTATGAAAAATAATCTATTCAGTTAAACCATTATAGTATGTTATCTTCTGAAAGCTAGAAGAAAATGCCTACTACTGAGTGTAAAGTTAAAGGGGTTCCACTCACATAACTTGATTATTAGAGCTATAAGATTTGACACTGAAGATTATTTGGTCATTCTATTTGGTCAATTGGGGTTGCAGGTCAAACAGTAAGAGAACAATTCTCTGTTCCTTCTCTGTTCTCTTGTTCAGTTTAGTGTTAACGATTAGATTTTTACTTGAGCCTGTCACCTAGAATGTCTGTATACGTTCCTGATGTCACTGTAAGACTTTTGCTGCCAAAGCTATTGAAGCGTTCGTGAATATGAAACTGTCTCTGCAGTCTCCCCCAATGCTGGGACTGCCAGATCCCTAAAAACTGTTCATAAAGACATACACGTACATACACATGCTTGCAATGAAGACATGCTTTTTGCAGAAGAATGGTTATCCCAGGAAAGTTCACCATTATGATTTGAGTATATTCAGATCCTTAGGATCCTGAACTATAAAAGAAAGGGAAAAGTTCATTGTTTTTTTTCCTTCCTTCCATTTGAGTGTCCTGAAAATTTATTAAGCAGAGATTTTAAAATGTCTATTTTGAAATTGAAGCCATTCTTTTCACCTACACGGGTCTGCCCACTGGCTTTAAAGTTGTGCGACTTGATAAAAATCACTCTTTGGCTGACATATTTTTGTTGCAGCCTAAAAGTATGTATTTGTTTACAAATGGTAATGTAACACTTACCATGTCAAACTGTTAATCTCCTGACTACGGTAAAACAAACTGGGACACCTGTAGCTAAGTTTAAGGAATCACAAATATTACATGCATTCCTTTTGTCACCTTTTTGACCCTGATGAAGATTACGTTGAAAAGTTTTCTTTTGAACAAATCAAAGGACGAGCATGAGTTTTCTTAGGTCTACTGGCATATACACATGTCCAGTGGCGGTTACCTTGACTGATAAACTACATAAGTTTTTCAGAAATTCTAACTCAAAAGCTCACATTTCGTGTTTCTTTGTCTTCAACAGAAGAGGAGACAGACCTAGGACACCTTGTGACTATTTGTAAAAATTGACTGACTGGACTGACACTACTGATAATGTGTTTATTTGTCTCCATCGACAGGAGACTATAGAATACCCATACAACAGCGTATGCCTTGTATTCACAGTGTTCAGATATTCAGAGAACCTGTGACTACAAACAGATGCATATTCACACGGTAAAACGAAATTTTTATCTACTGATGTTTCACCACTTTTTGTCTCAGGTACAGCGCGTTATCTCTGGGCAAAACACAACAAATGTGACGTGGATTGATTGACAAATTGTTAACCTGTAGTCATCAAGCTGCGTTCGGACTACAGGCCCCAGAAAACATCAGTACACGCTAAAACAGGAAGTAGCCTAATTGACAGAAATCCGACCGTGTTTTTAACTCTTTATTGACGGATGGGGTTATAGTTCCATGTTTAGATTCTCCAGCACATACACTTATTTTCTCAAGTAACATAAATAAGAAGAATCATTTTTATTACGAATGTTAAAGTTTTGTTTCATTCAGGACCTTCAAGCAGTAAATGCAGTGGGTCTATGCTCGAGCACCTAGTGTCTCCCAAAGCTAAACATAACATTCTGCAGGGAATGTTAAAGGTTTTGATTCTCTGTTGTTTTGTCTAACGTTTTTCTTTCCTCAGCGTTCCAGTAGAAAAGACAATAAATATCGTTTTATAGTTCTGGGTGATGGTAAGCTGTACACCTTAACACACCTTTGTGAGGAATACATTGAGTTGTTAACCAATGATGCCATAAATTACTAAAGAATAACAGTGTGTTTGTATGTACCCTGGAGAAATCCTTCTTTCTTTGACAGAGGACAGCCAGAGGAGGACACACACACACACACAACACACACACCACACCACACACACCACACACACACCACACACACCACACACACCACACACCACACACACCACACACACACACACACACACACACACACACACACACACACACACACACACACACACACACACACACACACACACACACACACACACACACACACACACACACACACACACACACACACACACACACACACCAGTAGTACAAGTGAAATTTTGGTTTAAAGAAATGATTTTGATATACATTTTTGTTGAATGTTATATGATATGATGCTTCCCATAACAGGTAACGATTTGGATAAATAAAAGGCTAAAAACTTTAATTTGTCTTGGAACTAGCAGACGGTATTTAGTGTTACTTTGGTTTGTAAACTGTAGATAAAAAAGGACATAAACAATGTATTTTGCATAATTTGTCTTAGTTTAATGGTGATATTAAATAAATATAGTTTAAATGAGATTTAATCCTAAAAGCAGTATGTTTCATATCGTACTCTGAGTTTTTGATTTGCTATATCACAAATTGTCTAAACTAAATAAGTTGACGTTGAAACACTTTACTGTGGTGAATTTCATCTAAAGAAATTATTTATTGAACTTTGGTTACTGATAAACAGGATTTGCTGTAAAACCTAGAACAATGTTAAGGATTAGAATATTAAACAGATTATTTATATTGCTTTTGAGTCATGAGCTTTGTCATGTCTCAAATAGGAGGGATATAGTAGCAATGATAAATAAGGGGTTTAATAAAGAGAAATAGATAGTGTTAAATAATTTTAGTGTTAAATAATTTTTCTAAAGACGTTTGAAACATTTGTTGTGACATCACTGTAGCTCCAGTTTAAAAGATCTTGAATAACCAAAGTGCTAGAATAGTTAACAGTACATTTAAAGAAAAAATCTGCTTAGCTGAGAACAAAATTGACAAAATTGATAGTTCAACTGTAAACAAAAGGATCATCTACCCCTGATTGTTTTTGTTTTGTTGGTTCTGATTTGCTTTTTGATTTTTGACATAGGTAGGGAGAGGCCCATAATAAAAAACACCTATTTCTTCCACGGCAGTATAAGGGAAATGATAGGTTAGGTTATTGCGTGAGAATTTTCTTCTGCTCTTTTGGCCGTAAGAATCCAGGTGTCAAGCCTGGGGATTCCGTGGTGATAACAACTTCAGGAGGAAGGATTGGCAAATAGACGGTGACAGAGACCATCGCGATCCTTCCAGAGACACAGGGCAGTGAAGGTTCCAGGGAGAGTCACCTGGATACACGCATCACTACAAAAGGTTCCAGATGAGGAGAAGAGGACAGGTTTTTCTACAACCTGCAACAAGTGATGAGCAGATCCTCTGCTGAGTCACCCACGTGCCATTTCTGAAGCGACAGAGGAAACTGGAGTTTTTCTCACTGTTTGCAACACGTTGAGAGAGGAGGAAAACAAGAAGTTTTTCCAAGGAGGAAAAACCAGAAGCTACATATTGGTATTGTAGCCTGCTGTTTAAAATCTTTTCAGAAGACTGCAGTGAGACTGATCTCTTCTCTGACAACCACAGCATTTCAGAGCACATTCTCTGACAGTGACAGCAGAATACACTTCACAATTGTAGAGGACACAACACCTCTCTCTCTCTCTGAACACACACTGCACAGTCTTTTGAGGAGCATCTGACATTCCTCTGAGACAAACACACGCACTCTCAGCAGAGTGCCTTGAAACACACACACACATGAAGCAGATGGACAGAAAGGACTGAAACAGGGACCCTTCAAGAAGAACAAGGGGGGTTTTGCCAAATTTGTAGTGTTTATTCTTCATTACTGCATTTAGATTTTCTATTGCATTTATGGTTTTTGCATTTTATTTTTGATGAGAGAAAAGTATGATAAATCACGTGTAACCATTTCTCCCAATATTTGCATACAAAAACACTCTAGGAACAATAGTGAAGAACATGGAGGAAAAGACGAGTGATACATTCACTACTTTCTATGTAAAGGAGAAAATGGTGGTTGGAATACAATAAGTACTACTACCGAGCTAATATTACGGTAATGATTAACTTACGTCCACTCTTATGTTCCAATAACAGGCATTCGGATGGTTGGTATACAAATGCTACTAAATTGGGGCTAATTAGGGGTTTTGTACCTTATGTGGTTCCTCATGACCACACAAACTCAACTGATAGATTGATGAAAGAAAGTAAATTATTCCTAAACAACAATATTGTTAATATTGAACAAAGTAAAAAGACCTAGGCCATTTTTGTTGTGTGCTTTAGAACTTAGGAAAAGTTCCTTGTGGATCTTTTATTACATTGAAGTAATTTCACTTTCCACATTGACGACACATATAAACACCATATTTGACTTAAACTCTTAAAAGATTATCTAATAGATACATTTTCTAATAAGGAATGACTTGGGTTTTAGTTAAGAAATGTATGCGTGATGTAAGTTAGAATGATTTTTGTTATGTTTGTCCACTATTTCTTCTCTTTCAGAAATAAGCTGTTTCCAGTGAAACCACACACATAGAATAACTGAATTTTATTTGTGCTCTGACAGCACTTAATGAGGTTAGAGACAAGGAGGGGTCAGTTTGATTCTGATTCTTCTCAACTTTCACTCTGTGAGAGCTTTGATAATTGCACTGAGCGTGCTTCAATTGATTTATATTAAAATAACAAATAGGAGGGAAGCATTTGATGGCATTGGATAATTTAATTATCAGCTTTATGGAAAATTTGACTTCGCCGTATGGGTAGATATGACATTAGTAAATGTTCACACTTCACATCAGGTTATTTTAATGTTTAAATACATAACATTCTTTACACAAATTACAAGGCACTAGTCTGATGTGACATTAACCAGTGACATTAAGGTCCAGGGATTTTAGCAGATTTTTTTTTTTTTTGTGTGTTTGCTATGTCGTTACCCTAATCAAGAAAAAGAGTTCACTTCATTCTTATGGTAAATATGATTGAGCCTTCTGACGTATTCCGTCTTTCTGAATATGATAATGTTTGGACACCGTCTCTGATACTGTGGGAGATTGATTCATTTTGTTTTATTCTTTGACGTGAATGCTTGCTACTATTTAAGAGGTTTATTTGTACCTTTCCATTTAACATGTAAGAAATAGACATAAAGATCCATAAGGTTGAATAATAAGAAGTGTGATTAATTCTATAAGGGTTGAATCTTTAAAAGTAAAATTTATTTTTGTGATTATTTTGTAATCAAAAGGGTGAACTGTGGTGGCAAATTTTATTTTAACCATTTGTTTAATGATATTAACCATTGGTTTAATGATTGTTTTATAATTCCACAAGATTTAGTTTCTTCATGTGTAGATTCAAAAGGCTCCAAGTGAAATAGTTGGCAACCGTGAACTATAGCCCAGTAGAATTATTTAGTTTTACTAGTTTGAACCTTCTCACATTGTTGACTTTTTAGCAGACGAAGTCGAGAAGGCCACAAACCGTGTCTCCTTCTGCCTCCTGAGATAAACTGTTGTTTAGGCTAATGAAAAGAACAGGAGCAGAGAGGAAGGTGAGACAATGGTGTGACTGTTAATGATGTCTCTTTTCAACTACGGCCATACTAAGCTACATTTAGAGGGGTGGCTTAACGGAGTTTCTTCACTATATGATGTTTTGATGTTTACACTTTAGGTTAGAAAGACATTTTCAGTTGTGCTGCGTGTACCTTTGAAACTTTTTTCTCCATTTGCAAATGTAAATATATACTCAAAGACCAAACTTTGGTTTAATTCTCAGACGGTTGTTATTCGTTTTGATTTTATCATGAATATCACTAACTTTGCTGCTTCAAGGAAAACGTCCACGACAGGCTCTGGGCGGCTGCTAGCCAGCCGGGATTCTGAGACACAGGACCACCTGGGAACACTAGCAAACTCAGGGACTCTAGGAAGAGCTGGGACACTGGGCAGCTCGGAGACACCAGGAAGTTCAGGGACGCAGGGCAGTGCTGGGACACTGGGCAGCTCGGGGACACCAGAGAGGCTGCCGGCTAGCAGGGAATCAGGGAGGCCGCCAACTAGCCCGGAGTCAGGGGGGCTGCTAGCTAGTGGGGAATCAGGGGGGCTGCTAGCCAGCGGGGAAATCAGAGAGGCTGCTAGCCAGCAGGGAATCAGAGAGGCTGCTAGCCAGCCGGGGATTAGGGAGGCTGCTAGCTAGCCTGGGATCTGGGAGGTTGCTAGCTAGTAGGGGTTCAAAGAAGCTGCTAACTAGCCTGGACTCAGGGGAACTGCTAGCTAGCCTGGACCCAGGGGAGTTGGTAGTTAGCCTAGACCCAGGGGAGGTGCTAGTTAGCCTAGACTCAGGGGAGGTGCTAGCTTGCCCGCGCTCGGGAAGGCCGTAAGCAGGCCGGGAGTCTGGGGGACTGCTAGCTAGCTGGGGCTCAGGAAGGCTGCTAGCTAGCAGGGATTCAGGCAGGCTACTAGCTGGCCTGGACTCAGGGAGGTCGCTAGCTAGCCGGGGCTCATGAAGGCTGCTAGCAGGCACATCAGCCCAGAGTCAGGAGAGCTGCAAGTTAGCCCGGGGTCAGGAGAGCTGCACGTCAGCCCGGGGTCAGGAGAGCTGCACGTCAGCCCGGGGTCAGGAGAGCTGCACGTCAGCCCGGGGTCAGGAGAGCTGCACGTCAGCTCAGGCACACTGGTTACACTGGTCAGCTCAGGCACAGGCTCGCTGGACAGCAAGGACTCTGGGCTGGAGAGAGGGTGAAGCAGGGCATGGCGTCGGGAGCCATGTTGTCGTCTTCCCCGTCTCCACGGTTCCCAGGGAATAGGGCTAGGCGAGTTCCCTCAAAGGATTGCTCGTAGTAGGGGGTATCTGCAGAACCGGCAGCTGCTGAGCTGACAGACAGGCTGGTGGGCATTTGCTGGCACTGGGTTAGGCCGGGAGTGAGAAGAGGAGTGTTGGTGGATGTAGCTGGCTTGGACGCACACTTAGCCAAATATTGAAAAAACGTCAAAAATGTCTCTGGCTCTCCTCCAGGTGACAGAACAGAACAGACAGGACTAGGAGTAGACTGGGTGACGGACATGAAACCTGTAGTTAAACTGCTAGCAGGTGGATGAGTCTGAGTAGAAATGAACCTTTTAACCCAGTCGGGAATTGAGTCCTTAAGCCAGGGCCTGTCGGACACCATTTTACGAGCCAACGACAGAATCGCCGCTTTCTGGCAATCACTGCCTGTCTCTTTCCACATTGCTTTCAGCTCTATCAGGTCACAAAGTAGTTCACAAAGTTCATCAGAAAAATGGCATGCAGGATCCATAATCCAGATATGCCTAGAGCAGCAACCAGTAGACAAAAAAAAATAAAAAAATAAGAGAACCCACCGGGAAAAAGGAAGTACCTCTGCTGGGTCCGAGTGGTCAGATCATTATGTTACGTGTAGCAGGGAGGAGTAGGGGATGGCGGACCCAAAATGCAGAGAGCAGGGAGGCAGGCAGGAGAACGTCTGAAGTGGAGGATTTATTAATGAAATGCAAACAAACCAAGGGAGTCCTGTTAACTGCAGCAGGCAAAAAAAAACGATTCCAAAAATGAAACAAAAGAAATCCAGGGAGCAAAAAACCAGACACGAACAAACACTGGGAGACACGACAGGCACAAGCAAACACACAAAATGATCTGACACTGGACAATGGGGAACACCAAGACTAAATACAGAGGGTAATGAGATAACACAAGACAGGTGACACAAGGGCTGGGAAACAGGTGAAACACATTAGGCTGGGCAGAGCAATCAAAAAAGGAGGGAAACACAAGACAGGAAGTAAATTGGACAAGACAAGACAGAAAACCAGAGACGTCAAAATAAAACAGGAAACTGAGCAAAATACAACACAGAAAACAGACTATCAAACTAAGACAACAACAAAACCATAACATATTGGGGTAATTATATCTATTATTCTTTATAGTACTCTACTGGGAACCCATCGGGTGATTTCCCTGTTTTCATAGCTCTAATTTTCACCTCTTCCTGAGTCACTGGTTTATCAAGAAAGTCTGCCTGCTCAGCAGATAAAGTTGGGAGGTTCACATTTGTGAAAAAGTCCTGCATTGCTGATTTATTTGGAGTATTAGATGATCTATACAGATTGTCATAGAATTCCTTAAAGACATTATTAATTTGCTTAGCAGATGTCACAAGAGAGCCCCCCACTCTTATTGCTGGAATTATGTGAGCTGTCTGGCTAAGAGTCTACCAGTTTTCTCCCCTGACTCATAAAACGTTGTCTTAAGTCTAAACTTTTTTTTTTTTTTAAGCTTTTTTATTAAAAATGTCATGATTTGAAATTTACATTTGCAAATGTTTTTAAATAAGCTTTCAGAATAATGGTTGGCCAAATATTTTTCCAGGTCACGCAATTCTGCTTCCAATTTCTGAATTTTATCAATATGCTCTTTTTTCCTTCTGGAGGTTTGTGCAATAAGTTTGCCTCTAATGTAGACTTTAGATGCCTCCCAAACCATTGCTATTGCAATAGAGACATATTCATTCTCCATCTGCCCCATCTAAGATTATCTGAGTAAATATTTGCACAAAGTTCAACAGGTGCATGATCTGACAGGGAAATAGCATTAATATTACTATCAATAACAGCATTAATCAGGCTCTGAGAGATCGAAACAAAGTCTTTTACTGAGTGTGATTTGTGGCAGTGTGAGTAGAATGTGTATTCTCGTTTACTCTGATTAACCAATTGCCATACATTAATCAGACCATTGTCCTCAATCAGCATGTTAATGGAACCTCTATCCTTAGGTGTTGAGGTTCCTAAAAATCTACTTTTATCAAGAGTCCCATCTAAGACTTGATTGAAATCTCCTGCTAAAATGATTTGTCCTTGTGAATTTCCCAGTATAGTATTAACCTCATGAAAAAAAGAAGGATCTCCTTTGTTAGGCGCATAGATGTTAGTGTTAGTTCCATGCCATTTATGATGGCTTCAAGACAAATAATTCTGCTGTTAGTATCCTTCAATTCCTTCAACACTGAAAAGTTCAACCTTTTATGTACCAATATAAGAACTCAGTTTTTCTTGCTTGAGAAGGAGCTATAATAAACCTGCCCAACCCAGTCTCTTTTAAATTTAGCCTCCTCATCCATGAGCTGTGATTCTTGAATGAATGCTATGTCAGCTTGTTTATGTTTGAGATATAAAAGTACTTAGTGAACTAAGTGAGCATACATGACCAAACTGGTCAACATAAACATTCCCTCTACAATAGAGGAGAAAACACAAAGAAGAAAGTCTCCAACAACTAACTGGAGACTCATTTCACATTAAATCACTCCAGGATTGAGGGAAAAAAAAATCTGCCTAGGACCGTGGGTTGTCCGGTTCGCCCACTAAGTCCCCAGATAGCTACACAAGCATTATCCAACCCCACTCTCAAACTCACCACGTAGATTAGCTGTCAGTTAGACATTAGTCTGTCACATGAGCTGCTGAATGAATTTGACAGCTTCCAACGCATCTTCAAACTTTCGGTTCTTCCCCTTCGAGCAAGTCTGAACTTCACATTCTTGTCATGGAGCAGATGTTTTACTGCAGTGAAAGTTTTCCTCCTCTCAGCTAGCTCCTTGGTCATGTCCTGGAAAAGGGAAAGCGGGAAAGCTTGCATCCATTCCACTCAGCTCCACATTTCTCTCTCGCAACTTTAAGCACTTTGTCTCTTGCGGACGAGCGCAGGAATCTTATCATAATCAGCCTGGGAGGCTGACCCTCATTCGGACGGGATCCACGAGAGCGGTGTGCTCTTTCGACTTCAAACTCATCATTAATATCCATACCAAGACCCTCTGACAACAGCTTTTCTATGCACGCTGTCATGTTGTCCCCCTCAGCCCTCTTTCAAACCCAGCAGAACTTGATTACATTTTTTAATCGATTGACAGTAGTATAAATATAAAACTCAAAAATCAAAACGTGCTACTAGTATGCAACAGAAGGATGTTTTATATGGCTTAACATGTTGATAATTATTTTGAGAGGTACAATTTCTTTGCAAGCAACACCAAATCTGGCCCAAATTGCTTATGGGTGCTCATTTACTGTAGTGTTTTCGTGAGGAACTCAACCAGGAGGTGATGAGGGAAACCAAAATCCATCTGAATCACCACAAAGCCCTGCAGCATAGGGGAGGGGGAGACAGAAGCAATGTGACTAAGAAGTACAACAAATAGAGGCACATGATAAGAAGAAAAAAAGTCAAGAGAACACTTACATCCCGTGGAAGCACCTCTGGGTTAATGATGTCAAATAGGTTAGTCCCCTGTTTGTCCAACAGCCTGGTTAGCTCAATCTCAAGAACTAGAACACACGCCACAAAAGTATTACAGAAAACCACATTATATAACACACCACTTTACCCCTATTCCACAGTAGATGCTGGAAAGTAGATGCTTGAATGTAGCCACCGAACAACTACACAGACGGTAATTTGAACCCTGCTACAACACGTCAACCCAAACCCTTTCTTTTAACCTAACCCTAACTTTTAAGGAGAAATATGTAAAATATGTACCGTATTCATGTATAACATGACCATGATATGTCATCAGATACTAAGCAAACATGCTTTCTTCTGTGACAATCATGCTGTGAACACATTACAGAAATCATACACACATCCATTACAGAGAACTGGATACAGTCCCGTTCATTCCAATGAGAGTGCTCAAAAGTGCATAAATCAATCATGGAGCTCGGATCTTCCGTGTTGACTGGCCCATGACGTCACGATGGCAGTGTTGCCAACTCTTTTCCAATGAAAGTCGCTGGCACCAGCTCCAAAAGTCGCTAAAAGTCGCTAGATGACGACATACGCTCATTTGCATATTTGTGACATCATTACGCAATTATTTGTATAAAGCTAGTAGTGGTTAATATATAACTCTGCAAACCCTTGGTGTTCTCTCAATGAGCTTCATGAGGTAGTCACCTGAAATGGTTTTCACTTCACAGGTGTGCTTTGTCAGGGTTAATTAGTGGAATTTTTTTCCCTTATTAATAAAAAAAGCAAAGGGTGGCTACTTTGAAGAATCTAAAATATAAGACATGTTTTCAGTTATTTCACACTTTTTTGTTAAGTACATAATTCCATATGTGTTCATTCAAAGTTTTTATGCCTTCAGTGAGAATCTACAATGTAAATAGTCATAAAAAAATAAAAGGAAACGCATTGAATGAGAAAGTGTGTCCAAACTTTTGGCCTGTACTGTATATACATATATATATATATATATATATATATATATATATATATATATATATAGGTCAACGGTTATAGAACACCCCAATTTTTCCAGGTTTTTATTGAAATTCATGCTGTTCAATGTCTTATTGTACTCTGAAATGAAAGAATAGAACAAATGAACAATTTAAGTTAAAAAAGAAATCATTGAATCAATTTATAAACCAAAATGTATTAAAAATTTCCCTGACCAACTAGGCACATACTAGAGGGCAGGGCTGTAGTACTCGAGTCCGGTCTTGGACTCGAGTCCGGACTCGAGTCCGTTTTTCTATGGTCTCGGACTTGTCTCGGACTCGCTGGTATTCGGACTCGGACTTGTCTCGGTCACTGGTCTTGCCAAATATGGCTTTTGGTCTCGACCGAATCCAGGTGTCTTTACTCTTTACTATGTTCCCATATAACATTTTCGCCGCTACCTATGTTTGTTTACTAGGAACATAATTAGGGTACGACGCCCCCGATACCGCCCTGATGTACCCAGTCCCCGATTTTGAAGTTAATGTCCCGAGTCCCGACAAAAGCCTGTCCCGGTTTTAGGAGGAGCGGCGTCAGCCAATTTTGCCGGGGCTTCAGCCCCGATTGTTTTGAGTGTAGCCCCGAATGTAACTTTGTCCAGTTTATTTTTCCGAGGCGAATACAACGGGCAGCTACGTACGGGGTCCGACCATGTTGTGTTGGTTGCTATCACCTAGCAACCGTCTCTACGTGAGGAAAGCTGTTAAAGCCGGGTGAAGTTTTCGGAGGAATCATAGCCAAATCAGTGTAATACATTGATGCCATCAACACAAAGTTCCTGTGACGTGACGTTTCCAGTCTATGGTTCAGACTCAACCACACGGAGCTCTGAAGCAGACCTGTGCGTCTCTTAGTGTCCACTCTGTAAAATGCAGCGCAGCCTCAGGTTATAACGGATGCGCTCTACTGTTGACATGCTGCGGTAGATGTGTTGCGTTGTGCTGCGTGTATTTCTGCAGTAGATTCGGGTTTTCCACCACCGATGTCGAGCAGCGCACGGCCACTTCTCTAGCTAAACTCTTTGTCTCATTCAGACACCCAAACAGGGCTCTGTGTCTGTCAGAAGGTCTGAGATCTACAGCAATCACGTAATGCACAGCAGACTATGGTGCAGGTAGATTTCTGAAATACAGTGACTTTATTCTTGTAATAGCCTATTATAACTTTATTTTTCTCCAAATCACGACTCCTCCAAATCACAGAGAACACAGATATACTGTATTTTGAGTGTGCACAAAGTTTTGGACATTGCTCAAACACATCTGAAATATTAATAGGCCTACATTAACAACTAAAGAGCAAAACAGGAGGGGGGAGTAAATGATTCCTAGTCTATGTGTGCTGACTCAGATATAATTAGAAAAGTCCATCCAAAGGAGAATACATATTTGAAAGCAATACAGAATGCCTGTTAGCCTTACTTCAATACATTCCATTATGTTTTTATATTTGGATTGTAATCTATTTTTCTTTTTACATAAAGATATTTGCAGAATACATTGATTACATACATCTAACACTGTTATTATGAGGTATCACCATATATCATCATTCTGTTTTCTTTAGATTAGAATATATGATATCAAGGGGAATGTCTTTACTTAAAAATCCTGGGTGTTGTGACACTGTTTTTGCTTTTAAATCAACAAATAATAACCCCAAATGACTGATAATGTCATGGACGCATTAGACTTTTTTTTCCTGTCCTGGACTCGGTGCTGACTCAGACCTTTTTGGACTCGGTCTTGTCTTGGACTCGAACCTCTCTGGACTTGGTCTAGACTTGGACTCGACTAGTCGTGGTCTTGGACTTGTCTTGGACTCGACAAAGGTGGTCTTGACTACAGCCCTGCTAGAGGGTACTGCATGGCGCTGCAAAATGCTGTGGTAGCCGCTTTGGTTCAGGGTGCCTTTCACTCTGTACAAATCAACGACCCTGGATCCAGCCAAACAGCCCCAGACCATCATGCTTCCTCCTCCATGTTTGACAGTTGATGTCACACACTGAGGAACCATCCTTTCGCCTACTCGACGGCATACAAAAATCCTGCGTGAAGATTTCAAATTTTGATTCATCAGTCCATAGCACCTTCTTCCAGTCTTCAGTAGTCCATTGACGATGTTTCTTGGCCCAGGCAAGCCTCTTTTTCTTATTCTGACTTATTCTGATTCTTGATGCAACTCAAACCTGCAGCTCAAAGTCTTCTCTTTACAGTTGAAACTGAGACTTGCTTATTACGACCACTATTAAGCTGTGCTTGAAGCTGTTGTCCTGTGAGCCGCCTATCACGCAAGCTGTTGACTCTCAGAAATTTGTCTTCTAATTCTGTTTTTCTTCCTGTCAGAGTTTCCCCCAGTTTCGAAGTACCTTTTGATGGTGAAGAATACTGTACTAACTGACACCTTGACTTTCTTCGCAATTTCTCTGTAGGAAAGACCAACATTCTTAAGTGTTATGATGGTCTGTCTGTCTTCCAGTGTTAATTGCCTTTTTCCCGCAATTTTTATGGCAACACACTACTATCTGCAGTACAATACTGTTCAAATAATGCTCACAAGGGTACGGTACCACAGTGTGTTCCAATAATACTTTTATACAAACAGAGGGGTTCGTAAGTAATCCAGACAAGTTGGAACACCTGTGGGAATTGGTAGTACCAACTTTCAAAGCATGATCAACCTCCATTGCTGCAGAAAAGCTTTACCTTGTTAACCCATTTCTTGTTCCCTGAAAAAGGCCTTTTTGTAAAATACTGAAATGTACATTATTTTTCAGTTTTGGGTAACTGCTAAAATTTCAATAAAAAACTAAAATAATTGGGGTGTTCTAAAACTTTTGACCGGTGTTCTAAAACTTTTTACTCTATGCGGCTATTTGGAGAGGATGGCTCCAACATAATTCCGTTGTATCGCATACAATGACAATAAAGATCTATCTATCTAAAGCCAGTATGTTCTCCTTTGAAATTTCTATTCCAGTCCAGAACGTTTGCTTTTGTTTTGGCCTGTGTGTTGCCCCCCACTGCCTATTTTGACACACCGGGTTGCCAGATATAAAACACAAACACAGTGTGCTGCACCTATGAAAGCAGCAACCAAACAAACTGGATCAACAGAGTTAGATTATACCCGATCTAAAAAACCTTGGCATCTTTCTAAACATTCTAAACATTTGCATGACTACAGATAACTCCGGTAGCCTAAATATTGCAGATGCATTTGAAAGATAGAGACAGACGCGAGTATTGAGCCGTACGGACCACAGATTACACAACTAGTCAGCATTTAGCTAACGTTGATGTTGTGTGATGTTGGGTTCAGCTTTTTTCAACCCAGCAAACCGCGTGAGCTTCGGTACGGGGGAGAAAGGGTTCAGGTTGGGCGGGGAGGAGAGACGACTCTCCAGTATTTTGAATTTGGACTGTAGTACCCATTTTAACCCTTGTGTTGTCCTTTGGGTCCCAGTGACCCGAAGGACAACACAAGGATTATGTACTTCCGTTTACTTTGTTGAGAATTGCTCTCTAAACCCTGTTTCTTGTAAAGTAAGAAAAGTTTATTTCTAGAACACAGTTCTAGACACAGTTTAAGCTGACCAAAATGCTGTACAAACAAGAACTAAGGTGCTGTATTAACCCTTGTTTAGAGAGCAATTCTCAACAAAGTAAACGGAAGTACATAATCCTTGTGTTGTCCTTCGGGTCACTGGGACCGAAGGGCAACACAAGGGTTAAATGCTAGCTGTCAGTATTACATATTCTCCTTTAACCCTTCATAGCTAGCTGCTAACTTAAGTGTTAATGCTTGATGCAGTATGCCAATTTTGTTCAGCGACTCATTCAGTTACCTACTTTCGAGCATCTACCTATTTCCACAATTGGAATTAAATAAAACATAACACAACATGCAGCCATTCCGTTCCACTTTCATCTCCTGAAGTTACATTTTGACGCTGCTATAAGTTGATACCATAGCATAGTTTAGTTAAGGGTATTTTCAGGTCAAGTTAGCAATGCTGTTGATTATGATTGGTTATGTATCATCTCTCATCTCAGTAATTGACTTGCTGGTTAAATAAGTTCTTATAGTAATGTCCATATATTTTTAAAATGTTATGTTGACAGTAATTGTATGAAAGCCATTCTAAGGCAACTAGGACTACAGTTGAAAATTAGTCGACTGGCTAACACTGGCGCATTTACAGAAATGTTGATTAATGTGCATTGTCCTAATCAAAATAAATAAATAAAATCTTAAGAGAATGCGTTCTGATGGTGGGGTCAATAGGTTGAGGTTTAAGCCAGGTTTCATTTTATTATGTGTGTACATTTCTTTTTCCCTTACCAGACAGGACCTTGGGAATGCCTATCTTCTCCACAGCTTCTCTTATGAACTCCAGTTGAGCCTCATCTAGCAGCTGGAAAAAGAGAGACTGGTGATTGAACAAGTCCAAACTAACATTCAAATAACAGCATAGTTTCAACAAGCAACATGGACAAAAAAATTATTGAAATGGGAGAAAAATACTTACTTTTGTGTTCTCTTGTAAAATGTTTGTGTTTCCTTTCTTATTATTAATTGTTATCAGAAGAATAATCATGTACTACAATATGTGTCATTTTTACTTTAGGGATTACGCACAACAGACATATATTGTTTATCATACACGTGTGTCATGGCCGAAGTCAAAGAAAGCAAAAGCAGGTCTTTTTCATCTCCCATCTTAAATATTTTCCTCCATGTCCTGTGACTCTAGCTGTATTTAAGCTATAATTGATCTGCATCACTATCATGTCAAATTTCTCAAATAATTTCCTATGCAGCTTTAACTATAGTATTTTCCACATAAGAACATTTTGGTCAGTGAGATCAAGTGAAAATAGCTCTTACTGGTTGATGTTGTAAGGGCAGCTCAGCTTGCAATACAAAGATCCTAGAGAGGAAGAAGGATCACCATCACACACACCAAGCACAGGACATGGACTTATGGTGTGTTCACACCAAACACAAAGCAAATATTTTGTGCAGCACAATTCCATACAAAGTCAATGCAAAGATGCAAACAGACACAAATTCGTGCTGGGCAACACAAATGACGGGGCTGACACAAATACGTAAAATTTGTGTTTTCGACATTCTCCTGACATCCTGATGTTGTTGAATCAGTCATCAATGATACATATCTTAAATGCCCGGGAGTTCAGTTTTAAAGTTACACAGTATGTAGATATATTTGTGTATAAATAATAACATTTCTGTTGATTTATGCCTAATTTAGATCAATCTATAAATTCATTTATCAAATTAAATCTTATTTAAAATACAATTCCAGTGAAATTTTATCCCATAATTTCTTTCACTTTGTGCATTAAAACAGTAATAATAAATAAAGCTGCAAGCAGCAAGGAACATGCAAACTGTGCCTTTCCTTGACCATCTGACACTGCGTTAGTAACACATTATTTCCTGCGTGGATTGTGTGGCACTGGAAATTATGTATTGCAATTTTATTAAGCACTTCCTGTTGAAAAATGGTTTATGTAAGGGCCCGAAGTATTGGGTCACAAAAAAAAAGCAAAAATGCACTACAACTACTCAAAGCGCTTTACACAGTGCAGGCACCATTCACAAACACATATACTGGTGGCAGAGGCTGCCATACAAGGTGCCACCTGCTCATCAAATTTTAGAAGGATCTGTTAAAGGGGTAATAGAAAATTTTTTTTTTTTTTTACGAAAATTTATGGCTAATTGCAAATTTGGTAAGATGTGTCGGACTTTAGCTAGGAGCTCCACACAGTCTGATGAGAAAGCGGCAACCTCCATACCCAGTGAAAGTCACCATTTCCCTGGGTACTGGACTACTAGAATACTCGGGGCTGGCTGCCAGCTGCCGGCATAACTAGAGTAGCTATATTAATAGTTTGAATTTCATCATGCCACTTATATAACATCTACCCCAAACTTACAAAGCTAACAATGGTGTCCGATTTCAATTTAATTAATTGGTTTCGTTAGCTGCGAATGTCACTTCAATCCTATGTGTACAGATCGCGCCTAGTTAGCTTCATTTACGGCGTAATTGGAGTATATTTACAGTTTTAATTTCATCATGCCACTTATATAACATCTACTTCAAGGTCTTATAAAGCTAACAATGGTGTCCGATTTCAATTTAATGAATTTTTTTGAACATTAGGGGTTTTGTTAGCTGCGATTGTCCCTTCAATCCTAGCTAACTGATTCTTGAAACTTTGGCGAAAACATGTCCCACTAAGAAAAGCACCAATTATGTTGGAAATTAATAACATTTTCATGAATAAAAAGAATCAAGGTTATACGCAGGGGGTCCTTTGCACATATGTAAGGTTCTTTTATAGTTTTATTTTTAATTTTTATTAATTTAATGATTATTTGCTGGCCCATTGCATACAAAATCAGTTGTCCTCGGATAGGAGATAATCATTTCAACTTGATTAAAAAAACATAAAGTAATAATTGAATTGAATAATATCTTTACTACATGAAATAGTACATTGTAATATGTTTTAAAAACTACAGTGAGTTTTTAACAATATTTACTATTATTTTGTGGTTGCTCAAAATGTGTCCCACATATTCGTCACCAACTTTCAGATATTTTTAAAAAGCAATAAAGTCAGGCAACTAAAAGGTCAACTACATTCCTGAGGACCCCATTTTCAAACCTTCAGCTCTACTGCATGCTTCAAGATCACTCAAGCTCCCTTAAATTTGCTATTTTCTCTTATCTTTCATATTTTTGGACACTGCTAATGTCGCCACCATAACATGTCAACACCGTCTCTTTTGTATAAAAAATATTAGATTAGATTATGACATAAATGTATACTTTTTAAGAAGAGGTCTGAAGTAGCTAGCAATAGAGGCTAGTCCGCAAATCCGATTTCAATTAATGATTTTTTGTGAACATAGGGGTTTTGTTAGCTGCGACTGTCCCTTCAATCCTATGTGTACAGATCGCAGCTAGTTAGCTTCATTTTCGGCGTAATTAGAGTATATTTACAGTTTGAATTTCGTCACGGCACTTATATAACATCTACCTCAAGGTCTTATAAAGCTAACAATGCTGTCCGATTTCAATTTAATGAATTTTTGTGAATTTCAGAGGAATTCTAAGAGGAGGCTAGCTAGCTCTCATTGATAGAGCTCCATCCAGCCGCAGGCTCTATGAATGAGAATCGCGGACAAGAGGCGTTTATTTCCCCGATCGTTTGTTTAACTCAACACATTATAATTACACACATTATAAGATTAACTGGAACCTGTGGTAAGAGATTGCTGGCGTAACAAGCTCGCTGACCGCACTCTCACTCACACACACCGGCCATTTAGCAGGAAGAGGGGAGCTGCAGGCCCCGGAGCTCTGTCAGGGCAGCGGCGTTTGGTAGTCCAATAACCCAAAAAACGGTGACTTTGCACAGGTATGGAGTTCCGTGGGCTGCCAGCCGTGACGGAGCTCCATCTACCTCACAGCAGGCCGGGGTCTGTGAAGGAAGGCAGGCCAGGCAGCGAGGCAGTAACACTGACAGCACCGGCCGCTGAACTGAACCGCTGAAAATTTGCAATTAGACATCAGTTTTCGTAAAACGGCCCATATTTGATCTCTACATAGTTGATTTCTCGCATAAACAAAAGTGAATTTAATGGTAAAATAGCAGATGAACAATGTATACAATTTCTGAGATCTGCGCGACCTATTCAGAAGACTAAGCTGACCTCAGATCAGTTGTGTAGCCTATGTAAATGTTGGGGCGTGACAAAGAGAGAGACTAGACTTATGACCTGTCTCTCTTAGTTACCTGTTATAGTTACGCTGTTATAGTCCTAGACTGCCGGGGGACTTCCTTCCTTTGACACACTGAGCTGCTCTCTCCTCTCCCTTTCTATTACTGTTACTATTACTGTTACTATTACTATTACTATTTGTGTGCAGCCCGTCCCAGAAATGCTTGTTACTAATCCTAGCTTCTGGGGAGTTTACTCCCCGGAGTCCTTATGCTTTTTTTTTCCCCCAGCGTATTTCCTTGGAGAACGTTGGCACCAGACCCTGGTTGCAGCTGTCGCCCTGGTCCTGCTGCACTCCCTGCTGAGCTCAGCGATGCCCTGCAATGTCATGCTGCGTCCTGCTGAACCCTGCAGCTTCCCGCTACATCCAGTCACTGTTCCATTATTAATGTGACTACTATCGCCACTGTTCATCACACCCCCAACCGGCTCGTCAGACACCGCCTACCAAGAGCCTGGGTCTGTCCGAGGTTTCTTCCCAAGAGGGAGTTTTTCCTCGCCACTGTCGCACTGCTTGCTCTTGAGGGAATTACTGGAATTGTTGGAATTGTTGGGGCTTTGTAAATTATAGAGTGTGGTCTAGACCTACTCTATCTGTAAAGTGTCTCGAGATAACTTATGTTATGATTTGATACTATAAATAAAATTGAATTGAATTGAATTGAATTGAATTGAATAGAGACAAATGAGGAGGAGCCGCTGAGTTGACGTCAACTAGGCGGCTTGTTGAGATTTGCCCATTTTCAGAGGCAGTTTCAAATTGTGAGATTTGCAGAGGAAAGAGGTGTAAATGTGATTTTGAGGTTCTATGTATGTCCTAGTTACCCACCAAACTGTCGTTTTTCAACTATGACAAGGTAAAATCGGTTTTGCATTGTATCACAACTTTAAGGCCTCTAGGAGGAGTTTTAAAAAAGTTCCATGTATATGTTCTCACATGACCTATGACATCATGTCCGAGCTATCGACTATTCCTTCACAATTTAGGGTCACATTAGTATGATTATACCAAACAAAAATGAAACAAATCTGATAAATCCTCTAGCAAAAACCTTGCACAAAATACAAAATGGCAGACTTCTGCTTGGGTGGAGCTAATGAAAGCAAAACGGAAATATGTCTGAAATGATAAGAGCGATGTGAGTAGAACATTTTGTGTTGAACGCGACAGTCATCCAGTAAAACAAATAAGTATTGGACTTGATATAGTGGTGAATATAATTGGAAGGTGTGCAAATGATAATTTCTGTAACTTTCCAAAACCGGCAATCCAACAATCGGGCACACTTAACACAGAGATGGGCCAGATGTGTGCAGGTGAGAAAGTAAACAGTGTTTAAACATCTCTTCCCAGCTCTCTACCAGAACCTTAGTCGTGTGTACAATCAAGTGCAACACCATTAATGCCTTTGGGGAAATGTGCGCCATTATCTACATTATAACACATATCACATTTTGCCCTCTCCATGACCACAGGCTTAGCGCACCTTCAACTGAGGCCATTTGGAACAACTTTCCCTCAGATACGATTGGATGACATGCTGTATGAAATGGTTTGTTTTGAACATACTGACACATTTACTGTGACCGTCTGCCTATGTACAGAAGCAAGTTCTCCATCTATCTATGTTATTGTAGAACCAATAGCTTTCTGACTGATTACTGCAAAAATGTGTGGGTGCTTTCATGAAACCCAAATATATATATATATATATATATATATATATATATATATATATATATATATATATATATATATAAGTTATAAAAGTCGTTCAAAGCCCGTAAGTCTTGTAAAAATCAACAAGAAATGTCTTACTCTGACGGGTTACCATGCAGGAAAAGTTTCTTGTCAGCATAGGAAACTGTGACGTCCGTGGCCACACCCTAGATATAAAAAAAAAAACAATAAAAACGTTACTCAAACACACTGAAATCGTCACAACATATACAACTATCTAACCACATTATGTAGTCACAGATGGTCATATTTTCACTTTTTAACTAAGCCTCGGTCACATAACATGCCAAGATGTAAAAATACTTCACTAAATGCCTTGCTTTGTTGCATTCGCATCAGAAAGCTATTGCGTCAGATTTTAATACAGTGAGGTGGTGGTGATGGAGCAGTGGGTATGACACATGCCTTTGGTGTGGGAGACCCAGGTTTGAATCCCACTGTGATACCTCAACCAATATGTCCCTGAGCAAGACAATTAACCCCTAGTTGCTCCAGAGGCGTGCAACCTCTGACATATATGGCAATTGTCAGTCGCTTTGGATAAAAGCATCAGCTAAATAACATGTAATGGATGTGCATGTCAATTTGCCTCAGAATTTAAAAGCAAAGCTGTAGACTGTAAAGTTTGTATAATTGTGACCTCATATAATAAATAATTTATACTGTATTAATCAACTGTTATTAAAGGGAAATAACAATTTTTTCACTCTTTTATTAGAACACACTTATATTCTATCTCAGTGGTATTGTGGTATTTAATTTTATCATTCCTTACAAATGCAATACCACAGGTTGCCTGGCAGATGATGCCATTTTGACTGTATGAAATGCTTTCCAAACACAGCACATTCACATATAGTATGTGCATCAAACATATTGATAACACATTAATGGCATTCTAAGTACATTGGTCTGCTTTTAAACCATTTTGTTCTTGTACTAAATAACAACAAAATGCCTATTTAAATTATAATAAAAGCCTCATCCAGAACAGTGTTACATTCACCTTCTCCTGCACTGAAACTATTTACCTCCCAGCAGTGGAACTGGACCAAGGGGTTTATATCATCATTAAATATCATTGTCCTATCTCCCGCAAAAGCCTGGCCTGGCAGCGTACAGTACAGAGTGCCAGCAAGTCGCCGGCAGTCAGCCATCCAGTGAGACATAAACATTAGGAACGGGCCAATACTTTCAACAACCTGTTGTCATCCCCAAAAAAAGGCTAAATTTAGCCTTAAATCGGTTTCATGAAAGCAGTGGCACTTAAGTTACCATGGAGATGTATTCAGTGCAGCTAGCCTGATCCAGACTCGACTGATGATTTAAACTGTTTATCCATTACTTTTAGTGTATCAGTGTGAATAAAACAAAGGAAATGGTCACAGATTTTAGATAAGCAGATAAGAAATCCCACTCATGAAGGTTAACAATGAACCCATTAAAAGAGTTAACACATACATACTTAGGGATAGAGACTGATGACCAGTTGAAGTGGGATGCATGTGCCATTGTGCAGGTAAAAAAAACTGCAACAGCGAATTACCATTTGGTTTGTGTATCTTTGCGTATGTGCACCTTGACCACCCGAATTTCTGTATTTTGAGATAATAAAGTTTACCTTGACCTTTACCTTGAATAGAACACAAATATATGGATATAATGGGATAGATATCCCTTTAAAAAATCATGTATGTATGTATGGATGGATGGATGTATGGATGAATGTATGGATGCAATAATTATTTCTATTTTTCAAATTGGGAATTACTGTACCACACTACACCATAGAGCAGTACAGTGGTGTGCAGGATACATGTATTTTAGTAGTGTGGGATGCATCAAAACAGATCAACATTCAACTCATAAAAATTCTGTTTTCTTTAACTTTCTATTAAATGTCTGAAAATGTCCTGTCACAAAATAAGTAGCAAAATACCGTTTGAAAGGAGAGTGTTGGTGTGCCTTGACTCCCACAGTGGAGCTGCCCAGAGGCCTTCCCCCAAACAGTTGTACCCAAGGTGGAGGTGTTTAGGGAGGGAACAGATGAACTCCAGACTCTTAGCTCTGGAGAACCTGATTCCAGTAAACACTGAACACACAAACGCAAAATAATATGTCTCACCTGATAAAGGTGTATATGTTTGCATTTGGGAGTGTGCAGGGATGAGAAGTGTTACCTTTCTAATAAATTCAGGCATGGCACTAGAGAGATTTGTCTTGAAAAGTTCCTGAAATCACATTTATCAACATAAACAAGAAAATAAACTGCAACAGTTGAAACATCTGTGACCAGATTACCTGGTTAGCTAAGATGTACAGGCACATAGCATATTTTATGTTTGTAGTATTTTTTGCATATGCAAAACCAATAAGAATATTACTCAGGTTCCAAAAAGAAGTAAGTAAGCTACCATCAAAGCCAATTTTATCAATAAGATACTACATCCATATGTGATGTTAAATGTGCCCCACCTGGATGTTTTACAGTACATGTTTGAAAGTGATGTGCTTACAGTTAGCTCTGCTCCAGAGATGTAGAGTTGGAAACGACCATCTTGGTGGGCAGCAGTAAGCATGGGGTTGAAGACCTGGTCTGGGGTTAAACACAAGTTATAGCTGTACTAAACAAGATTTTTAGTAGAATTACATCTGTTATTCACAAAGAGAGGAGAGAATCTTTATAACTGAGACACTGGCCTACCCTGCTGCTCATGAGCTGCTGCTCTTTGACTATTCAATTCAGTTTTATTTATAGTGTCAAATCATAACAGAAGATATCTCAGGACATTTTTAATATAGAACAGGTCTAGTCTACATCCTAACATTTTCAGGGACATAACCCCCATGAGCAACAGGGGCAAGAAGAAACTCCCCTTTAACAGGTAGAAAGTTTGGGCAGAACCAGATGGCTATGAGACAGAAAGAGAGAAGTGTGAAGTAATTTAGATATATATTTACTTATTGAATTTATACTTTAGGTTTATTGAGGTTATGCTTTAAAATGTCCTTAAATTACTATAAATGTTTTACCAGTCATAACAGCTGGAAAACAAATAAATGTGAAAACTGCCTTACACAAGATATATCTAGAAAATCAAGTTTCTACATCATTTTACCGCACAAAGGTCATAGTTTATCAGGGGAAACTAAAAGTTGCTGTCTACAATAATATCAATAACTATACCAACCTTAGACAAGGACAACAAAATAAAATTGCATTCAGTGACAAACCTTTTTTAATTCTTGCTTTCTATATATATCTGCACATATCAATTATGATATGTAAAAGGTTAGGGAAAGATTAAAGGAGAATTCCGGACAATTTTTACGTTAATCTTGATCCCTGTAAATATGCGTGTACTTTCATTTGAAAAACCCCGACCGGAATCGGTGCAGGCAACACGGTGTAGCTGCAGCTACGTGTACAAGCTTCCACTGAGCTAAAACGGCAGTTGTCAGGGCAAGTTTTAGGCCACGTCCACACAAACCAAAACAATCTTTTTTTTACCCGTCTTCCCTGGATTTGTTTCAAGAATAGTTGCGTCCAAACGAAACCATTTGTAAATGACTCAACATGCTACTTCATATTCCAGGCCTATAGGCAGCACTGTTTCTGCTACAGAAATTCACCAAAAAAAACGGAGAAGAAGAGCATAGTTAACTTCCACTTCCCATCATAACATGACTAGCTAGACTAACGTTCTCTTAATACATCCATGGACTATAATAACTTTTACCACTGCTCATTTTATAAAGGCCGCTGCAAGAAAACATGTCTTTGTTTACATTGTATAATGTGCTGTTGGACTGCTTTTTATTTTGCTATCAGACATGATTGCTCGGCCCAAATGATGCGAAACGTGCGTTTGCATCAAAAAGCGTCTCCGTGTGGATGGCCCCTTAGAGTGCCTTTGTGCCTCTTAACAGACACAAAATGCAGTTAAAATGTCTGTGCAACATGAACAGGGCCCTTACGTGACAACAAGATGCGTTTTCATTAAACAGACTGGAAAACTGGGTAGGCCTCTCTGGAATAGTACTAAAGTGGTTTGAATATACCTGCACTTCTAAATTTAAGCCAATTACTGACCTGAGACCCAAAAGTAAAGCATCATGTTTTCCGTCAGCTGCCTGGGGTGGAAAGCAGAGTCATTGATGACAGCGGAAGCATTATTGTAGTTGGTCAGCCCCTGGGATATTTATAAAAAAAAGGAAAGATAAGGCAAGGGATGAACAGAGAGACAACAATATGAGACTTTACACCTAAAACAAAGTGATTCTTATCTACATGTACACCTAATGTGAACTCTGAATGCTACTGCTATCCATGTATGATACAGAAGGAACTGTACAAAAATGATTAGGATGGGCAGGGGGATGACCAAGAGCTAAATTCCAATGTATATGATGTATTACAGCCAACTCCATAAACTACTGTGTATTATCAATGTTTGACAAAGTTGACAATTTCTATCAAAAGTTATCAAAAGAATTATGATCATCTGAAAAATGTGCAAGTTATGGAGGAACAACTTTCTCTAGGTTGCAGTCAAAACAGGAAGTCACGCGTATATTAGCAACAATAGGCTTGTTCGAGATGAGCCAGGTCTACGCAGAATCGATCACCGGCGATCGCTGCTCAATGCATGCCGGTTAGATTTGTGTCCGACTTGATCCCGACTTGCTCTGACGTCATGCACATGTGGGCAACGATAACCTCACGAGATCAAGGCGGCTGCAGTTCTGAGACGTAGGCAGCGCATTTGCTTTTCACCGACTGGGTCTGATAACATTTTATTAAATCGGACCACAGTGTTTCTGTGACTTCCTGTTCTACCTGAAGGCTGCTGGAAACTGTCCGACTTGACAGCGGATTTTTTCCCGCCTGCTCTCGTCCACTTTACAGGCGAGGCGCAGTTCACCTCGAACGAGCCTAATTACTCCAATTAACCAGAAAACCCAGACTCAGTTAATCCCCATGCTCTACTAAGGCTGTGTTGACGTCAATCATCCACTAGGTGGTGCTATTTTACAGGAAGTGTTTTGTATATTGGCATCAATTACTCATATACTCATACATAATAACTTAGTTTTTTTGTTTTTTTAACCTGGAACCGATTTGCGCATGTTTCTGTATCTATGTGACTGATGGGAACAATCTTTGAAATGTCTCCAATATTAAGCAATACTGCTGCAGTTGGCAGCAGCGAAACAAGCTGCAATAGAATGTTAATGGGAAATTGCGCAACTTCAATTTATTTCCACTAAAAGTGCTTGTTTTGCCACTGACATCCTCAGATTACTATTCAAAGTTTCTGACAACAGTATGTAAAAATATCCCTTCAGAAGTCTATATTTTTGTTGAAGAGTAAGATCCTTTTTGTTTAACATGAAAATATGTTGTCCAATCCAAATCCACCAGACTCAAATTAAAGCAAAATTAAAACACTAATTTTATCATTGTAAAACACACTTCATTCAAAGTCAGGACCCGTGCATGCAGGTCTAGTGTTTTTATTGTTTCTAGTTCTCAGTTATTTCCTGTTTCATTTTGAAATACTTATCCTGCACTCTACACTAAGGCTGTATTCGGAACTGTCTACTACATACAGTACAACCGACGAATGCAGTATGTATTACCTACTGCACTGTTCAGTAGTATGCTGTAGAAGTGTTATGTTAAATCGATACATTTTTCTGTATACTAGGTCAGGCTTAGTCCTTAAACAAGCTCTTAAAGCACTGGACAAAGGAAAACAAACTCATACCACTATTGCAATTGAAAAATACTAATTATTGGGCTTTTTTATGACCATTGTTTGTTTACTTTAAAATATACTGCATGGTTTAGCTCCCCCACACTTAAACAATTTATTATAACAGCTCGTGGTGAAATAAAACAAACAAGATCATAAACAAGGGGAGTCTGTTATATACTGTTATATAAAACATTGCTCAACAAAATGTGCTCAAACTGCTTTTTCAGTTACAGCAACAAACAGTGGAATGCTAATCCCACAAATATTAGAGAGTGCATGAGTTTTGGTTAGTTTGAACAAAAAAATAATCATGTTGTCATTAAGGTCTAATGATGCCTCACTGAATGTATTGTATACACATTGTTCTGTCCTACAAGTGTACTAATAAGTGTTATGTGGAATAATATTTTTAATATTGTTATATTGTACTGTATACACCACCAGGGACAACAGATCGAAATTAGCATTGTGATATATCTGGTGCAGTACACTTATTGTGCACTGTCCCTTTTTTTAAATAATATTAATAAACCAATAAATGAATGGAAATTGTATAGTAGCTACAACTGTTTTTTAATCTACAATACAATTTTCTAAAATTTTATTAAATATATTTATGCAAGAAAAGCAATTACAACAAACAATAATTATGTCACAATGCAGTCTGCATTGAGTGCTGCTCGGGTGTGTAGAAAGTCCTTCCAGTGCTCTTCAGCTCAGGGATCCAAATGTAAGGGTTAAAGGACACGGTTTCCTTGATGAAGGCCTCAACGGCCGAAACGCTTTGCCTTGTTTTAATGATTCAGCCAAGAAATATAATAAAGGCTTTTTAAACTTTACCCTCCTGAGTGCCTCAGTGTCCTTAAACCCTTAAATCTACATTGTGTAATTAATTTAGTTGATTCTTAGCAGAAACCCCTTTGTTCTTTAACAAATATGTGCTCATTTATGTGTAATTACTTCCACCAACTAATCAAAGTATTCTTGTAAGCGTAGAATCTGCCATTCAGAATACATATGAGCGAGTTGCTCGAATGGCAGCAGCCATGTTGCGCCTCCATCTTTAAAATACATTAACCAAAGAGGGACATACCTGGAAATTCAAGCTCCGCCTTTCGCGCTTTTACACTCAGTGGCAGCGTGACTAATGCCAGGGGGAGATTACTCGCGACTGCCGGCAGATTTGAAAGCCTGTTGAAGATGGAGGATCACGCCTATTCTCGAGGACATGTAACGGAGTCGCCAAGGAAGCGAAAAAGAGAATTAAAACGACAACGTGACGCAAAGCAACAACACCAAAGTTAATACTGGAGTGGCTTTTCCAAGATGGAAAGAGCTCATAAGGAGCAAGGATTTTAAAAGGGGATGCCAAAGTTGCCTGCTTTCTTCTCGACAGGTAATTCAGCCTACAACTCACGTCATGCAGTTATAACACAGACTAGGCTACAGCTAGAACAGCTGCGTGTAAATGATGGAGATACTTAGAGCTAATTTCGGGTTTGGCCACCATAGGAGTTAAAACGCGCTCGTATTGGGAAGGTCTAGAAAGTAATATTCAATTTCACTGCTAGATTGAAGAAATTCTTAGACAATGTACAGTAGCTTTAAACAATAATTATGAACTGAAATGTTAAAGGAGAAATATGTTATATAATTACTGTATTAAATCATAAAATGAACATATGTCATCAGATATTAAGGAAACATGCTAAGTCAAGCTTAGATCGGGTCCAAAAAATCAAGCCCGACCCTACCCGAGCCCGTGCACGTTGTGCCGAGCCCAGCCCGGCCTGACACATTAACTGTAATTATGAGGTCCTCAACTACAATTCCCGAGTTGTTTGCACTGCAGAAATCTGTTTGGAAGGAGTATGCTTGGAGAAGTAACAAAAGAGGACACTGAAGGCTGACTATCATCTTTTCTGCCATGGCAAGCCTGCTTTATGTGTCTAGTCTGTTCATCGTCCGCGTTTTTTGCTGTCATAGGCAAGCAGAATGCACTCGACAAAGCCAACACATATGTTCTCACTGGCCACGACTTGTTTAAAATGGTTCCATACCTCCGACTTTCCTCCAAACTTGCTCAAAGTTAATTCTCCTGGTTTTATTTTTTTCTTTACATCTTCAAGCTCCATGTTGCACTTATAAGCTACACAATACAGCACAGCAGGCCCGGTGTGATGCGTGCGAGTGGAGGAGATGCTGCGCATGATTATGGCATAGCTTTCTCCCCACCGAGTTAGGCTAATAAAGTAATGATTAAAAAAACACAAATGCTTGATCAAGGATAGTGGCGGGAAATATTGGCCCGACACGGCCCGTGTGTCGGGTTGGGTCAAGTTCGGGCTCGGGCAGAGAATCTACATTCTAATGCTAAGTTGAAATACTTTCTTCTTTTGTCTTTTCTCCTTTAAAATTTCTATTCCAATCTGGAACATCTGTTTTTGTTTTGGTCTGTGTGTTTTCGGCCACTGTCCATTTTGACACACGGGTTGCCAGATATGAAACGCAAACATTTCGTGCCGCAGCCATAGAAGCAGCAACCAAACAAACTGGATCAACAGAGATAGATTAATTCTACCCAATCTTAAAAATGTTGGCATCTTTCTTATAGGGCTGCACGATATTGGAAAAAACTGACATTGCGATATTTATTCTGTTGTATATTAGTGTTAGAGATTAGAGCCTCACTTCCCATCACAACCCCCATCGGACTAATGTTACGTCACATACCCTCATTGCCCGCATTTGGTATAGTCTGGGCAGACAAAGGCCGATGTGTGGTGACGGTAATGACAAACCGCAAAAACTATGGCGACGGATGCTCACTATCGGCCCAACTTGGACCATTGGCCGACAATCTCCTTGGTGTGTCTGGGCTTTTATAGGGACCTGAAAGATGTGAAAATTAGAGAATTCTTGGAAACTGAGTTCCATGGCTTTTCTCTATCTGTAGGGAAATAATTGACCTCTAGAGGTTTTGGGAAATGCCTGCTTACTATTACTATACTATTATTTGTATTACTTATTTCCCAATAAGTCTTGTTTAAGTTGCAAAATTTAGTTCATTTTTAGTGGACTTTGGTTCAGTGGTCCTAACATCCTCCAATTGACCTCAGAATTTCACAATGTGTGGTCCTACAGGCATTGTTGCATGAATAGTTTATAGTTAGCTTGTCATTTCATTTAAGGTTGTACATCTGGGCAGTTCATTAACCAGCTGGGCAGTGGTCGTATCTATCATGGCTATGCAAGAACAGAACAGAACATACAAAAACAAAATCCAGATAAACACAACTATACTGACACAGTATAAAATCTGTAGAAAGTTTTCTGTAGAACAAAAGGACCTCAGCTGGTGGTAACAGAAAATACCTGTTTACATTCCCCAGGGAGTCCAGTTGAACTTATTAATAATAAGTTAAACTGGAATCTCAGTTATAAATATATCTCAGTTATAAATTATATATATATATATATATATATATATATATATATATATATATATATATATATATATATATATATATACAGTACAGGCCAAAAGTTTGGACACACCTTCTCATTCAATGAGTTTCTTTTTTATTTTCATGACTATTTCCATTGTAGATTCTCACTGAAGGCATCAAAACTATGAATGAACACATATGGAATTATGTACTTAACAAAGAAGTGTGAAATAACTGAAAACATGTCTTATATTTTAGATTCTTCAAAGTAGCCACCCTTTGCTTTTTTATTAATAAGGGAAAAAATTCCACTAATTAACCCTGACAAAGCACACCTGTGAAGTGAAAACCATTTCAGGTGACTACCTCATGAAGCTCATTGAGAGAACACCAAGGGTTTGCAGAGTTATCAAAAAACTCTGTGGCTACTTTGAGGAATCTAAAATATAAGACATGTTTTCAGTTATTTCACACTTTTTTGTTAAGTACATAATTCCATATGTGTTCATTTATAGTTTTGATGCCTTCAGTGAGAATCTATAATGTAAATAGTCATGAAAATAAAGAAACACACTGAATGAGGTGTGTCCAAACTTTTGGCCTGTACTGTATATATATATATATATATATATATATATATATATATATATATACATTCATCTTTGGAATTCAGTTGTCCCAAGTTGTCTGATGTTCCATTTGTTTCTCCTAGTTGGTAATTAGAACTTGCCTTTTGTGTTTTAGACTCTAGTGTTTTTTGGATACCTATGCTTGATTCTGTACTGCATTCCTACTTCTTTTTAACCTTTTCTTTAAGACTTATGAACACAACTTAAAGAATATATTGTTGTTGTGTATTAGACTGGATATACAGGTATTATTTACCTTGTGGTATGATTCAATGTAGTTAGCAGTGATGACAGGAGCGGCAGTTACACCAATGTCCACACTGATGTCTCCATCACTGAGGAACTGCTCTGTAAGCACACAAACACTAATATTTAGATACATTCCAGATAAAAAACACTTATACATATCAGAAGAATTTACTTATTTTATGGATTTACACAAATTGTCAAATATACAGACACAGATAACCAAGGTAATGTGCTTAAAAGATATGACCGGAGTCACTTGCTCTGTCTCTCTATTCTGTTCACACACACACATACACACACACACACACACACACACACACAAAACACGTGCACACACCTGCTGTGTCTTGTATGAAGTCAGCCAGTATATTTGCCACTTTGTTGATCTCCTTACAAATCTGCATTTGAGAGAAGACATAAGCCCCTTTCATTTTTTTTCCATAGACTAACATGATGAAAGAGATGCCTGTAAGTTAGTGGATACATTTTTTTTAATGGCACAACCCCCTCGAAATGACTCGTTTCTCTTTTAGAATTTGATCCTTCCAGTCTGATAACATTTGGAAAGTCTAGAAGAGCTGCATGATTAAATCATTTATCCCCAGTAATACGACATCTGACTCTTCTGTTGTGTGCTACATGTGTGAAAGGGAAACTCCGGACTGTCGGGACCTAATGTCGGGACCTGTGAAAATGGCTCAACAGTATTACCTTTACTTTGACTAAGCAGACATGAACATGCTAAATATCAGTTTGTTGTGATTAAGTCAACATTTACGCTTATTTCCATTCAAAGAGAGATGAGAGAGATGAATGAAAGGTTAGTTTTGTTTCTCTTGTCCTCACCTGTCCCTTTATGACCAGCTTGACAGTGAAGGTGATGAAGTCAGTGAAGAGCTTCTTTAGCCAGTTTGGTCTGACCAACAACAGCAAACATACAGCAGAGTCAGACACTGGTTATGTAATGCAGATGCTTCTTTCTGTCCTGCTGTTGACAGCCCATCAGGCTTCAGTTTTGTAACTTACTCTTTGTCGCCTTGCAGATGCAGACGGAGCTTGTGAAAATTAAGATAACAGTCTGATGTGTCTGCTGCTACCTTCCCTTCTCCACAGTCTGGCAGAGGAGACAGGTAGAAATAACAGATAACTTTTCTTAATGCAGTTTCTATCAAGGCTCAATCCCTGCGTACATGTACAACGTAAAGTACTTACAAAGTCTGGGGTTGATCCCAAGATCAATCTGAGATTCAATTTCAAAGTCAGTTGATTGTGCAACGCTGACACTATGACAAATGAATACAAATGGCAAATAAATACAAATCAATTTACACAATTTACTTTTAAAAGGAAGTGATGTCACCATGGCTGAAAGAGCAACCTACAGAAACTCAAGCTTAATCAAAAGGAAATCCACTGAGATAAGTTACAGTGTGGCTCTTCTGTTTGACTGACATGTAATCTATAAGATGTGAAATGTCTGAACACAATGAGCTCTCACCACTTTTAAGTCACAAATGTAGGATGATTATAAACACCAAAGCACAATGTAACAGTAGCACAAATAGAAAACAATCAAAGCTGGAAAACCAGCTAAATAATGTCAGTTACACAGCAGTGTAGCAGTAGTCTGACAGGGTCTCAAAGGTTATGGTTGGCGTCAAACAAACCCTTTAGGGAAACCTCAAGGCAAGGTCAGCAAAAAACCTCTGGACTCACAATAAAAAATAATAACAAATGAAAGCTTCCAGCAGCGAAGAACAGACCTTAGCACCTCCCCAAAAGACGGGGCACTGGAGCGATGCACTGGAGATGATGTATAGCAAATTTTGGATCAATTCCACTATGTGGCGTTAGACAACATGCACTAAAGATGCATTACAATGAGGGACAATAAAGATCCAAACTTAACAGAATTTGATCCAATTGGTCCAATTACATTTGGAAAGTCTAGAAGAGCCACACATATAAATCATGTAATTCCCATTCAAGCTAGCAGAGCACTAAACCGAAAGGAGCTGGTTCTGGTTCTGCCAGCTACAGTCTCTAGTGCGCCTGCTCTATTGGCCGCACAGTGTGGAAGCAGTGCCTATCATTCCAGAGAGAAAAACCGGAAGAGAAAAAATGGGAGGGGCAGCATAAAGTGAATAGAATTAATATTAACAAGTCACATTAGTCAAGTCACATCATTACAAGTCTATCATTACAAGTATCATTCAAGTCTCATTCAAGTCTTATCTATCAACACTCTGCCACAGTTTATGTAGTCTCGCATTGCCAGACTTGTCTCCACAGCACTGCGGAGTAAGGTCTGGCTCCTCCATATATACCCTCCTGCATAGGAGAAAAAAACAGCCTGGGTTGTTTGCATTTCTTTAAACCAATCACAATCTTCTTGGGCAGCTCCGGTCACAGCAACGGTGTATCTGCAAATTGGTCTTGGGAGGAACTTGTATTGGTGGAACATTTTCACCCCGCAAAAGAAAACACCACATGAATTATTAAATGAAGCTAACTGTTTACACAATACAGTAATGTGAGCTATTTGAATTAGCTGGATACATTGTTAAACGTAAATTGCTCTTACCAGTGTATTGCCGTGTGTATTTTGTCCATTGCAAAACCCTGCCAATCGGTCCCATAACATCCCAATTAGAGAGTAAATGCCGTAAACATATTTTTTTGTAAATCTTTACAATCATTCCCGGAAAGAACCAAGCAGGCCTGAGTTGTTGCATGATAAAAATGTTCTTTAAAACTTGCCATTTTCAGCGAATAGCTTGCTAGCTTGAAGTTTGTTGATGTTTCCCGAAAACCAATGGAGTTTTGCAAGGCGAGGAACATCCGGCAGAAGATCCGGCAACGAGGGATGTTCCGGCGATTATGTGGTATATTAATTGTTGTTGATCCAGATTACAGTTTATTTGATGTAATAAATAGTGTATCTTATTTTTTGGGATTATTTTGTTTTTCTCTGACAAAGGAGAAATAAGTGCAGAAATAAGTGCAGAGTATATTTTGTTGATGATCACACACACTTTGACTCACAGCCAGCTGCCGTATCCATACTGGATGTTCCCTCTGAAGACTGCGGACACATTGCTTATTTCCAAAGCAATGCCTTCACCTGGACGTAGTTGAAATGCGCTCCGACCAATCGACAGGTTGTGAATCTCCAAACTGGGTGGGTCAATTGAGAAATATTACATGATTTATGACATTTTGTGTGTCAATCTGTGTATGGTTGTGTGTGTCCACTTACTTGTCCAGGCCATACATGACTGTGCCTATAAATCTCAGGGATTTCTCTCCCTTCATACTGGGGTATCTGGCATGTTGAAACGCTGCCTCAATCACTTTAGTGGTTTTCTCATTCACTGCCAGTAGCACACAAACCCAGACATATGGTCAAAGACATGCACAGATACATGGCAGACACATGGGAAATCACACATCTAAGCAACTGGGTATTCATTGGTACTTCCATATACATATAAGAAGCCAAAATTAAATAAGTAACCTGCAGGGTTACACGTCATATTTAGTGAACAGCTAATGTTGTTATATTCCAGTCCAGCTGTACACCACCAGAGCTAGTGTTTTGTACTTCCTCATTATACAATATGCATTACTACATCACAATAATAAACACAGTAACTTTGGCATAAAATAAAACTGAAATTGTTACTTTTTTTAACACATATAATTTATCTTATCATTGTAGTAAACTGGATTAAATAAATTAATAAATAAGGTCTCTACTGGATTACCGTGTTGCAAAATGGCATGCAATTAAGGAAAAAGCTATGCTGTGTGGCAGGAAAAAAATGCAGTATTTCTGTTACTGAGTATAATTCTATGACATAGGTATAGTCGTTTATCCCATCAAATCAAGGAGGACACAGAGGATTAAAAAAACATGGACTCTCCAGAAGAGCCATACTGAGAAATACAAAGAGAATTATGTGGAGCTGATAGACTTAATTAGCATTGTGTCAACTCATTTGGCAATGGCTTGAATGTAACAGATGTTAATATGAAATAGTTGCGCAATATAGCTTTAAATTGATTAAATAGTTGAAGGAAGCAAGTCTAAATAGCAAAACAGGATCACAATCCCACTCACATACAAGAGCTGCAGGGTAGGTGAGGCGACAAACAGCTCCGGTGAATCTGTATGCTGAAGCAGGGTCCTGCAGGCAGGCGTGGGATGCCCCAAACACAGATAGGCACAGCAGTAGGATCAGTAGCAGTGAGAAAACATCTTGAGGCATTTTGGACTTGGATACTTCACCTCTGTGTGAGTTGGTTGACATTTTTACCCTGTGTACTGGTTGCAGTTTACTTTATGTTTGTTAAATGTAATATTTCTTCTTGAGGTTTCCCTTTTAGACTCCAAATCCCATGTGCTGTAGCTGCTCTGCTCCTATGTATATGTAATTATCATTTTCGAAATTTCAGCCAGTGTTTTTGGACTCCGTGGTTACTAACCTTGTTCTCTCCACTGTCAGGGAGGGCTCTATGTACTGCAAATATCTAGGGAAACCCTGTCCTTTGTCCAATCAGAGATTGACAACTTGTGTGACTTTTGTGACAATTGGTAGACAAACACTGACTCAGATTTTAGGTCAAAGTACAACCTTTTCTATGATGCAAGTGCTACAAAACCTTAGGTAGATACACAAACTCTGAAGCTTTTAACTATTCATTAAGCAATCATCATCACTGAGTACAGACATTTGATGTTAAAACAGGGAAATATCCAGGGTTTTCAATGTGTGGATTGCTTTAAGGAAACTAGCACAGTATATTAATAAAAGCAAGTGGAGGACAGGAAGATACAACAGCACTGAACAGATGCTGCATGTAGAAACGTTTCATGTCAGTTGGTAGATATCTAGCACTCCAGCATGTCTCCCCCTCTTTTTCACCTAGCTGTCCTGTCAAACATTAAAAGCGGAAAAGCCCAAAAAATAATCTTTAAAAAACAAAAAAATTACCAGAAATACCAAATCCTCACAGTATAGACTTATCCTACATGCTAGTGATTCAAGTTCAAGCACTTTAATGCCACTGTGTAGCACAACAAGATTACTTTGTGACAGCCCAGGGGTGCGCTAAAATTGATAAAATACATGTACGATAGCACTGGAACAATTTAAATAAATATTAATGAATCTAATAATAATAAATTAAATGTAAGTTAATTTAGAATTACATATACTATAAAATAAGATAAACATAAGATAATATCAATTAAAATAATATGAAAATATAAGTACAAGTTAAGATATAAAATATATAAATAAAAGCTAACATTAAATAAATAGGTTTGAGTGATGAATAGAAATCTGTATAACACTTCTAAACTTACTCCGCTTCCACTGTGATGGCTCTTTCGCCATTATAAATTGTTGTAAGCAAGTTAGTTATTTCATCCTTTGTAAGCAAAAACTGGAAACATTGAAGAAAATGAATTAATCAATGAACATAATATCCCAAAAAGTAAATACTCAAAACAAATTACTCTGCAGCATTCTATTAAATTGAATATTCCCATGGACAAACTTGACATTGACATAGACACTTTTAACCACAACTTGTTCAATAAACAGAGTATATAGTTAAAAATGTGTTACAGTATGAAATGAAAGCACCAACACCAATTTAAGACTTGTGCAATGGAATGGATCAGGGACCTCCACAGATAAAAGGATGATAGTTCTTAGAATAAGATGTGAAAAAAACTCAACCAACACAAACGAGCTAAGACAATTTAAATACTCAACAGATTATATTACATCCTGTCACAGCTATATACAATGGGCGGAGGGAGAGTGGACAAAGAAGGACAGTAATATAGAGTTTTAGATGTGGTACTGCTAACGGAAGTCTGCTCCATCTGTTGTGGGACTGCAAAGAAAATTATAACAAATACTAATACTCCATACTAATATAGCCACTCACACCACAATCATGTACACTGAGAGATTTGCACAACTTCAGCAGAGTATCTTCAAAGAATAAAGCAATCTTCCTTTTTATGGTCACAAAGACGGTAATCATGAAAAACTGGATTTCTTCAAATACACCAACTCAGAAGCAATGGATCACTGAAGCAATATAAATGATTAAAGTTCTTCTCTAGACAAAGTATGCAAAAATACTCTATGGTTAATATTTTCTTAAACACATAAAAAGAAAAAAAAAAAAAAAAGGAGCTGGTTGTACTACTCTTTCTCCCTCATTGAGAAATTTTGGATCTTGGCCTCGCCCTGCCCATCACTTCTGCTTGCTAGGTTGACCGGTAATATAGCAGTGCACATCAAGATAGGTTGATGGTAAAAGAGCAGCACACATGAAGATGGAGGTGAGGAGTTCTGCGGCCAGTTCAAGACTTGCAGTTTCAGTGTCTGGTATATTTTCTCTTGGAGGAAACTATCGCACTATCTATTTTCCTTTTGAAGAAACATCGGAGAGAGCCTAAGTCACAGCCTCAGTCGGACCCACGGTGCATCTCATAGCCCTTAAATTGCCACCCCGAGTCCTCCACTTACCTCCCTTCTTTGTGTCTTAGTCCCTCCCACCAAGGAGGCATGGGAGAGACGCGAGGAAATCATGGGAGGAGAGAGGCAATGAGCAAATGTGTTTTAGAGGGATGAGAAGTCCTTTCCTCTGAAGCGTCACATTAATTCGTCAGCTGCATGGGTGGAGTTAGCAACTCCTTCAGCTGCATAGAGTTTAGATTCTCTGCCCGAGCCTGACCCACGGGACGGGACGGGTCGGGCCGACATTTCCTGCCACTATCCTCAGGCCGGGCTCTTGATCAAGCATTTGTGTTTTTTTAATCATTACTTTATTAGCCTAATTGGGTGGGAAGAAAGTGTCTCCTCCACTCGCACGCATCACACCGGGCCTGCTGTGCTGTATGGTGTAGCTTAAAGTGATGCTTCGGAGTAATTTCACCCTAGGGTCCTTTGCACCATGACCTCGAGCCAAACAACCCCCCAGAAGTTTTTTTCACCTGGATCGAACATTGGGAGAGTTAGCGTTATCAGCTGAATAGCTTAGTGCAGGCACTAATGGATCCAACTGTGTATTTTGTAAGTTACCCCACTAATAATGCCCAAAATGATACCAAACTTCTACAGTAGTACAAATAGGTTATGTACTCATGAAACAATGGATTGGAAAGTTTGTAAGTACACCAGGAGTTTATTTAAATAACACTTGCCTGCTAAACAAAAATATTTATGAATTTAACTTATTTTTTAAAAGTAAGTGCTGTAGTACAACTAGCAGGAGACAAATTATAATTGAGGTACGTTTGGAGACACTACCTTATTTAATCATTTTTTATTTCAAACTGTTTTTATTGTTTTAAATGTACATAACACAAACAAACCAACATACATTCTCTTATGTCATACAATGCATCCCCATCCACAAACCTCATTTTATACATTATCTCACACACACCCTTTCGTCGCAGATTGGCATCCAAGGTTCGTACAAATACTGAGAATGCACACAGAACAAAGAAAAAGAAAAAAAAGGAGAAGGAGAGATGAGAACATACATTTTTAATCTAAGAAATTAGCATCAAATGCATTTTCATAATAATCCAAGAAAGGTTGCCATACATTCTGAAACCTTTCTGCTGAGTTTTGGACTGTAGTTCTTTACTTTTCAAGCTGGCAGAAGGACATAGTTTCGCACACCCAACGTGAGTGTTTTGGGGGAGAGGAAGATTTCCAATTTGTAAGAATTAGTCGGTGGGCTAACAGTGTAGAAAATGCTATTAATTGAGATTGGCCTCTTGAGACCCCAACCTTACTGTGTACCACCCCAAATATTGCTTTAATCATTAAATTAATAATTATGTTTGTTGTATCTCTTTTCCGTGTTGTAATTTATAGACGTCCCTAAGCACTTGTCTTACTGCCGGTAGCAGCAGAGAGCAGAAGCCAACAGGCAAGTGTTATTTAAAGGAACACGCCGACTTATTGGGAATTTAGCTTATTCACCGTAACCCCCAGAGTTAGACAAGTCGATACATACCCTTCTCATCTCCGTGCGTGCTGTAACGCTGTCTGATGGCTCCAGTGGCATCAGCCCATAACAGAACAGGCAGGTGAATGGTTCCAGCAATCCTACTGCTCCGAATAAGTGACAAAATAATGCCAACATGTTCCTATTTACATGTTGTGATTTGTATTGTCACAGCATGTACAAAAAACAACGTAACATGAGACACAGCCATCTTCTAACTGTAAACAAACTGGGAACTAGAATATAGTAATTTTATTTTTTCGATGTAATATGCTTTCGCAGCAAGCCTGTCTGAGAGTATAGTTCCCGGTTTGTTTACGGTTAGAAGATGGCTGTGTCTCATGTTACGTTGTTTTTTGTACACGCTGTGACTCTACAAATCACAACATGTAAATAGGAACATGTTGGCGTTATTTTGTCACTTTTGTCACAATTTGGAGCAGTAGGATTACTGGAACCATTCACTTGCAGGATCTGTGCTAGGCTAAGCTAATGCTGGAGCCGTCAGACAGCGTTACAGCACACACGGAGATGAGAAGGGTATGTATCAACTTGTCTAACTCTGGGGGTTACGGTGAATAAGCTAAAGTCCCAATAAGTCGGCGTGTTCCTTTAAATAAACTCCTGGTGTACTTACAAACTATCCATCGTTTTATGAGTACATAACCTATTTGTACTACTGTACAACTGATATTTTGGGTCCGATCTAAGCTTTACAGCTGTACGGCTTCCGGGAAGGCTGCACTTGTGTATCCTTGCCTATAGCTCCTCGATGATCATTAATCGGGGCATAAATAAGAGCTTTGAGACGGCCATCACCAAGGAGGGACAGACAACTTCTGGTTCAGCCGAGGACCGAGGAGTCGAGGAGCTATCAAATAAGGGCCACTATGCCACTAACTCGCATACCCTAATCATATGGAAAACCCAAGCTGCAAGTTGACGGGATTGGTTACTTTGGTATGAAACCCTGGCTGTCTGAATCTGGAGTTTCGAGACTGTCATTGGTACACTGCAGTTCCACTGTGGAAATGCTTAGCCGTGGCTTTGACTGCTTATTTCCCTCATGATATGTCTTGTGGCATTTACAAACACCATATGGACATGGCTGACAACTTGATTTTTAATGAAGGAGGTCTTTGGAAAAGGTAGTTTTCAGATAGCAAAATAATAAGACAGAATACACTGAGTCATGGATGCCAGTGGAAAAGTAACTAATGTCACTATAAAAAATGCAATAGGAAGATGAGGATAAAAAAGGGGGGAAACGGAAAAAGATAAAAGGCAGGAAGGGGAGTTTTTCCTCTCTCTGATGCAAACTAATAATTATTGTCTTCTTTCTCTGTCAGTGCTGTTCTACAGTATTAACATTGCATGGTACCTGTGCTGTAAGATGAAAATACAGGGACAGTTCAACGAAAGTAACAATGTTTATGACTGATATTGTTTGAGAGGTGCATTAGTAAAGGATTGGTTAAGATTTGTATAGTGGTTTGGAGGGGGTTAGAAATGGCATTGATTAATTATCAGAATTGTGTATCTCATTTTAGTGTGGGTCAATAATAAAGAAAAAAAAGAAAAACAAGTGCTGGCACACAGGGCACAATATACATGTACAGAAACTAACTGTAAAGTGAATTATTCATTCCCTAGTGGTGATTCCCTTGAAATCTAATGAGTCTATTTGTTGTCCTCCAAACCTACCAAATGAATGGTTTTGGTTTGGTCTGAAATTAAAATACGTGGGAGGAAAGGGTGGGGAACACAGACGGACTGTAGATAACAACAGAGGGGGTAAATGATCTAGAGGACTTAAACAAGAGTCTCTGTGCGTGTGCATGAACTTGAGTACCTTCTAGTGTGAGCACTGGTGGACTTACAAACATATTACAAAATGCTATTAGGTTATTGCAGAGCAGTAAATACATTTATGTGCATCGACAGGACAGGGTGATCTCTTGTTTTATCATTGAGCACCATGTGTGCCTTATGTTGAAATTATCTTTTCTATCTGTGTTTTCTGTTTTGTTTTCTGTTTTGTTTCCCATTGTGTTTCCTGCCATTTTCTCCGTTTTCTCCCTTCCCCCTCTGCCTGCACAGGCCAGTTGACTTCCCACACCTGCTCGTCATCTCATTATCGCCTCTCCTGCCGTACTCACCTGCCAGTCATCGGCGCCAATCAAGACCAGTACTTAAACCCCGGATCCACTCACCATCCTCGCTTGATCGTTGTTTCAGCCACCCTGGTGACGCACATTAACAAGTGCCTCAAATCTCCTGTATTTTGCCTGTGTCTGTCCTTCCGTCTGAACCCCTCTCTCTGTGTTTGTTTTCCACATCCATCAGCTTCACCCCGCTCTTTGTCTGCAGTCAGCTGGCCTACCCACCCGGTCCCTTCCTCGCGGCTCCCCGCTCATTCCGCCTCTGCTCCCGCTTCCAGCCTTCCCCTCTTGGGCTCCTCTGCTCCTCGGGCCCCTGTGCCTCCTCCTTGGACTTCTCGCCCTCGGCCTCCCCGTCCTCCCAGAGCTCCCGCTCCTTCCCCAGCCTGAGCCCTCGTGCCTGAGCCCCGGTCCCTGGTGTCAGCCTTCCCTCATCCCCCTCTCCCTCACTTCTCTCCTAAATCCCAATAAACCCTCTTTGTCTCTGAGCCTTGCTTTTGGGTCCATTCTGTCACACTCATAACAGAACGATCAAGCCACCATGGACCCAGCAGGTTCACCTCCCCCCCTGGAGGCGCTTCGCTCCCTGACCGAGGAGGTCTGGCACCTCAGCACTCAGCCCCGTCGTCTCGAAACGCATGACCCCTCCGGTAATACCTCCCGGCCTCCCTTTTGCTCGAGTCCCCAGTTTCTCTCCCCGACAAATTCTCCATGATGTGGAATGTAAAACACATTGTTTTCACTACAACGTAATTCATCCTGTGGGACCTTTTCAGCATAACCATTGCTGATAACATCCTCAAGAAACTTTGTGTACGCTTGCTTGAAGTTTTTATTTCTTTCCTTTTTCGTTATTATTCCAATGAGACACTGTTGAGCAACACATTGGTTATTTGACATTATCACGTCTTTGTTTTTGAATGGCAGTTTTAAACTGTAATGTCCATCCTGCAACTTCACAGATTATTCAATAATTTCAATGAATCTTGAATCTTCTCCTGACATTTCTTCTTTGTCCTCAGTATCTTTCATTAAAATCATGTTCGTACTGCTTCTCCAATAGCACCTCAAGTGACAATTTGTGAGGTTTTCCTTTTTGACTATGTTTGTCGTATTCACCGGCATTGTTTTTTGTGTATAAACATTTGGAAGACTGTGGTACCTTTTTCCATTAAGGCTAGATATTTCAAGTTCCTTTACAATGTATGTTGACACAGATTTCTTTGGGCTCATTGTTAACAAACATAACCTTGATTTTTTTTTTCTTTTTTAAAAAGGTGTAGGACTGAATCACTTTGTTGCCCCTTCTTGCTTTCACCTGAACAGGAAGGATTGGTAGTATTCCATTACTACCGGCCCCTGTTTGGCTTCCAAAGGTTTGAGCTACAGTTGAGTTTCCAGTTGGTTCAGGTTAACAGGAGTTTAGGCCATTGGTGCTCACTGACTGACTCTTGATGTGAATGTTTAAAGCTGTTGGATGACTGTTGTAGTTTATTGGTAGCATGGACGTTTTTTTGTGAAGTTGTCACGTTTCATTTTTGGTTTTCCTGTATCCACATCCTTTTTGATATGCATTCCTCTTTCTGTGGTTTAAAGATCCCCAAAAACTGGATCAGACAAAATCTTGACTTGATGTTCTACAAATTGCACAATGTCACTGAAGTGTGGTTTGCGCTTTTGTTTTTCACGAACATCACATGCAATGCTTCGGAATCGTTCTCTCAGTTTATAAGGAAGCTTTGAAATGACAACTTTGAGGTTTGCAGACATGTCAAGTTCTCTCATGTCCTGCAAATCAGACAAGGCGTAATCCTGGAGTAAAGACGCATTTTTAGCCTCAACAACAAGCCAGTTGAGCACTTTTTCAATATAAGCTGCTGTGATCTTTGTTTCATTGCCCAGGTGGTCTTGTAGGAGAGCTTTGGCTGCTTCAAAACCCTCTTTCAAGCCTCATGTGTAAACAGCTTTGTACAAGGTCTCATGGGCGCCCTCTAGTGTATCTCTCCAAAAAATACATGCAGTCCCCTTTAGTAGCACTTTTCTCTTCCACACAAAGGGACCTATCTTGCACTCAGCGCAATTGCCTATGTACACCGACGCATGTATCATTCCTATTTTGCACCCGACGCACAGCGGACTTTTCCCTCCACAGACGCACGTCTGTAAATTAGGGAATGTATTTGCGCTCCAGGGGGCGGTTCAGCGAAAAGAGGAGGCGTGTTCCGGCGCAAACGTTATGTGGTCCTATTTTGCAGTTTCAGAAAACAATTCCGCCACTGACCAGGAAAAACCTGGTCTAAAGTCAGTGGCGCTAGTCTAAAGTCAGTAGCGCGTTATTCAGATGCTATTTTAGGGATGAATGCTTGGCCATAATGTAGTGTGTGCACGCCGCATACACTTCTCTCATCTACAGCAGTTCCCATTTTTGAAAACCATACATAATTACAAAGAAAAATATTACTGAAAATGCGCTTCATGTGTTTGGATAGATCAGGAGGCACTTTACAGTACAGTCCTCAAAAAGTCGCAGCATTCTTTGTGGCTTGTTGTGTTTTACACAACATTTCCAAGAATCATGGATGTGTTGATGACATAAATGAGGAAATATTAGAGGACTTAAGGAGACGTGATGTTGAACTACGGCGGGATTGGAAACTACGGCGGGATTGGACACTCCGGCGGAATCTGGTCCGGGAGTAATGCGCGATGCGCTCCTAGTGGAGCGGGTGGACGGAGATGGAGTGGGGGGAGGAGGAAGGGGCACAACAGGAGCAGGTGGTGCGTTTGGAGGCCCACGCTCCATGGCTGCAGCAATCCTCTCCAGACTTGAGGAGATACGCCCGAGAGGCCACAGCAACATCGCCACCCGGCCAAGACGGGCATTTATTACTTTGCCGCATCCTGGACAGCTCCCGCTGGCGTGCGCCAGGCAAATCCGCAGTCATAATAGCAGTCCGCCATGGAACAAGTGCGCCTGTTCTTAAAGGGAATGAGAGATGACACTCTGATTGGTTATTTTCACGTTACGCCCAAACCACACCTAGCTACTTCAGACCAACCCATTTTAGATTTGCGTCGGGCGCAAGACTCATTTATCCCGTCGGTATAATAGCAACAGCGCCCGAGATCCGCCCACAAAGCTACTTGCGTTTGGCGTTTCATACTTGCTTTTCAGATCGTTAAAATAGGGCCCAAAGACTGTTTTTAAAGGCTTGCATGAAAATGTTGAACTTTAAAGGATCATCTTCTAACACTGGTATCTCTCTTGGTGGTAGTTGACTTGCCTTTTGTTAAAACAAACAATTTCGATATTTAATTTTGTCTTTTCAGAATCTGTATTGTGGAATTTTGATTAATTGCATGTGCAACATTTTAAATCCTTGCTCTTGCTCTTTGAGCATTGAATCCGAAATGACAGTTGTTTCTTTTGTCATTTGTTTCTCACCATAAGATTCCATTTCATCTTGATCTGAAAAGGCCTGCAAAACTGCAATTTCTGGTCAGGGCCCTAAAGTATAATCCGTTTTTCGTTTTAAACCAAAAACGAAAAAACAAAAAAACGGGTCGATGTTTCGTTTTTGGTTTCAAACCAAAAATGGAAAAACAAAACAATAGCTCCGTTTTTTTCGTTTTTCCAATGTCCATACAAATTAAAAATTAACTGGAAAACTTGCTTCGTTTTTCAACTGTTGTTTTTGTTATTCATATTTTCTGTTTTTTTACCCAAGAGCGAGAATATGGGCTCATTTTTTATAATTTGCATAATCATTGAAAATCTGATGGAACAAGGTTCGTTTATAATTTATTTTGTTTTTGTGTTAAGTCAAAAGATTAATGATGCGCTGCTGGACAGACGTATCCAGTCAAAATAAAAGCATGAGAGCTGTAATAACTGCCAGAAGAACGAGGCACTTTATGAATACATTGTTTGCCTGTAGCTTGTCAGATTAGGCTAAAGTTAGCTATTTAGGGTTATATAAAGTATTTCATTATTTAATAATAATTTTAAAATCACATGAAATCTACATTCATCTATTATTAGCCTGTGTGGCAGTTATTGACTAGTTACTCTAATCTTACACCAGCCAGTAAAAGGCATCTAACACTTTGGGTTGTTCGTTGTTAAATGTGTCATGTTTTCAAAGTTTCCTATAAGAAATATGGGTTTCTTTCAACCAAATTAACCAAAAATAACATGCATTGTTCCCTTCCATGCTTTTCGCAGTAAATTAATATTCACAAATGTCATACAATTTGGGGTGTTTTATTCAATTTTATAGCAGTTATGGGTTAACCTGGGCGAATTTTAACCTGGTGTGATAGGGCACTATTGAAGCTTTACAGAAGATAAACAAAAAGACAAATCCATACATATTTACAAGTATGTGCATGCACGCACACACACACACACACACACACACACACACACAAACACACACACACACACATACACACACACACAAAAACACACACACACTACTTACCAAGAGCCTGGGTCTGTCCCAAGGTTTCTTCCTAAAAAGGGAGTTTTTCCTCACCCCCTGTCACTTTACACTCATATGCATGCACTTGAGGGGAATCACTGGAATTGTTAGGTTATTATAAATTGTTGGGTTATTATAAATTATACATGCTCTTGGTCTAGACCTACTCTATCTGTAAAAGGGAAAAAACTCCTACTCCCTTTATGATTTGATTCTATAAATTAAATGGAATTGAATATACCAGTCTGTTATAATCCAAAACAATAATCAAATATCCTCATTTTATTCATTTTATTAGAAATTAGGTATAATTCATGTAAATGTGGTCTGTTGACCATGAATGCAAAAAATAAGTGTAAAATTAAGATTACTTCATGCTTTATGAAATGGTCAATTTTGTTATGCGCCAATAACATTTATAATGACCCAATTTATAAGACAACACAAGGGCTAAACAACCTTGACCACTTAAATGTAAAGGGGCTTCTTTTTATTGCAACTCTGCAGAATATTCATGTGACATGGTTGACCATCTTAACTGCCTCCTTTTTATTACAGTTTTTAAAATCCACTATCCTTTGGCACTAGTTTAAGAACCTTGACGTCATTTTTTCAAAACTCTGGACACAAAACTCACACCAATGATCATAAACAAAATAGACATTTAACACTAAAACTTTTGCTAGTTGCGTATACTACACACAAAACCTAAGATCATTTGTTCATTTCACAAAGATCAGCTGTTTAATATGACACAACTTAACATCAAAGTACTACTATTTCAAAAAGCAATACACACATTACATTTCAGATGATTGTCTATTCATTTCATTACAATCATCTAACTATCAATTGATACAACTGCTCAAAATGATAAGTAAATGTTGCATTACTCTTAATGCATAGTTGTACGGAAACAGACAAACAATATTCCATGTTTAGATCATGAAAGTTTCAAGATAACGAGATTCATTGTCATCAATTAGCGTGGAGCATGTACCAATTAGACTACATGATTTGTGGATGTAATATTTCATCATCCCTCTTTACTGTAATGTACTACTGTTTATCAGAAACTGTTTATATGGTCTCATGTACTACTACTGTAATGTACTACTGTTTATCAGACACCGTTTCTATGGTCTCATGTACTACTACTGTAATGTACTACTGTTTATCAGACACTGTTTCTATGGTCTCATGTACTACTACTGTAATGTACTACTGTTTATCAGACACCGTTTCTATGGTCTCATGTACTATTACTGTAATGTACTACTGTTTATCAGACACCGTTTCTATGGTCTCATGTACTACTACTGTAATGTACTACTGTTTATCAGACACCGTTTCTATGGTCTCATGTACCAACTTTACCGTAATTGACAGTACTGCACTGTATGGATGCAGGCCCTTGGAATTGCAGGTCCAATTCTGCCAACTCGTTATTGATGATTGAGATATATAATTTATATATACTTTATATATAAAGTACTGTATATATATATATATATATACTGTTATATATACTGTTCAGTGGCCAGCAGATTAGACTGGGGTTGTACTGGGCAGCTTCCAGGTATGAAAGTGGAACTGTGTGAATGTGATCAGGTCGTCGTTGCAAATGAGAATTTGAGAATCAAAAAATGAGAATCAACTTACCTGGATACTGTAAATAAGGGTAAATACAGTATATATATATATATATATATATATATATATATATATATATATATATATATATATATATATATATATATATATACTCATACCACATTGGTCTGTAGTATTCTCTCTACTACTGCAGTACTTTTACAGGGATGTATTTATATGTAGTACCATAATGAAACATGTATCACCTATTTTGTACTACAATATTTAATGATTGTACGAACAAAGAGCGAATGAAACTATGGGTAGCTTGTGTGTGGGTGATCGAAAGTAACCTTTCAATGATATTTCACAATATATTAGTTTTTTGAACCAATGATTGTGCAAGCGCAAGATGTCTTTAAAGATATGAATGCACAATGCAATGTTTTGAACATTGGACAGCCTGTGTTACAAGTGATGATCGTTTTGAGTTTTGTGTCTAGAGTTTTGAAAAATGACATCATGGTTCTGAAATTAGTAGCAAAGTGATTGTAAAAAACTGTAATTAGCTAGGAAATAGGAAAGAAAAGACTGTAGTGTAAAGTCAAATGCAGTGTTCCTCAACTTGCTTGTACTGTAAAAACAAACAAAGGAGTGATTAGGCTACTGTATTCTACATCTTCATCAACTCTGTCTTGTGGATTTGGCCGCAGGTTCTCATCTACATCACAATGGATGTTTTCATTAGCCAAACATCTTGGAAAAAACCTAAACAATGTGGTACAAGTGTATATATATATATATATATATATATAGACACAGCACTTTACAGTATATATAAAGTATATATCTGAATCATCAGTAACGAGTTCCAAGGGCTTGCATCCATACAGTGCAGTACTGTCAATACTGTAAATAGTCTGAAAAGTGGTAGCCTATGTGAGACCATAGAAACAGTGTCTGATACAGTAAACAATAGTACATTACAGTAAAGAAGGATGATGAAATATTACATCCACAGATCATGTAGTCCAAATTGGTTCACGCTCCAAGCTAACTGGTGACAGTGAATCTCGTTATCTTGAAACTTTCATGATCTTGTCTGTTTCCATACACTGTGCATTAAGAGTATGCAACAGTTACTTATCATTTTGAGCAGTTGTATGAATTGATAGTTAGATGATTGTAATGAAATGAATAGACAATCATCTGAAATGTAATGTGTGTATTGCTTTTTGAAATAGTAGTACTTTGATGTTAAGTTATGTCTTATTGAACAGCTGATCTTTGTTAAATGAACAAATGATCTTAGGTTTATGTGTATTGTATCAAAGCAACTGAAAAAAGTGTTAGTGTTTTGAAAAATGTCTATTTTGATCATTGGTTGTGAGTTTTGTGTCCAGAGTTTTGAAAAATGACGTCAAGGTTCTGAAATTAGTGCCAAAGTGATTGTAAAAAACTGTAATGGCAGTTAAGATGGTCAACCATGTCACATGAATATTCTGCAGAGTTGCAATAAAAAGAAGCCTTTTCATTTAAGTGGTCAAGTGGTTTAGCCCTTGTGTTGTCTTATAAATTGGGTCATTATAAATGTTATTGGCATAACAAAATTTACCATTTCATAAAGCATGAAGTAATCATTAATTTTACACTTATTTTTTTGCATTCATGGTCAACAGACCTCATTTACATGAATTATACCTAATTTCTAAGTAAAATGAGGATATACGATTAGTTGTTTTGGATTATAACAGACTGGTATATTCAATTCCATTTAATTTATAGAATCAAATCATAACAGGAGTTATCTCAGGACACTTTACAGATAGAGTAGGTCTAGACCACATGTATAATTTATAATAACCCAACAATTTATAATAACCTAACAATTCCAGTGATTCCCCTCAAGAGCATGCATAAATCCGTAAAAGTGACAGTGTGAGTGAGAAAACTCCCTTTTAGGAAGAAACCTTGGACAGACCCAGGCTCTTGGTAAGGGTGTGTGTGTGTGTGTGTGTGTGTGTGTGTGTGTGTGTGTGTGTGTGTGTGTGTGTGTGTGTGTGTGTGTGTGTGTGTGTGTGCGTGCACATACTTGTAAATATGTATGTGTCCTATGTGTTTATCTTCTGTAAAGCTCAATAGTGCCCTATTGCACTACCAGGTTAAAATTCGCCCAGGAAGACCATAACTGCTATAAAATTGAATAAAACACCCCAAATTGTATGAAATGTGTGAATATTAATTTACTTGCAAAGAGCATGGAAGGGAACAATGCATGTTATTTTTGGTTAATTTGGTTGAAAGAAACCCATATTTCTTATAAGAAACTTTGAAAACATGACACATTTAACACGAAGACAACACAAGTGTTAGATGCCTTTTTACTGGCTGGTGTAAGATTAGAGTAACTAGTCAATAACTGCCACACAGGCTAATAATAGATGAATGTAGATTTCATGTGATTTTAAAATTATTATTAAATAATTAAATACTTTATATAACCCTAAATAGCTAACTTTAGCCTAATCTGACAAGCTACAGGCAAACAATGTATTCATAAAAAGCCTCGTTCTTCTGGCAGTTATTACAGCTCTCATGCTTTTATTTTGACACGTTAATGTTACTTCCTGTCCAGAGCGCATGGGTTTTAGTCAACTTTTGACTTAACACGTAAGACCAAAATAACATTATAAACGAGACCTGTGTTCCATCAGATTTTCAATGATTATGCAAATTATAAAAATGAGCCCATATTCTCGCTCTTGGGTTAAAACGGAAAAATGAATAACAAAAAAACAACAGTTCAAAAACGAGCAGTTTTCCAGTTAATTTTTAATTTGTATGGACATTGGAAAAACGAGAAAACGGAGCTCATAGTTTTGTTTTTCCATTTTTGGTTTGAAACCAAAAACGAAACATCGACCCGTTTTTTTGTTTTTTCGTTTTTGGTTTAAAACGAAAAACGGATTATACTTTAGGGCCCTGACCATTTCTGCACCCCATTTCCAATTGCTCTATTTGTTTGCGCAATGACTTTGCCTCTTTCTCCAGTGCATGTTTCCGTTTCATAGTTGCTGTGTGCGCCAGAAGCGCGGCTCTCTTGGCTTTGGCTTGTGTGCGTGCAATTTCAATTGAGGATTTTTTTGATCAACTCAAAACTCTTGATCCAACATTTGACACACTGTCCATTGGTTTTATTTCATTGTCATCAATGTCAACATCCTCATTTCCACCGGCTCCATCATTTGCATTTGTCAAACTTTTGTCACATTTTGGTAAAATTCATTGACACTCAAAAGTTTTGCCTTGAACCAAATGTCCTGTTTTTCCTCTTCTTCCACAGGTAACAACTCTAACAGTATTTTTGTGCATCCTTTGCGTCACTGATTAACATTTGATATTTGTTGAAGTTTTGGTTTATTCCCATTTCATAACCAGATTCACACATACATCAACCCTCGAATCGTCTTTTTTAGGTTGGCAGTTTTATTAAGTGTAGATTTTCTTAGTTTCTCTAAGCCATTAGAGAAACTAACCATGTGACCATGGAATGGAAAACATTGGTGTTGCCCGATTCATGCTTTACAGGGGAGGGTTAAACAGATAGTGTTATCACTGGCAGATCAGTCCATAATCAAAGAATAGAGAGATTATGGGCAGAGCTAAATCGAGTAGTGTCATTTCATTTTGTTAATCTTTTCAACTTTATGGAACAGAATAACGTATTAGATTCACTTAATGAAATCCATTTATTTTGTCTTCATTATATTTATTTGCCACAAATTCAAAGGGCTGCAACTGAATTTCAGAACCAGTGGAACAACCATGGTCTCTATGGAGGAAATATTTATTCATAATTCAAATTGAAAGTCCAAAGAGAAATTGAAAGTCCAAAGAGAAAACGAAGCGAGATCAAATTAAAAATATTTAAAAAAAATAAAATAAATTCCATTTGGCTTATCCATTTGGATTTAACATTTGGCTTTTTGATTTCAATTTAACATTGGCTTTTAATTTTAATTTAATATTTGGCTTTTCGATTTCAATTTAACATTGGCTTTTAATTTTAATTTAATATTTGGCTTTTCGATTTCAATTTAACATTGGCTTTTAATTTTAATTTAATATTTAGCTTTTCGATTTCAATTTAACATTGGCTTTTAATTTTAATTTAATATTTGGCATTTCAATTTCCATTTAACATTGCCTTTTCGTTTGGACTTGACACATGTCAATGTAAATGAGGAGGCGTGGCCCAGAGGCACCTTATGAGCAGCAGGGGGAGCTGACTGTTGGGGAGCACACTGTTAAGCATCTGTCTGCAGCTTCAGGACATCGTATTTCTGTATATATCTGATACGTTTGTCATTTTATCTCATATATTTTGTCACTTTTATCCAGAAATAAATACTTTTAAATCCAAAAACATCGTTCTTGTGACTTAACGATACCTCTGAAGTAACTTTTAAGACGTGCTTGAAGGGAGCACCGGAAATCATGGTGTAGATTTATTTTGCAACCTTGTGCATTTTCTTGAGATGCATTCCTAATATTGTAACCATAATGTGGTCTTAAAAAAGAAACCAATCCCGCAGGAGCTATATTGCATAACTTGACAAAGACTATGTTCACATCAATGGTAGAAGCACACAGGATATTTACTTACTATAGTTGTGTAATATAAAGCAAAACTGCCTTTCACTACCTATGTGACAGAACAGCACTTTACTTAAAGATATTGTTCTAGTTTTAAGGTCATGGTATCATTGTATCATATTTTATCATGTTCAAAAAACTGTTACTGAAAAGGTGAAACATGAAACACTGTGAAAACCAAATTTTTTCATCCTTTTGAATCTAGAGATCTCAATAAATTTAAATAAAATCTGACTTGTTTTAACATTTAACATGTGTCCTTTGTTGAACAGGATAAAAAAATATAACATACATTGGGAATCTGCAGAAAAGGACATCAAGAGAAACAGAAAGCAGCACACGATACAGCAGAAGAGACAGAAGATGACAAAAGCAGAATTTGTTTTTGCATTGCACAAACAGCAACCAAATACCAAATAAATAATGAAATAGTTAATAACAATTTTACTTCACATTTCATTGTGTATAATTGTATTAGTCAAAGAACAAGACTAACAAGAGTCAACAAGTATAGGGTATCACTAACGAATTTGTCACAAATAAGAGGCCAAATTACAATCTGTCAACATAATGCCAGTGTGTAGATCACTTTTAGAAAGCAATGCCTCACCCAGTGCACCATATCAATATTTAATGTTATTAGGCAATATGTCAGGTCAGTCAGTGTGTCACCTATAGGATGCTTGTACAGTTATCCAAACAGTAAGATTTGGTGAACTCTTGAAGCTCAAAAATACTTGCCGCAACAAGTAAAGTAAGTTTTAATGGTCCATGCAAATAAATGTAGGAGTAATTAACGCAATCAAGCACAGATGATTAAAGGTGCCCTGCCATACAAAACCATTTTTACTTGCATTTTTTGAAATAGGTTAGGTCCATATGTGTTTGTGTTTTGTTGTGAATGTGAAAATGAACTGCTACCTCCTTTGTCAGCTCTAGCCACTGAAAAGAAATAAGCAGAGAAATCAAGCCAATTACAAAAGCTGGTCGGTCTGACATCATATTGCCTGAGCTCATTACTATTCATTAGCTCGCCCAGTTGGGCTGGGTAAAGGATTCTGACAGCCAGGCTCTCGTTGGCTAGCTTTTAGCCAATCAGATTCAAACAGCTTAGCTTGTTGAATATTAATGAGAACTGGCAGAAATCGAGCGGAGTCTTCCTGCAGGCTTTCTATACCACGCTAGAATGGCTTGAAACAAGGTAACCCATTTTTTCCACAAAACATTTTACAGAGTCCATGGTAGAACGTCGGACATTACCACAAAGTAATGAAATATGTTTGGAAGGGCACCTTTAAAGCAGACACTATTGAAATTAAAATACCAATTAAATGCATCTATGAATTATCACTGAAAACAAGCAGTTTCAAGATTACTGGCAAAATAATCCTGGCCACAAAACCAAGCCAAATTCCTAATTTTAAGCTACTCCACAATAGGTTTCTGCATTAAATATTGTTTTACCTTCATTGAACTCTGACAATCTGAACTGTACTTAATATGAAATGGTAAGCACCTTCTTTAAAAAAAATTATGCAACAAATGTGTATTTTGCAAACAAAAAAAAAAACACCCAAATTGTGGAATGATGAGACACCAAATATATTCGTGTCAGGAACTGTTTTGTGATTATTTCAGTGCTGCTTCATGTATCTATCTACAGTATATGTGTGTGAGCTAGACCTTACAACAGAATACTGAGAAGAAGGCCTCTCTGCATGTGTTGCGGTTGTGTACTCCTCGTGTGTTGTGTATTGATGAAACGTATGCCACCTTGGTTCCAACTAGCCGTTTATTTCCTGATGAGTAACAGCATAACAGTTAACTCTTCACAGTTCAGCCAGTCACCCGAAATGCTAACACAAATAAGAATGTAGTAAATTTAAGCTAAAATTAAGCTAGCAAAAACATTACATGTCAACAAATAAATTGACAAACCCCATTTAAAACAATGAATGAAGCAAAAACAAACATACTGCATTTACTCATTTAACTGAATGCTGAAGATAAATACAACAGTTCTACCCATAAGGTGATTCAAATAAATTGTTACGCCCCAGTCTAGGGGTGCCTAGGACGCAACATGGAAAGGCCCCATCTTCCCCGTCTCCCAAGTAGCCACAAACAAATCGTTTAGATACTCATTTATTTCACAAAGAACAAAAATATGACATAAATGTCTAAGGCTTCAGGGTGGCCTACCACAAAAGAAACAAAACAATCCTAACTGGGAGATAAGAAACTAACCTCAAACAAAAGTGCAAAAACAATGACAAAAGACTTCCCTCCCTAACAAAAACAGGAAACAAGATTAACACACCTGGTGGTCCACACTTACTTAAACCAAAAACAAGACCTAATCTAAATCAGAGTTGTACAAAGCAAAAAGTGAGGCCGGTTAGGAGATGATGAGGAGGATAAATGCCTGCTGCCCACCGATGGCCGCCATCTTGGCTCCTTATAACTGATGGTATCCCCAGCTGCAGCCAATCACGAAGCTGGGCACGAGAGTATCCCACCAATAAACTCCTGGCTAGGGCACACACCTATTTGCATACAAAATTGGAACAAGAGAACGAAAAACACAGGGCACACACAGCAGACCAAAGATAATACGACCACAGTCATAACACCCCCACACCCAAGAATTAAACCTACCCCTAAAAAGGTTTAATTCCTAGACATCTGAGGAACATCTAGACAAAGCATCTATCACATTCTCAGAAACCTTTGTGGTGAATCTGCAGATTAAAATCTTGCAGAAGGAGAGACCAGGGCATAAGCCGCTGGTTAGAATTGCGCATATGTGCGAGGAAGACTAATGGGCTGTGGTCCGTAAATACTTGTTCTTCAAAATATTGCAAGGCGAATAGAAGGGCAAGAGCTTCCTTCTAAATAGTGCTATAATTAAGCTGATGCTTATTAAACTCTTGAGAAGTAACAAACCAACAGAATGGTCAATAGTTTGATCGTCCTCCTGCAAAAGCACCGCACGCGCTGGCATCAACCTCTAATTTGAAGGGTCGCGTAAAGCAAGGCACAGCGAGAACAGGTGCGTTACATAACGCCTTGGCAGACTCGAAGGCAGCCTGACCAAATGGTTTTAAGGGACTTACAAGACCCATGAGAGAAGCCAGCAAATCAGAAAAGTTTCGGCAAAAACCACGATAATATCCACACATTCGAAAGAAACGGCACAACGCTTTCTTGGACTGTGGGACAGGGAAGTCAATAATCGCCTGCTACTTTCTAGCAGTTAATGCGTACAGTGTTATCTGGCATCGAACATATATAAACGGAGCTAATGTTAAGGTAGCTTACCATGGACACCACATGCATGTAAATAATTTTGGGGTTCACCGCTCAAGTCTGCAGGTGCGCAGAAGAGGCCGCCCTGATACACACCAGGTCACCATGGCAACCGCTTTTACTTCTACAAGAAATCTCCAGAATTTAAACAAGATACAAAGCAGTATAAAACAGACAGTTAACTTTATAAAAATAATTTTATGAATAATAAATTATAAAATGAATATTGATAAGTGAAATCATTATCTCCTCTACACATGCATTAAGCCATGCCAAAACCATGGGTATTATACAAAGTCCATGTTTTCCTGAAAGTCTTTGTAAGAAGTGTGCAGTGGTAACTTCAGACAACCGATGCATGTATTTGCAATGGGTAGTTTAGAGGTAGTTCCTGCATCATGCTCTTGGTGAAGAAATTCAATTGAAGGCTGGAGAGAAGCCAATTGGTGGAACAATACTGGCTTCAGTGGCAAAGGCAAGAATTGTTCCTTGCATCGGTGTTTCTTCTTGCTCTACATAAAGAAATACATCAGATATTAGATTAAAACAACACACCTCACTACTCTAAACTACCCCTTTAAAATATTAATTTGATGGAGTCTAATCTCCAAAAGACTTTGTACATTTTATATTACAGTTGTACAATAAATATTTTGCATATCTGCAAACGAAGTCTCTCCCGATAGAAATAAAACTTTGAAAAGGTGTACCTGCATTATCATGCCATTATCATTATATTAGATGAAAATGGTCTCTCAACGACAATATTATCGTTTATCGCAATAATTTCTGAGACAATTTATCGTCCAGCAAAATTTGTTATCGTGACAGGCCTAGCGATGACGACAATTTGAGTTCAACTCGCCAACTGCGGTCCTCATCTCTAACACAAGCTAGACACTGTTATGCATCTTCAGACAGTTTGACCAGTCCAACAACTGCCTGCCCATCAAACAGTACTTCTGCAGTTCAGTCTTTTGCCTCATCACTTGGATGTGAAGTCTTATTCACTCATACTCCAGCCTCGACCTACCACAGCAATATCTCACCTAACACCACCATTTCAGCAAGCGGTTCTTCTAATTGTGTATCTTACCATACACAATGGTAAGATACAGTGCAATTCCAATTTCAAACAAGTAGTTATTTCAGTTCATTTAAACATTACAATAACCTTCTGAATCTGTTAGGTAGTCTCTCCAGAAAGGAACAACAGCTTCTTCAGATTGCCTTTTATTGCTGCCAGCTGGAGAAAGGAAGATGGTCAAGAGGCTTTCAACCAGGTGAGCTGTGAGGGTTGTAGGAGACCTGCCACGGTTTCAGCAGGTGGGCCCAAATGCAAGACTCTACCAGTCAAAAGTGCAGAACAAACACACTTTGTGACACAATAACAACAAACAGAGAGACAAACCAATAACAGACAAAGGAAACAGAGAGACTAAATACACAGGGTAACGAGTACTAACGAGGAACAGGAGGCACAACAGGTGAAACAAATCAGACAATCACAAAGGCGGGAAAACCAAAAGACAGGAAGTAAAACCAGACAAGACAGAAAACCAGACTTTCAAAATAAAACAGGGAACCGAGCAAAACAGAAAAACAAGACTCCCACAATAAGACAGAACACGGAACAAAGTACCAAGCACAAATCACAACAAAACACACAAAAAGGCCACAAGAGTGGCACAAAGGCAATCAGTCTCAGCCGGATCCTGACAAGACCAGCATAGAAGGGGGCGAAAACTCTCCGGGTGAGCTTTGATTTTGTCCAGCACACCAAGAGTTCTCAGTCCATCCCTAAATCTGAGTAAAAATCAACAGTTACTTTTAAAGTATTTTGATTGGTTTTTTTGGACAGTTTGTTTTTACATATTCACGTGTAGGTGATGAATGAATCAAAGAAAAAACAGAATGACAAATAGAAGAATTCAAACCCAGAGTAGTTAGCCTAAATCCCACTGTCATTATCGCATAAGATCTAATGGGTAATATCCCACTGTCATTAACGCATAATATCTAATGGTTAATATCACAGTGAGCTCTCTACAGACATTATACTTTATCAACAAACATCTTATCCTGTCAAGAAAAAGGTACAGTGTGTAGTATTGGTTTACGTTGGTGTCATCTAGAGGTAAAATTCTAGATTGCAAGCTCTTTCCCATTCAGAAAATTTATATAAGCTATGGTGGCCTTTAAAGTGATGGTTCGGAGAAATTTCACCCTAGGGTCCTTTGCACCATGACCTCGAGCCAAACACCCCCCAGAAGATTTTTTCACCTGGGTTGAACATTGGGAGAGTTAGCGTAGAGTAGCGTTATCAGCTGAATAGCTTAGCGCAGGGGCTAATGGATCCGAAGTGTCTCTTAGCATTACCCACTAATAATGCCGAAATGAACAACGTCTACAGTAGTACAAATAGGTTATGCACTCATAAAACACTGGATTGTAAATTTTGTAAGTACACCAGAAGTTTATGTAAATAACACTTGCCTGCTGGCTTCTGCTCTCTGCTGTTGTTGTTGCTGCTGTAAGACGAGTGCGCTTAGGCCGTTTACAGTTACAATTACCACCGAAAGAGATGCAACAAAAATATTTATTAATTTAACTTATTTTTTAAAGTAAGTGCTGTAGAATAACTAGCAGGGGACAAGTTATAATTGAGGTAAGTTTGGAGACATTACCTTATTTAATCATTAAATTAATAAATATTTTTGTTGCATCTCTTTTCGGTGTTGTAATTTGTAGACGGCCCTAAGCACTCTTACTGCCCGGTAGTAACAGCAGCAGCAGCAACAGAGAGCAGAAGCCAGCAGGCAAGTGTTATTTACATACACTTCTGGTGTACTTACAAACTTTACAATCCATCGTTTTATGAATGCATAACCTATTTGTACTACTGTAGACGTTTGGTATCATTTCGGGCATTATTAGTGGGGTCATGTTAAGAGACACTTCGGATCCATTAGCCTCTGCGCTAAGCTATTCAGCTGATAACGCTACTCTACGCTAACTCTCCCAATGTTCGACCCAGGTGAAAAAAGCTTCTGGGGGAGTGTTTGGCTCGAGGTCATGGTGCAAAGGACCTTAAGGTGAAATTACTCCGAACCATCACTTTAAGGACACAAAGCTAGTTACTTAAGATGGCATCATCCTCCACTGCCTCAAATCTTCCCACAATATGATGGTTTTATTTGATTTGGACAATGCACATTAATCAACATTTCTGTAAATGCGGCATTGTTAGCTAGTCGGCTAATTTTCAATTGTAGTCCTAGTTACGTGGATGTCTGTATGGTGAGAGGAAACCGGAGCACCCGGAGGAAACCCACGCAAACACGGGGAGAACATGCAAACTCCACACAGAAAGGCCCAGAACGACCTGGATTCGAATCCAGAACCTTCCCAGAAGTGCTTACCACTGAGCCACCGTGCTGCCATATCAAGTGATGAGGTGAAGATGTATTTAGTTATTTATTCTTTAGTACTTCTTCGTCTTCCAATGGGTGCATGTATTTGCAGCAGGCATCCACTATATATAAAAATGCGTAAGGCTGTTAAGTTTGTCCGTTCTGTTATGAATATTATATTCCATTTTCACTAAGTCTGTTCTGAAAAACACCAATACCTTTTACACATGTTGCCTATCTCAGCATGTTTATCTATGATTTGTTTTTAAAAGCTGAATGTACAAGCTTGCCCTATGTAAAAAAGGCTTTGGAGAGGCAAAGAAGACTTGAAAAAAGATTAAAATGTACCTCTCGAAAGGACCACGCACTCTGTGCATCACTTGAAACATCAGGATGTCGTCTACAAGCATTGACCAAATACTCCTCAAGTGGCTCTGTTGTTGCTAGCAGTTCTTCAAATGCTTTACACTCTATGACCTTCAAATAGAAAAAAAAAAACATTTAAAACTGTTGTTAATAAATGTCTTCTCTGCCACACTAGTCACTAATGTAGAAACAGACAGACATACAAAAATGTACCCTTTTGATTTTGTCACGTAGGTCACTATCTGCAACAGCCGTCAACAAGGCAAGAGAAGAGAGTTAGGGACAGAAAGCCTGCGGGAGGAACCACCGTGTACAAGGCTTACTGCAATGGCCCTGCCTGCAATGAAGTACCGGGCCTCTCTCATGGCTACAGAAAAAAAAGCATGTCTACAAAAACCATGTGTACAAAGGTATCATCAAACTAAATATAGTGAAACTTTTCCGGGGTTCAGCACCTAAATGATGAGATCACAATCAATACATACCAGTACTGTTAAAGGCCAAGTTCATTTTGCCTTCTTCTCTCTCAAACATTTGAGATCTGGGCAAAGCTTCCATAAGCAGTGTTAGAAATTCCCTTCTTGGTCCACCCAAGTCCACAACCTCTTCAGGTACTCCCATATCATCAGAAAATCTGACAGAAATAGTGTGACATGGATCATATGTCCCTCGTTTAAAACCTCTGATGGCTCCATCCAAGACTGTTGGATGACAGACAGTTAATTTCAACTTGCATTTCTTCTGTTGGGTTATTTTTGTTGCAAGATCTTGCAAGATATATCTTACTGGCATCCAACATCCTGTGGTCCTAGAAACAAGATCAATTAAATAAGTTACATTATACAATGTAGTTTTAGGAGTGTATCATGTGTATTGTTCATTGACAAATTTAAACTTAAGTAAAATTGTCAGGTATGTTAGCAAGTATCAATAATAGTACAAAATGAAAAGGTTCTAAATCTTAAAACATTTACATTTGTACTAACCTTTCACTATGCAAGCTTGCTAGTATAGCCTGGTTCTGTTCCTCCTCATCAGAGGAAAGGTCAGACAGTACAGACATTATTGAAAGGTAGTTATCATAGTTTGTTGCTTGATGGTGTGTTGAGGTAGCTCAGGGTAACTCAGAGGAATGACTTTCTGGAGTGCTGCTTTGGTAGGGTGAGCTTGTACTGTTTGGCCAAGTCAGGACCAGGGTTGGATCAACTGAAGTTGTTTCTCCAAATGGTAGGGTAGAAGGCTGACTGGTGGAATGACATACTGGCAGTTGATTAGAAGAACCGCTTGCTGAAATGGTGGTGTTAGGTGAGATATTGCTGTGGTAGGTCGAGGCTGGAGTATGAGTGAATAAGACTTCACATCCAAGTGATGAGGCAAAAGACTGAACTGCAGAAGTACTGTTTGATGGGCAGGCAGTTGTTGGACTGGTCAAACTGTCTGAAGATGCATAACAGTGTCTAGCTTGTGTTAGAGATGAGGACCGCAGTTGGCGAGTTGAACTCAAATTGTCGTCATCGCTAGGCCTGTCACGATAACAAATTTTGCTGGACGATAAATTGTCTCAGAAATTATTGCGATAAACGATAATATTGTCGTTGAGAGACCATTTTCATCTAATATAATGATAATGGCATAATAATGCAGGTACACCTTTTCAAAGTTTTATTTCAATCGGGAGAGACTTCGTTTGCAGATATGCAAAATATTTATTGTACAACTGTAATATAAAATGTACAAAGTCTTTTGGAGATTAGACTCCATCAAATTAATAATATTTTAAAGGGGTAGAGAACAGGAACATAACCCCCAATGGAGTCTAGACACTGGTGGCGGCGGAGAAGGAGACCGGAGACCAGACGAAGAGGCAACGGAGCGGTCAGCCGGTAGAAACACGATGACCTGAGGCGGCAGGGGAGGTGGAGGGTTGAGCGCTTTGCCTGAAACGACAGCTGACGGCACAGGGAGAGAACAGATTTAAAGCAGAGTTGTAAGGCTGTGATTGGCCCTTGAATTTCGTGGCCAAGTCTGATTGGTTTAACTGAAAGCGTCACTTCCAAACTGAAATCAAACTGATTTGATTTAAGAATAATGAGTAGTGATTGGGTTAATGACGCATTCCTGAAAGAATTTTCGCTGAGCTTCATTTCTAAAGAATACCAAACACAACCAAAAACAATAAATAAAATGGACTCTCTGTCTCTGTAAACAAAAAATGCACTGGAATAAAAACCAAACACAATCAAAATGTTAACTTTACCTGAAAACAGCGTGTAGTTTCTTTTTAGCATCTCACATCACACTTTCAGTTACTCTGACTACTACTACGGTCAGAAAAATTGTGGCAAAATATGAACAATAACGTCACTGTCAACAGACTTATCTGCTAATGTTAGTTACCGACCGTTAGCTTGAAACCATCCAGCAAATAGACGGTACCGTAGTCCATAGGGTGCCATTGCCTGAAACCGGTGATTTAACGTCACCGCTCATTTTACACACAGTTTAACAACAAAACAAAATGCTGAGTGAACATTACTACGTTTTTTTATTGTTGGTTTTGAGCGGTATGCACCCCCACTAACCTGGAAAATGGTTTTAAAACAGTAACGTTAATACAGCGTGTCGGAGAAATACAGCGTTCTCCTGCAAAGGGAGTCAGAGGCAGAGGTACCGTCACCGCAGCGCTCGCTAACGTTAGCTTCTTGTCTCATCTGGGGTCTGATAAACAGTAAATTCATCAAATTCAGTGTCCATAATGCTATTTTCCAATAAACTGTAGCTGTCATATTTCACGGGACCCGCGTGAGTGCGGATTTCATGCCACGGCTTTTGTCGCTGTTTGTCACTTTGCCTAAAATTGAGTGACAACTGACAAGTAATACTCGCCCTGTTGTTTATTTGGTTGCCATGACTTTGCGAGTGATGACGTCCTGTCACTGTTCCAGTTGCTCACCCTAAAGGGGAGAGAGAGCGGATGACAGTTTTCTAGTGTTCAGTAGAGCAGATGGCTCTGCAGACTCGTGTAATTACGACTTTATGACTTTTCATAAACAGCTGAAGGAGTGGCGGTGCACCCTACATGTACATAGCGGAAACCCTGTTGTTCATCTGCCCTATTTCTGATACCATGGCGGCAGAGGAAAACAAACAAGCATGCAAATGAAAATTATCGCGGCCGGAAAAATGATCGAGCTCATATTTATTTATCATGCGATTAATTGATTTATTGACTATCGCAACAGGCCTACATGCAATGAATTGATTTATTGACTATCGCGAAAGGCCTAGTCATCGCTGCTATCATCATCCAGTACCTAGAAACATCAAGATTTGTCTTTATATTTCCGAGTTACTTCTACTAGGGGTGTACGATTCAGAAAATGTCAATCTCAATTCAAAAACACGATTCACAGTATGTAAATGTAGTTACTTTTCCCATGTAATTGCAGTAGACACAATTTAAAAGAAAAGAAACACAACAAATTAAATGTAGTTTGATTTTACTTTATATGTCTTCATACAAAAATAAAAAACTTTTCCAACTAAAAACTGCAAAAGTGCTAAGCTTTGGCCAGCTTTATATAAAGTAAGTATAAAACTGTTAAATAAAAAGAGCTTTTACATTTAACTTTAAAGTGCTGTATGCAGATCAAACAAAAAATACTGCTAAATGTGGTTTAAGGAGTACTTCAGCTACCAGGTTGATTGTTGAAATGTGAACTCGACTGGGCACATTGAACTTCCTAAAATTAGACCCTTTCTTTTTAGAACTGTCGCAACTACAGTCCATTCAACAGAACTTTTGTGATCTGTCAGAATCACATAATGGATACACATTAAGGGGTATGTGTGTGTGTGTAACCAGTTCATAGTCCACCACTGGCTGGAATCTGTAGATTCTTTTTTAGAAACAGAAGCTGGTCTACGTGTTTTGGAGTGAGCATGCGCCGCTGTGCATTTACAGTGTCTCCGGCAGTTGAGAACACTCTCTCTGACGCAACGGTGGGTTTTAGAGCATTAAAAGAGAGTGAGTTGGTTGACTGGCACGTCAGGAGGAGGTACTTTAGGTTGTTGCTTTAATGTTAATCTCTGGGTGATGCCATACCATGTGAGTTCTCAAGTTTGTGGTGTTTCCAAATTACTTAACTTTTGCTTTGCAAGCCTGCATATAGCATGATTCCTATCAAGTTCCGTCTTCCCCTCGAGGTTATAAAAGCCGAAATGTGTCCAAACTCTCGCCTTCAATGAGAATGGAGCGTTCTCTTAATACATCCATTGGATGGAGCCATGGATGTATTAAGAGAACAGGATACAGTGTTCGGCGGGAAGCCCCGTACGTTCCAATGAGAGTGCTCAAAAGCGCATAAAGCAAACATGGAGCTTGGATCTTCCGCATTGTTAGCCCATGACGTCACGATGGACACGCGCACCAGCAACAATTTGTTTGTGTTGTCTTAGCGACCGGTAGCAACATGTTCGTTCATGAGTTTCTCACTCGTGTCTCTTACAAGTGGCGAACTAATTGAACTCGCCGTTTTCATTGTCTAAAATATTCACTAACGTTAAACCTTGTGTTTCGTTGTTCCCGATCGTTTACATGCTTAGCTAAATAAACGATAGATGTATTTAGCTAGACAACCAAGGAGATTTAATATTTATGTCGTGCTACTAGCAAGCTAGCTAGCTAGCATAGATATGGGCCTATAGACAGTAGTAGAACAAAGCTCAATCATGGCTTCATCCTTCATCCACGTTACAAGTGTTAGGTTGTAAAAAGTTAAAACTATGCTTATGTATTATGTTTTAAATAATAAATTGTATGCTGCAGTCAGGTTATGAAAATAGGAACAGGGCTCTCAAGTGTCACGCATTGAGCGTGATAGTCACTCATTTCGGTCTTTTGTCACGCACTCCCGCCACACATTGTATTTCTCACGCGTAAAAATTATTTATAATAAATTCAATATGCCGCAGCGCCCAAAATTTCTCTGGCTGCGCTGCTCTCACTATGGAACCGGCAGGAATCAAACGCGTCTGGCCGTTTTACAGTTGTGCGGAGGCTCCACGCAGAGCTCTTGCAGTAGTCTACATAAGTGGCCTGATGTTTATGCTTGTGCGCTGGTGTGTGCGTCGAGCCACATGTGTGTGTGGGGGGAGTGTGTGGTAGAGGGAGAAGTGAGAGAGTGACGGCGATTATCTTTGGAGCAAGTAGCGACTCTAGAGTCATAGTGAGAGAAACAAAGTGTCTCCCCTGTTCTTTCTGACCACGGTGGGAAATGTGTAGCAGGAAAAGTTAACCCTCTCCTTGATTTCATGTTGTTTATGGAGAAATAGAACCAGGAAACGAGTGAGGGGAAATGCAACGCTACCAAGCCCATAGACCGTGACCAAGCCACGGCTTATAGCTTACATTTTTAATGTCTAAATCGAGCCTGCCACTTATCAGCCAAACAAAAAAAAGAAAGGGGCTACACAATAGCCAATCAGAAAATAGCACTATTTTATCTGGGTAAGATTTAATGCAGCAACCAATGAAAAAAAAGCAAAGCATACAGACACTTCCCTAAACATTCGCTCATTCAGAGACCAGAGACCCAAACGGGGCTCTGTGTCTGTCAGAAGGTCTGAGATCTACCGTAACAGCAGAGCAATCACGTAATGCACAGCAGACTATGGTGCAGGTAGATTATTTTCTGAAATATATTGACTATTATAACTTTATTTTTCTCAAAGTATCACGACTCCTCCAAAACTCAGATAAAAGAGATATTTTGAATGTGCACAAAGTTTTGAACATGAGCAGAAATCTTGCTCTAACAAATAATATTACAGTCCAGGGGTTTATTAATTCATTAAAATGAATTAATGTATCATTGACGTGAATAATTGTCATATGCACATTTAAGGAGGTTGCAAAAGATGCAAAAGGAAAGAGTAAATGATGCTAGGCTACATGTGTGCTGACTCAGATATAATTAGAAAAGTCAATCTACAGGAGAATAAATGAAAGCAATACAGAATGCCTGAGCCTAACTGCCATATATTCCATTATGTTTTTATATTTGGATTTTAATCTATGTTTACCTTTACATAAAGATTTCCAGCATAAATTGATTCAGAAAAGGTATAAATAGGTGCACACAAATTCACCAGAATGCAGGAAATGAAGTGTTTAATGCTCAAAATTTTCTGGGGGAGGACCACCAGACCCCCCCATTATCATAAGTAACCATGCATAAATTGAATAAATACTTTGTATTTGGTTGAATTGTCAGTGCCATGTGTCAAATCTTTTCTTGTGTAAATCTGAGCAATTATTAATAATAACAACAAAAACACAAATAATAAAATATATTAATGAAACACCCCTATTCCTGCGACTTGTCCAACCCGCCCACAATCTATGATCTTTTTTTTTTTTTTTGGGGTGTCACTCTTGCCTGTCTTCAAAACTTGAGAGCCCTGTAGGAATGGAATCTAGAATGACTAGCCTACTAAGGTAAAAACAGCTGGTTATTTCTCTCCCCCTCTTTTCCTGTTTCTTACAGATAGATTAGGTTAAAACCAACTATTAACATATGAAGAGAAACGTCTCTTTGAGTCTCCAACCTCCTGGTGCCAAGTCTGGGTTAGAGCAAAGGAAATGCAAACTCTGTAAACTTGAATATAATCAGCACTACCAGGATAAATAACCTTTAAATAACCTGTAGCAAACTGGAAATCAGAGGTGTGTCCTTAACCTGAGGGACATATAATTCGGTTCCTGAGAAAGATTCGGGACTTCAATCTGTGACCCCGCAAGGGAAGCAAGTTGAAGTCCGCTATTTACAGTGTATTGTTTTGTCATGTCGCATGGCTGCAATCTGTGTCCCCACAAGGGGAAGCATGTCTGCAGTCTGCTGCTGGCAGTGTTTTATGTTTGATTGTGTTTTGACTGTCGTTTTTCATCGTGTTGTTTTATTAAACCTTTTGCTTAACTTTCAATTCGACCCCAGCCTCTCCTTCCTCCAGAAATCGAACGAACACGTCATTTAGATATTCCTTACACAAGCATTACAGCATACAGCCCTCCGATGTATCATAAGAGAGAACTAAGGTGATGTAATCACTATGTCTGTAGTAACGTTATGTAGGCATATAGCTAGCTATGTATAGATCTTAATACAGCCATGCTAGCTACCCCTGATATTAGCAACTAGCTAGCTAGCCGATAGCCCCGCCAGTTTGGGAAACGCTAATGACATTACATCCATGTAACAGGCTTTACAGCATACATACATCCCTCGGATGTATCATAACTTCATAAGATAATACCATGGACGTATTAATAGAACACATGGTGATAATTCTGGATTTGCTTCTAGTGAATGTTAAAAATGTTAAAAACGTGACGTTTTAAACAAGGACCCTTTCAGTGTTCAGGCTGGTAGGTTGATATACCCCAAAACAAATTATCCGCTGAAATATAGACGTTTCTTTCGCCATGCAATGTCTATGTGAAAAGTCTTTCTGGGCCATGGGGTGCAGTACCACCCCTATCCACTAAGCCCATGGTGGCTTTTAGAAATAGCGCTCTTCCTGGGGGCTTGGATGGAGCAGGTTGAATAATTCTTTCTGTGAGGTTTGCCATTGTTTGCGCCGACTAAACTACCTCCGCTGCACTCATTCTTCTTCTGATCATGATAAGAGTGCCCAGGCGTCAGTGTGAATTCGACGCAGCGCCATCTATGGGAATGGCGAGGTAATGTCATGTCTGGACAATAGTGTCAAAACAAAACAAAAAAAGTCAAAAAAAAATATGAATCCATTTTTGGAATTCTATGAATCGATTTTGAATCTGTAGAGCTTGAATCTCAATTCGAATAGATTTTTCGAACTTCTTTTTGGGATCAATGCCAAAATGCACAACACACATTGGAAGTGATGATTGGACACGATATAGCCAATAAACTAAAAGTGCTTACCTCAGCAGACAGTTTTTCTCCAAAGGCTTCCCTTATTTGTTCAGTGACAGTATTCTGGTCCCTAGACTTCTGGAATTTAAACCCATTCAATATATGTCTGTGTTCATGTAACCGTTGTTTAGTGCGATGCTTGACGACGACACTGCTTGATGGCTTCGAAAGAAGGATGACATCTTTGTTGAAAGTATTGTGATGGTGAATTTGGGCCCTACAAAACAAAGCAGACATCATACTTGATATTCACTTAAATTAAGCTAATGAAACAGCAATACCATAAACAACAACAAAAAATCAGAAAAGGCTTTCCCACAAATAATGTCACCCCTTTTTACTTAAAATTTGGCACTGTCAGTATTAGGATTGCGAATGCTACTTGACGCTTAGCGCTGAACAAAGTGACAATAATCTGTAGTTGTGATTTACATTTTATTGGAATTTTGTAAAAGCACAAAAATCCAAAGGAGTATAATGACACAAAAAATCCCAGGGAAAAGCACTTAAAAGCAATACCCTGCATTGAGGACATAGAAAAAGTGTTTTTGAGTTCAGTTTGAGTGAGGTTTATTTTCCATCACTACCCCCAAAAACCTAATGACCTATCACACACCTGGAAATGTATTATAATTGTAATGTATTATGCATTCATAACATGGAAGATTCAATTCCTAAAGCCTCTTTTTTTTACATTTCTTATTGAGGCCACTTATACTTCAGGACAGAGTTTTCTAAAACCATATTCAATTGCCATGTGCTAAGGAGAGGTAAAGTGTGGACAAACATCCATTATTTTTTAATTAAATATTTGTTTGCTCTTCATTTTTAGATTATAAACATGTTCAATATGACCAGTTCACATAAATCAGTTCAGCAAAAATCAGTTTTGTGTAAACTAGACAGTATTTTATTGACGGTCACTATGGCGGTTACGTGCAATGAAGTGAAGGAACAACAGTCATTGCCTGGACCGCGGTGAAGATAGTTTAAGGTTGGATATTCGAAATACATTGTTTAGCGACGTCTTCTTAATAGTTTCACCGGCAGAAGTTCGTCCTCATCTCTGTCCATGCTGATCGCGACCTTAACATGACCCTGCTCGAGTTTCTCAGCCAATCACAGTGTGAGGTTGACAGCCAATCACAGAGCGAGAAATGTTCTGCCATCCATTTCTACTATAGTCCTGTTTCCACTATACTTTCTTTCACACACACACACACCACACACACACACACACACACACACACACACACACACATTCTTCTCACAGACATATATTTTGCATACATACATGCATGCATTTCTTCTTATACATATATTTAAAATTTGTACTGCATGTGCATGAGATCAAAAATCTATGAATATATGTTAAATACAGAAATATGAGAGAAAAAATGTATTTGTGTGTGAGTTAAAATATAGAAATATAAGAGTAAAATGTATGAATGTGTGAGTTAAAAATATATTCTTATGAGAGAGTGAAAATATATGTATGTGAAAGGAGAATGTATGTATGTGTGTGAGAGTGAAAATATATGCATGTGAAAAGAGAATATATGTATGTGAGAATGAAAGATAGATAGATAGATTTTTATTGATCCCAAAAAATGGGAAATTCCAGTGTTGCAGCAGCAAAATATCAGACACACAGCACACATACAGAATATACATGAAATAATAGGATACAATATACATGAAATAATAATAGGATAGAATATAAGAACAAATAATTTTAAATATATTCAAGTTGGGAATAAAAATGTACAACTGTTTAACTAGTATTGATAAAGCTGTAGATAAACCTATTGTGCAAGGTGCATTTAGTGCAGTTGTGATGTATATGAGTCTTATCTAACACAGTGTTAAAAAGTTGAATTGCCTGTGGTAGGAATGATTTCTTGGAGTGGTCCGTGCGACATCGAAGCTGTCAGAGCCTCTTAGAGAAGGTGCTCCTCTGTTGGACCAGTGTGGGGTGGAGAGTGTGGTCGGGATTATTCATTATAGATAACCGTTTGTTCAGTGACCTCTTCTCCACTACATCTTCAAATGTGTCCTGTTTGCAGCCAATAACGGAGCCAGCCTTCCTGATCAGTTTGTTCAGTCTGTTTGTGTCGCTGGCTGTAGAGGGTTCAGAGAAGAGAAGATCTCACCTACGGCCTCAGGTAGGCCAAGACTAGCCTCTCCAGCACCTTCATCACATGGAATGTGAGAGCCACAGGGCGGTAGTCCTTGAGGCCAGATGGAGTCGACTTCTTGGGGACCGGGACAAGGCAGGACGTCTTCCACAGCAGCGGCACCCTCTGCAGGCTCAGGTTGAAGATATACTGGAGAACAACAGACAGCTGACTGGCGAAGGACTTCAAGACCCTGGGGCTGATGCCGTCCGGGCCGGCAGCCTCGCGCTGGTGAAGCCTCTCCAGTTGTATTCTCGCCTGGCCAGGTGTGAATGAAAAGCAGGGGAGGTGCTTGAAGTGTCTGTGGGTGGAGATGAAATGTGCCTTAGTGGTGGGGGGAGTGGGCAGACTACAGGAGAGTGAAAATATATGTGAAAGGAGAATGTATGTATGTATATGAGAGTGAAAATATGTATGTAAATGGAGAATGCTGCTGCCCCAGCAGATGGCGGAAGAGCTGGCCACAACAGACTGGTAGAACATCTCCAACATTCTGCTGCACACGTTGAAGGATCTCAGCTTCCTCAGGAAATAGAGTCTGCTCATCCCCTTCTTGTAAACAGCAGTGTTGTTGATTTTCCAGTTCAGCCTGTTGTCGATGTTGATACCCAGGTATCTGTACTCCCCAACCATGTCCACATCTCCACCCAGAAGGCAAAGGGGCTGCGGAGCCGTTCCCTTCCTCCTGAATCAATCACCATCTATCTGGTCTTATGCACGTTCAGCAGCAGGTGATTCTTACCAAACCGCTCCACAAAGTCATCCACCAGCACTCTGTACTCTCCCTCCTGTCCATCCCTTATACACCCAACAACTGCAGAGTCATCAGAAAACTTCTGTAGGTGAAATGACTCTGAGTTGTACTGGAAGTCTGTGGTGTATAAGATGAACAGAAAAGGAAACAGCACAGTCCCCTGTGGGGCCCCCGTACCACTCACCACCACATCAGACAGAGCACGGTCCAGACGGACAAACTGTGGTCTGTCTGTCAGGTAGTCAGTGATCCAGGAGACACACCGACACTCATCATCTGCAGCTTCTCACTTAGTAGCAGTGGCTGGATGGTGATGAATGCACTGGAGAAATAAAAAAATGTGATTCTCACAGTGCCGCCACCGCCATCCAGGTGCAAATGAGCTCGCTGCAGAAGACAGATGACAGCGTCGTCCACTATCAGACAAGGCTAGTAGGCAAACTGTAGAGGGTTCAGAGAAGATCTCACCTATGGCCTCAGGTAGGCCAAGACTAGCCTCTCCAGCACCTTCATCACATGGAATGTGAGAGCCACTGGGCGGTAGTCCTTGAGGCCAGATGGATTCGACTTCTTGGGGACCGGGACAAGGCAGGACGTCTTCCACAGCAGCGGCACCCTCTGCAGGCTCAGGTTGAAGATATACTGTCATATACTGCTCCTGGCTCTCTCTCCCTCCTCGTCAAGACACCTGTGGCTTCCTGTTCACCTGATTCACATCCAGCAATCACCACTCCTATTTTAAAACCCCAGCCTTCCAACCAGTCTCTGCCAGATCGTCCGTTCACCCAAGTGGTAACACTCGCTACGGCCAGCCTCAGTGTTTTTGAAAGACTGCTTTTTTTTGTATACCTGTTGCAAGCCTGGTTTTGACTTTTTGTGTTTTTGTGTCCAGATTCCCACTACAGCCCTGGAAGCCCAGTCTGCCTATCTGAGCCTTGTTCTTCTCTCGATCCTGCTTCTCACCTGTCTGCCCGCTCTCAGCCCCAGGGGATATCCAGCACCTGCATCACTCATTTTTTTTGTTCAATAAACCTCAATACCTGTTCTGACCTTTTTCCGTGTCTGCGCTTGAATCCAGGCAGCCCAGCCTAACAATACTGGAGAACAACAGACAGCTGACTGGCGCAGGTCTTCAAGACCCTGGGGCTGATGCTGTCCGGGCCGGCAGCCTTGCGCTGGTGAAGCCTCTCCAGTTGTATTCTCACCTGGCCAGGTGTGAATGAAAAGCAGGGGGGGGGGGTGCTTGAAGTGTCTGTGGGTGGAGATGAATTGTGCTGTAGTGGTGGGGGGAGTGGGCAGACTACAGGAGAGTGAAAATATATGTATGTGAATGGAGAATGCTAACCCTATAACAACCGAAATGGAAATAGCCAAAAACTGCTGCTGACTGACGTTATGCTACTGTACTGCAATTTATGTGGAAGGCAGGGCTGGACTGGGACAAAAAATTGGCCCTGGCATTTTTGGCCCAGGCGGCCCACACCCACCGTTATTGGTCAGACACATTCCCTGCAGACAGTCCTCTTAAAATATGCGTGCATTCTATGATATAAGTTGCCTAGTGTTCTGCGTTCATGTGATCATTTTGGATCCTTCAAGAGGGGTCTAAAGACTTATCTGTTGATTTTACACTTAAATAATGAATTCATTCTTAGAGTTATGATTTGTATATTTATGGTATTTTTATTATTTGTTATTGATATTTGATATTGTATTGCCATTATTGTTATATTACTATTTTGCTTAATATTGGCTTAGCAACTTTAAAACAGTTTACTGTTAATTTTAACTATTGTAAGATTCACATTTTGTCACTTTGGACACAAGTGTCTGCTAAATACTATAAACATAACTATAACCGTTCCCAAAAGCTACAATAAAGCTGAGAGTAGTACAGTATATGCCCTGGAAAAGAGCACCAATACAAGAGAAGCTAATTAAGCCATTCAAGGAACACTGATGCTTATATCAACACTGATTTTATAGATCACACAGACTTTCCAGCTACCCAACAGGCCAACCGCTAGCATTTTCAATGTAAGCTTAAACAGTTAGGTTACCTGACAACCACTAACTTTAATGTTACAGCCAAACTGCTTGTTATTGTTATGACGTGACACACCCGCGCGCACACACACACACACACACACACACACACACACGCACACACACACAGACAGACAGACACAGTCTCCCTCCCTTCCTGAGAGTTCCTGTTAATTTGCCTACTCCTTACCACGTCGTCATCTACTCTCTCTTCCATCTTTTCCTCACTCGCACCCATGGCCCTGTCATGGTCAATCTCCTCCTCCTCGGCTTCTTCATATCACGTCATGATGCTGTTTCTGCCTTCTCTCCTCCTCCTCGACTTCAGGTAATGCTGATGTTGAAGCAGCTAGCTACTACAGCCCCAAACATGTCAGAAATTTTGGCACATTTTGAGGAATCCGCCTGTAGATTCTTAATCTTTTTCTCCTGTAATTTCTCTGCACCTCCCTTGCACTTTAGTGGTCGTTTGTCTATTTTAACGTGGATGCTAAACTTCCAGCATAACTATTTTACAGCTCGTGTCTCATGGCCGGGAGGCGTGGCCATAGTGGGATTCATAAATTTGCGGCCCAGAGTGGGGAAGGGGGGTTCCTGGATTTGATTGGGTCAGTGCCAATAAAGAAAATTAACCAATGGGCCGCTGTGAGTTCTTTATGGGCCGGCCTGGCCATAAAATAAAAAAAGGCCTATCGGCGATTCGGCCCAAAAGTGCGTCGGCCCACCGGGAACATGCCCGGTATGCCAGATGGCCAGTCCAGCCTTGGTGGAAGGAGAATATAAACAAACCATATGGTCCAGGGGTAACTGCAGGCCTCTTCTTCCCTGTCATCTTCATCTGCCTCCTCCTGATCACTGCCTCTGTCCCTCTCTCTGAATCTGCAGCCTCCTCTTCATCCCTTACAGTCAATTCCCTTTCCCTTTTCTCTTTCACTTATTTCTGCATATCCTTCTGTGGTCTTCTCCAGCTCTGACCTGCCTGGTCTTTCCAGTTTACTGCCTTCTCCTTCTTCATTTCCCTCCTTCTCTTCCTCCTGTGCACTACTCAGAATTTTCTTGGCTGGCAATATCCCCACTTTCACACTTCAGCTAATCTCTCAAGCTACTCTGGCCTGCAAAAGTCAAGATGTGAAAAGCTCTGGTTATCCTTGTATTACATTACACTGTAGGGCCCTGTAGCTAATAAGTAGCCTAACAAACTAAAATCAGAAGAGATGTATTATATGCACACAACAGTTATGTTTAGACTGGCCTTCTTAATCCCATTGTATTTGTTGTTTTCCCAGTTTGACAGTAAAGGATGTCACCTGGTTTAATTTGTGCAGCCTTATTGCCGTGATATGTGAGAGGAAGTGGATTTTATAGTACTACTCCTTAACTAATCACATACAAATGATCGGTCTCAGCAAGCACTGTGTAGTGTGTTGTAACATAACGCCACTGAAACGGCGACCCTCTGTAAACGTTATGAATTCAAACATGCCAGTTTGTAATATTTTGTATTACGCTGTTCTTGTCTTTACTAAAATCAAAACTAATCAAAGGGCAGAAAGCTCTTACAAGTCACGAGGGAGCGATGCCTTTAGCATAGGCCTACATTACATTTATTACAAATTTAACTTTAAATTAAGTTTTCCCATGTGTTTAAACTTTACATGGGAAAACTGACTTCACCTTCAGAGGCTCGGGGGCAGCTCAGTCGCTCCAGTCTTTGCCGGGATGCAGGGCCACCACACTGCAGCAGACTCGCTGTGTGCGAGCCAGACTGCGTGAACGCCGCTCTGCACGTTTAATGCAGGGACGTATTTGAGGGGCAGGGGGTTAAGATTACATCTACAATTATTATTTATTATTAATTAATATAAATTGTTTGTTTCAATGTTTTAAGAAGCTTGTGGACATAGTGGCAGTTTGTTTTTACAAGCACAGTTTTTTGAACACCGAAGTTAGGGGGGCAGCTGGGTGGGCAAGGCCCTACAGTGGGGGGTCAACTGCCTCCCCTTGCCCCCTGTAGATCCACCCCTGCCGCACCTGAGTTTCCAGTCTACACCGCTCCACGCAATCGCCTCCAGCTGCCCACGATCTCCAATGCGTGGCCCGCTGCACCAGCGCTTTCACTGTTTTGCGTCTCTCAACGAATACATTGGCCCCCCATCATCCGTATAGAAGTCAGCTTTTTTTTACTTCATGTTGGTGCACATTTGTTCCTTTGTTTGGTCAGTAATTAATGCGTGGCATCGATGTAGATGTGCGTTTTTGAACAAACAATTGCCAATCGATAACTAGTTGTCCAAGAGTTCAAACTTAAAGTTAGATATGACAATCAATCAATAATTTTAAATAAAAAACTAATCAAACAAAATAATAGTTCTTTTAGTCTTAGCACGTTATCATACACTTAACCACGTTTTCACCATACACCTAACCGCGGTCAAAAAACTGCGACATTGCTGTGCGCAACATAGCTGAACCAAAGCCACATTTAAATAAACATCACATGCTGGTTGCCAATGATATGGCTCCAACAGAGGTCATTATCTTCACTCGATTTTCTGCGCAAAAGTCACCGGACAACACCAGTTTCTAAACATAGCCATACTGAGAAATACAGAAAGAGTTGTGTGGAGCTAATAGTCTTAATTAGCTTTGTATTAACTAATTTGGCAATGGCTTAAATGTAACGGACGTTCATTAATATCAAAAAGTTATGCACTCAAGCTTTAAAATTATACATCAATACTATCCCACTAATGGATTTTTGCAAAGATTAAAAAAAAGATGTGGATGCGTTATTCTTCTTGTGATATATACCCTGAAAACATTTTCATTTATTTTGGAACTCTTGCTCAAACAATTTGTGAAAAGACATAGGCTATGTGACACTCAACTCCCTGACCCAAATGTCTCCCTTTGTTTTGAACATATATTGTTTAGTTTCACCAATTACACTTAGTGCTCTACCAAACTAGTATTATATTATCATCAACATTCAATTAGCTAAATGGCATTCATAAATGTAAGTGGGCCTACTCTTATCAGTAACCAGTATTCATTGTGTTTGAAAATAAAACCAAACAATATAAGAACTATTTTATATTCAAAAAATTAAAAAAAACAATCAAAACGCTGAATGTAGACCTATGTGCTCTCTATAACATCATATTCTGATGTCATGTTTTTCTGCCTTTATTGTAACGGTTATTGTTCATGTCAACTTTCAAAGTGTGTTAAAAATCGTTATACGTCCATGGTTTAAAGGATTAGCAATAAATGTCAGTATATGAGTGCACTACAACTTTAGAGTTGGCTGACTTGATCACGGAGATCATCTTAGTGTGGGCTGGCTTGACCACAGTTGTTTGAAAGGTGGTTGCTAAAGAAGTCAATAAGCGGAACCAGAGTGATAGAGAATGGCTCTGAGAGGAACTATTGATAATCGTTTTTAGCTTACAGAAAGAGGACTCATATTTTGGTTACACAGTGTCTGTAATCTGTTTGGGGAGTTTTCGCTATCTTGTTGAAAAGTTCAGTGTGTTTTCAGTAGATTGGTAACGGAAAGAGTTCGTGTCCACTGCAATGTGAAGAACGCACCTTTTATAACACTCTCCTCTGTATCGGTCAGCAGCTTTTTGGATGTGAAGGACCAAGTGCAGCAGCCTTTTGACACCTCAATGCTTGAGTTCCTAGTATGTCCGCTGTCCGAGAAGCCATTAAAGTAAGACGATACAGGATAAACATGTGATTTAGGTAGCGTTAGTTACGCGCAGATGGAGCTTGATCAACCTTTGGGGCTTTATTACCCTATATTTGTTTCGAAAAAAATTATAGCATCTGGGCTTCAATCGCAGCAAACATCGGTGGTTTGTAAAATGTAGGGCAGATCAACGTTAACGTTTGAGCCGCAGCTATAACCCTAACGTTACTATACACCTCACTGATTTTAATAGTTTTAGTAGGCCTGTCGTTGTCTGTGAAATAAAAGTTTCAAAAAGCCTGTATTATTAAATCGGTTCAGATGTGTGATGTGTTAAATGTAGATGGTAATTTTCAATAGTATAAAGTTTTTGTTGACTTAAATATAAAGCTTATTTGTGTAGTGTGGGCTTAGCATCCACTGAGGGTTCATGTGTTTTAACTAAATGGTTGATATTTATGTAAAATTTCACATCATATAAGTCACAATGTGATGTGACTGGAGAATGATGTTGATTAAATTAGCCCATTACTTTTATTACCTAAAAGCAGCCACAACGGGAAACGTTCCATTTTAAATTCATTCATTCATTGTCCCGTAACCCTACGTACTCTGTCAATGGTGTGGTACTTTACCGTCCGACATCGAAATTCTGGACAGCAAAGTATTAGTACACGTTTTTAGACGTATAGCTACGTCAATATATAATATAACATTACTTTCATGACAATGTGTACTACAGTAGACACAATTAAGCCGTTCTTAAATGCATGTTGAAATATATACCTTAATTGTATTTCCAACAAAAATAAATGACCATGTATATAAATACTGTGGGGTAATCTTAGTTAAAACACCTAAATTGGTTACACAATCTAAATGGGATAGCCACATTTGGCAACAGTTATCAAATTCAACCTATTGAAATACTATTGAGAGACCACTTTTTGTAACAGGTATCAGGATTCATTATGTGACCATGGGAAAGTTACAGCATGTTATGTACATGTTACACACTGAAATATATATCATTTTGAAGACATCAAAGCATTATTGGAAGCGATGTGCATCATAGAAGAATTATGTTGCTTTTGTCCCACCACAGGTACAAGACTAAGACCAATGAGCTGATCGAGGAGCTTGGTATTGCCTATCCCATAATTGACAGCATCCCCAACATGATCCCTCAGGAGGCCAAACTTATACAGAAAGACAGATACCTCAACCACACCAACACCGGGGTAAAAACTCCATCACACTACCTTCGGCTCACCCAAGCAAACCGACTCAACCTTGTGTTTTAAAGACTGTTGGACTGAATGAGACAATACTTCTGTAACACTGTGACCGGATCCTGCTCAGGTCAAATGCTTTATTGTATTGCAACACAGTGAGAACCTATTCTGCATTCTAGCTACCTGGCTGAAACTACATGTAATATATCACCTCAGGTATTTATGTACTTCAGTAGTGCCCTGTAATAGAACTCAATCTGCAAGTATGTTCTCCCTGTCCACGATGGTGGGGCTGGTACCAATAGTGTCGCTCTTTGGTTTGTTCTACTCTGCTGCAGTGGATGAGAACTTCCCTCAGGGCTGCACAAGCAGCAACAATTTGTGTTTCTACAGCCTGTTGCTGCCGGTCACCATCCCTGTCTATGTATTCTTCCACCTCTGGAGCTGGATAGGGATCAAGCTTTTTAGACACAACTAGGCAATTCTGATTGTGTTCTGTTAAAGGAAAAATCTACCTGAAAACACTATAGTACAATAGACCTTTTTCACAGCAGACATGTTGACATGTCATAGTAGGAAAAGCACAGGTGTATTCAAAACCATTAATGATGGCTGCATTCCACTTAGGAGAGGCCCTGGTATTGTGCATGCTGACTCACTGAAATAGCTTACTGGGACACTTGATGGAATTGAGCCATCGTTAAGGTTATCAATTTCAGCTGTGCTTTTCCTACTATGACAAGTCAAAATGTCTGCTGTGAAAAAGGTCCATTCAAATCATCTGTTTGTGATGTGTCTTCCATTTCTGGACCCATTTTGTTTATAAAAGGTAAAATAGAATGGTCTGATTTCACATCAGCACATTACAGCTACAATGGAGTTTAATAGCAGAAAAAGTTGCTTTCTCTACAGTCACTAGAATGAAGTACTGCTATTATACAATAATATACATTGTGATTGAGATAACAAGGAAATGGACACATTGCAGGACATGAGACGGAACTAGATCGGGCAGGCTGAAGAAAATTGAATGCAACAAAAAATTACAACTCTTACTCTTAAAACAGGTCAATTTTGAGGGTAACCCTGAGTGGATTTTTACCAGTTGTTATAGGGTTTTTTAAGGTGGAGGGCTTTTGTTTGTAATCAGCTGATAAAAAGATTATTTTCCTTTTTGAGTAGTGGTACAGTAAATACAGTAAATCCAAAAACATTTGGTTGGTGCAGTATGATGCTCCATGTCATCTTGTGTTAATTCCGAGCCTTGATGTAGTTCACGTTGTATGTCATGTGACAAATTACATATGCACATTCATTGCTGTGGAGGGAAATTAATAAAGTATAGTACACAACCTAATATTGAAACTTAACTGTGTAATTTTAGAAAAACACTGTTAAAACGTAGACACTATATCTTACAGAATGTACAGTAAGTAAACCACAGGTTCTACACAATAAATACACATTTATTGATAAGACTCGCTTTCATACGGAACAGGCAACAAACAACTATGAACTACAATTTGATGTCATTTTTCCTGAAAACATTCAAAAAAACAGTCAAACTGATATTTAAGGAAGTAATACACAACATCTGTGCACTTAAAACACTATCAACAACATAAGTTTAAGTTGAAAATTTAAACAATGAACAAATGCATCAAGTCATCATTAATATGATGAATATTTTTTTATATTTCTCCAGAAGTTCATTTTGGGACAAAATTTCCTTTCTCTTATTGTTAAAGATGCCATCATGACAAGTTGAACTTTCTACTGTATATCATAAAGGGATTGGCTGCCCTTACATTGTTAACATCACCCTTTTCTACTGTGATTATTACCTCTCAAGAGCAAGGTTGAGATTGAGATTTATCGTCAAGAGATGAATTTTAGTTAATCTGATACATGGCTGCTTTTAAACACTAAGCCACTTCAATACTGTTCCAGACATTAAAGGGCGTCTAGCAGACAAAGTAAGAATGTGGCAGCCCCTGACTGCAGGTAAGTGTCAGGAAACTTCTATTTCCATCCTTTTATATGACCTCAGTGGCCCTTCCTGCTTTTCACCTCTCTGCCTTGAGCAAGTTTCATCAGTGGAGACTCTGGTCTGGGTGACTGTCCTTCTCCTTTTGTCTTGAAAAAGAAGGACTCATTAAGTCTCATCTGGACTGCCCTCACCTGAAGTCAAACAAAAAGTCATTTTGTTACTGAACAGTGGCATAATGTGCACTTGAATTATCTTTTTTTGCACATTATTCTAACCCAAAAACTTTTTTGCCATGGATTTACAGGCACCACAGTTTAAAAGATAAGGGAAAAGACCAAAACACAATTAGTACGTGCATTCCGACCTTTCTACCCTGTCTGTGGCTCCCAACCGTGGGACAGTTTTTTTTTTAGCATTGTTCCATGGATGGCAAACATAGTTTTATAGGGGCAGTTGTAAAAAAATTTTTTTTTTAACTGGTTGTTTAAGGATTATGTCAAAATTATGTCTAAGAGCAGAGGTCATTTTACTCCGTAAGTGAGTACTAACTGAGTTACAGAAGCTTATGTTAATACTAATTTAGCAAAATAATGACTCATAGATGCAAATGTTATGTATTGCACTTCAGTGCTAGACACACAATACATGATGATCATGGTTTAATGAAAGTTTTATCATTGTTTCCCTATACAATATTTTTTTGCAGCACCCTATTTCTTTTAAGTAAGGGACACACTGGCCGCGAAAGCACAGTTTTTTTGTTTTGCCTCCCATGTTATCCAATCTGTCTATTCACACCGGCTGCAATCAGGACCAGAGACCACATGGGCTGCAGAGATTGTTATGACATCTCCTCTATTTCTTGGGCACTTGAATGTGCCAAACCAGGTAGGTAATCTAACACAGGAATGCCCCCAGCCGGATACTTTACAAAGTAAAACACATTGGCCATCTTGACTTTGTAGCTGTGTCTAGAGCGAAACACGCAATCAGGCAGATAGAGGGAGGGACACACACACACACAGTGGTTGTTGTTGGGTGACTACCAAACAATGGTAGTATCTATGGGAATTGACTCCCTTTTGGAGCCAGCCTCTATTAGCCATTTGAGGAACTGTAGTCTTTGGCCCTACTGCGTTGGCTTCATTTTTCAGCACCGGAGGTTTCCGCTAGACTGTCCCCTATTTGTGTTTTGAGACATAAATCTTTAATTATTCTTAGATAGTATGGGTCATATTTATATGAATTTACATGAGCTCTGTATTTAAATTGTTACCTACAGCAGATTTATGAAGAATCATGTAAAAGTTTTGATGCAAACTATAAAAAGGAAGCTTCAGCTTTCACCAAGGGGCCACATATTTTATTAATAGGGATGGGCCACTATTTCCCTGTTTCTATGAAGGTAAATATGGTGCAAAATGTGAGAGCTTGTAGACTTGATATGAGTGAAGGTTTAAAGGAGAATTCCGGTCGATTTCAACACATAGCTATGTTGTTTGTTGTCACGTAGTGCTGTCAATAGTGAGAAAAACGAAAATAATCGGTGTTGCCTACACTGAGTTATGCTACTGCTAGCTTTCGCACCCAGGCAGCTGAAACGGGGCAGGTTTTAAATGTGCCTTTACTCCGGATTTCCACCAGATGCGTAACGGCTGCGGGCCGGCTCCGCTGCGTGTCTGCTGCGTGCTCCGCCGTCCGTCAATACCCACTAGGTCCGGATTTGTTGCGGCACGGCTGCGGCCATAACTGACAGCTGTAGTCACGAGGACCCACAAGTTAATGTGTAAATAATCGCGAATTCAGATAGAATATAACCACAAAACCAACAACAGTTTGTTTCCATCCAGAGGAGTAGAGGGGAAACGACTCTGTGCTGTGTTTTCAAGGTGTAGGTGTAGTGCAGGGAAATATGATCCGCCGTGAGCACGGTGTATTTTATTTTGAAAATTAACCGGATGTTTATTTTGTTTCTGTGCTCGACTTCCTGTCCCGCACTATCTACCGTGTGCTGAATTGCTGCGGAGCTCTCTGGCGTCTGGCAAAAATAGAAGCTCTGCATATCTGCTTCGGAGGGCTGCGGACCACTGGAGCTGTGCCGGAGTCGGAACGCGGCCATTCTGCAACCGGTGGAAATACACACATTGACTTTAATTGAAACCTAATGACTCATCTGCCGTTTCGGAGCCGTTCCGCATCTGGTGGAAATCCGGGTTTAGCCTCTTTACATGTTCGAGCAGGGTTCCAAATTGGCACCGTTTACCAGCCAAATGCTGGTGAAATATGCAAGTGGCTGGTAGATTTGCTTCACTCACCAGCCAAAAAACCCAATTGTAATCTGAGTGGCTGGTAATATTTGAACATTCATTAGCCATTTGGCTGGTAGACGAAAAAGTTACTTTTGAAGCCTGTGTTCGAGGTGTCATTACAATTGCCAATTGCAAGGTGGTAGAGTTTCATGTGGTATCACCTGGGTCAGGTCTAGCTTGACAGTGCGACAGGGGGGCTCGTCCTCGCTGGAGATTGTCGTGTCTGCAGACAGAATTGTTGCACTTTTACCTTGTGTGCTTGAAGACCAAGTATGTCGACCAGAAGGGTCTTTCTTTATCTCTACATCTTTCATGTCTGAAGAGCAAGATGCATGCAGGTTGGGCTCTTTGTGCTTGATGTCTTGTATCTCTCCTGGTAAAGACAATGACTTCCCTGACAAACACATCCCAAGGTCTTTTCTGGCCCTATGCGGCAGGCTTAGGTCCAAAGGTTTCAAGTCCTCAAGGTGTATAGTCACTCTACTTTTTTGGCAGAAGTTGAGGTAGGAAGAGAGCTCAGTGGTGAAGAAGTTTTCTGTCTGTGTGGAAGTGCTTTCCATGGACATAGGTGGAAGCGCTGATGGCTCATCTGACAGACATGAAGAACGGGAATGTTTCTTTGACTTCGCAGAATCCAGGGGGGAGTTTACATCAATTGGCTCATCCAGGTATGCATTCACCACACTGGGCATTACATGTGCAGGGCGTGGTCGTTTTTTCTCCCCAGTAAGGTTTGCATTTAACTCCCTCTGTGTCTGGAAGGATGACTTCTTCTTAGGATGCTGATGTGCTTTGCTTAACCACTCTTCTTCCTCTTCTTCTGTGAGAAGTACCTGTACTGTCTTTGGTTTATGCACATGCTCTTTTGTCTTTCTGTGATGCTGATAGGAATGTGAGTCTTGTGGACCTTTAAGATGCTGTTTTATCCACGCCATAGATGTGTGCAGCTTGTCTCGTGGTGTTAACGTTTGAGGACTTGTAGTAACGGCCTTGTCACTGGCTTCACCACTGGATGGTTCGGGGGGCGGAGCGCTGAATGTCTTCTGGGTGATAAACAGGTCCTGGCTGTTGATATCCTCATTAGTGCATTGAGATTCATCAGCATGTCTTTGACCCTGGCAGTGTCCTGTCACTGTGACCTGTGAACAGCTCTCACTGTCTCTCACAGCTTCATTCTCTAAGAGGATGCTCTCTTTGGGAGATTGCTGAGATGAAGAGACAAATTTAGGACGTTTGATACAGATATAGCCTGGTGATAAATCAAATGCCACTTTTTTTTTTCTTTTAGTTTTCTTCTTGCAGTCTTGGTCAGGTTTTAGCTTGTTATAACTGTGTGGATTCAATGTTTTAGGCTTCACAGTAGATTTTGCTTGTGTACTACTGCCCTGTGTAAATATTGAATTGTCATCTAGTTCCAAAGCCAATCTCTTTTTCTTCTTTTCTTTTTTCTTTTCTTTCCTTCCATCAATTGCTTCTTTGAATTTTGAGTGTTTCTTTTTCTTTTTTTTCTGGATGTTCTCATCTGTTTTTATGGTTATGTTGTTTTGGGGTTTTAGGCATTTTCTGTCCTTTTTGGAGGCATTTTTTCTTTTTTCTTTCCCAGGTGTCCAGCCCCAAGACTCCCATAATAAGTCTGTCTCCTCACCGTTGCTCATGGGTCTGTTGAACAGAAAGAGGAAAGTGCATACTTAAAAATCATACAGCAGTCTTGAATACATAGTTTTATATTGGTCTAACACTGGTACACTAACTTTAATGAAAGGAAATGCTAGATAACAGATGGGTATGCCTAAATGTAATTTCTGTTTCTATATTTTTCTGTTACTACTTAATGATGTTATTATAGAATGTTACAAGCATTTCATCAACAAGCTCTGTGACAAAACAATGTGGTGTCATACCACTAGGGATGTCTTGTTACAGTCTCATATTTCTGGAACACTTTTCGAACTGACAGACACAGCCTTGTAATACAATCTCAATCCAGTACGCCACCACAATACCTACTGCGTTTCCTTTACCTGATTATATTGTTATTTTTGTAGCATTTGTTTTACTTAATGTTATTTATTTTCATTATTAATTAATCGGATGATAATTTTCTCGATTAATCATGTCAAGAATTTTGAACAAATACTGCTTTTCAGAGCCCAGGATGACATTTACAAAAAGCTTCTTATGTCTGACCAACAGCCGTAATCATAGACATATTCAATTTACAATTATATAAAACTGAAAAGAAACAAACATTCACAGTATAAATAAAAAAAAGTTGCCAAGTAAGTTTTTAGCTATGGACTAATTCATTGATCGACTAACTGTTTTAGCATTAACTAGGACTGCCTAATAAACTATCAACCGAGTGTGTATTTATTTTGTCTTTTAACTTATTGGCTTCTATGAATATTTTTTTAGTTATATGGACTCTCTGTTCCAGGACCAGCAGAACTTTCAGAAGCCTTTCAGAACTCTGCATCCAAGGTGACAGCAACATTCTATATTTATTCTGTTAATTCTCTATTGCTTTTTGCACTTCTGGTTAGGTATCTTAGTACCTGTTTATGTGCAATGACACTACCGTTGAATGTTATCTAATCTACATGCAATAGCAACCTAGGCCTGCTGCAAGACATTTATTTTTGGTACCACATTGTAACAGAGCACATAAAAAACATAACAGGATCACTTTTTTATGATGGTCACTAACTATGGCGTATTTGCTTTCTTAAAATATGTGCTCTAATTTACTTTGTAAAAGTTAATTTCGGTTATCTGTGATATATTTAAAAGAATGTCTTTGCTAGTTCAGTTAACATGGGAAACTGATAGCATTTCTATTCAGTATGGTAACATTACAATGAAACAATGTAACTATCAAGTTAAAGAAGTGATTTTACTTGGAGAAATGGCAGAATGGTTTTTCAATTACTTACATTCTTATAGGGATACTGCATTTTTCACAGATTTTACAGTTCAGTCTAGTTAATATTCTACCTGAAAACTAGTGCAAGTAGTCGCAATTACGAAAACATGATGCCTTTAGCAAAACCAGACTGAAAACTTATGCTAAACCTAAAACCTGTCAAGTTTTCAGTCTGGTTTTGCTAAAGGCATCATGTTTTCGTAATTCTTCTGACCGTATGTTTTAGCGGTTCAAAAAGGTAAACTTTATACCAAACGATTAATTTTGACCCATTTATAGGCAGTAACATTAACTGTCATTATACCAAAAACGTTTTTTGCAATAATTAGCTTACCTCAGAAGGCAGATTCAACTCTAGCCGGCTAACTCAACTTCAAAGACACCGTCTTTGCTGCCTCGACTTCATGTTGCATTCATGTGCGTCTCGTAAGGCCCGGCTTTAAACAACCAGAGAGAACATTTCGTAGTTAAAAGCATTGTATAATATTTAAGGAGTTTTAAAACTACAGAGTAACTTTGAGGAGAGAAAAAAAAACAACACTTTAATGAATTATTTCATTAAGTTTAATTATGAAATGTTCTATCCAAGTAGGCTACTTGAAAGATTAACCCAGGACGGAAGTATGTCAAAATAAAAGCCGTGGCCGATTGCTCAGTGGGTAGAGCAGGCGCACATATACATGGAGGTTTATGCCTCGACGCAGAGGTCCAGGGTTCGAGTCCAACCTGTGGCGATTTCCTGCATGTCTTCCCCCTCCCCCTTTCTCACCTAACTGTCCTGTCAATTAAAGGCAGAAAAACCCAAAAAATGACAGTAATAAAGAAATAAAGATAGATGGATAGATAAGTAGATATGGACCACATGATTTTAGGCTACATGATGCAGTTTAATATTGTACATTTATCCATGTACACAGCAGCCAAATCTTTGAATAAGGAGTACATTGGTGCGATAAAGTTCGTAATATAGTTTAACCTAAGTAATTATTGCGTGTGCATAGCATAGTTTGTATAAAAAAGTGCATAAGTTGCAGTTTGGACTGTCAGACATTTAGTGTTCACCCTCTCACCAGTAGATGGCAGTATAAGTGTATTTAAATCTCTTTATGTACAGTCTGTGATTTAAATGTATACTTTTAAATCATCCATTATACAATAAGGAAAGAAAAATATACAGTATTTACAGTATTGCACAGAGGGAATATTGATATTGCACAGTTAAGTAAACATTAATATCGCACATGAGTGAGTTGTCAGTTGTTATGTACAGTCTACTTGGAGCAGTGTTGATTGTAAAATCTCCTTCAAACATCAGGAGTGAATTAGCCTGTGGCTGAAGAAGCTGCTCAGTGCTGTCAGAGTGTCATGCATGGGGTGGGACATGTTCTCCATATGCGAGGATAGCTTGGCCATCATGATCCTTTCTCCCACCACCTCCACTGGTTGTGAGGGTATCCCAGGTTAGAGCTGGCCTTCTTCTTCTGTTTAGGTTTGTGTCTTTCTTAACTGTTTACTCATATGCCAACATTTATCCAAGGTATTGATACAAATGTAGAGTATTCTGGATGGTTAATTGAATTGGCCTTTTGGCTGCTCTCAGCTTTCTGGGTACAAAACAGTCACTGAAACCCCAGTGGCTTATCACAGCAGGCCATGGAAATACTGCAACATTAAAAACAAGCCTAAATTTACCTCTGTTTTCTTCAAATCTGTGTTTAAATTCACCCATAGCAATGCATGTACTGCAGGTGCCTGTGGATATGCAAATGCTTGCTGTGTTTTAACATAATGCTAGAGCCCCAAGTGATCAATTATGATGACTTTACAGAAAGGAAAATGGTTGTACCAATATGGCAAACTCATCTTACATACCAGTTGAATTTTTTTTGTCATGTTTTACTCCTTTACAGCGAGCGCGTTTGAAAAGACTGAAGGGTGTAGATGATGCGGACATGGGCCATTGGTTGTAATATTCATCAGAGATCTATTCAGCAACATACAATCTATTACACTGCATCTTTCAGTGTGTCTTTTAGGGAGAATGTATCAATATTTGCTGGGAAAAGCCCCAAATTAAGATATTCCAATTCAAAGACATGACATTAATGTGGCAGATAAGTAAAGTATTGATCAAACAAAGGCTGACCTGTGATTGGCTGCAGTCACTGAAATCCCAGTGTATTATCACAGCAGGCCATAGAAAACACTGCAAGATTAAAATAATCCTAGATTTACCTTTGTTTATCTTTAAATCTGTGTTAAAATGTACCCATTGCAATGCGTGTACTGCAGGTGCCTATGGATATTCAAATGCTTGCTATTTTAAAGGAACATTTTATTATATCTGACTGAGACAGAGTGCCATAATCTGTAATGTAATCTGAATTTTGCAAATTACAATTGTATGGATCTTTACAAGCAATATTATAATAAAAAAATGTAATAAAAAAAAAAGTTCCTCCCTCTCTGAATAATTTATATAATCTCATTTTTTCCCAGGGAATCTCATTTAATCACATCCAGGCTTTGCCACTGAGTTATAGTAATGCACAGCATGTTGTACATATAACCAAAACGATTGTTTTGAAAACATGGAAAATCATACATTCTGTCAGTATAGTCATAGATAAGAAAGCTTTATTTATACTGAGGAAAATTGCTGTTCAGCAGTTGCAAAAGAAAGTATTTAGAGTGCAAATGTAATTTAGTATACAATACAAATCCAAAATATATGCAATTCCAAAATCATGGATCAGGGCAATTTGAGAATATGTTAATCCAATTACAAACTAAATTGTAATATACTTAAATGCATACTTATGTACAGTGTAGAATGAAAGGAAAACTCAATCTATAGTTTACATAATATTGACAAGTAACACGTTCAGACAACGTTGCGATATCAATATTCACTTTGCAAATCCAAACCAAATTCGGTGATTAAACGTTGCCACGTTAATTCACCCATGTTGAATGGAAACAAATATATTATAATTGTAATTATTTATCAAACAAGTAACAGACCAATAGTTTACAATTAAACAAATAATTTGTTTGCAAGTTATAAGGTTTTTCTTTTATTTTGCTTCAGTTAGTGATTTTTGAAGTTTTGTTTGAATATATTGTCACAAATCTGACTTCCAAAATGTTTATGCACTTCTAGTGTTATGCATCGATTTGTAGACTTCTTAATATATATGTTGTATGTATAGAAATGTGAAGAATAGGCTTACCCATGTATCATGGTTCTACCTTTCACATAGAAAGACGTATCTTGTTATAGCCTATTCACCGGTTAGCTGGATAATCCTAACCTTAAACCAGTAGCCTACAAGACATGTACCATATACTGCGAAGAAGAACTAAACAATATCTTTTATCTTTTACACTTTCCCACTTAGCTGTAATGATCGTTTTATTCTAGCAAAATACTAACCGGAAGTCTACTCTCTGTCCTGTAACGTCGGATTTGACGCTAGTCTACAACACGGGGGGCAGCGCACTTATCATGTGAGTGAGGAACAGGTAACTGAAGAGAATCACAGCGCCGACTTTACGGGTGTGTTAATCAACCTGTGAGGATAGTTTGTGACTTCCATTGTCGTCATTTTGTGGATAAAACCCGGAGGACGCCAGCGGGACTGCTGCGTATTTTTCATGGACTCTCCGGTGTGAGTAGCTGAGAGCCGCGCTTTCGTCTGAGCATGGTTAACGTTACAGACTGAACGCTAAACCAGGAATATTATTTGGAAATGGTTCATATATCACACATTAAGCCCAAATGATTTTGTGCTGTCAGTGTAATGCTTGTTTGAGGCTAGCGTTAACTGTTAATGGGACTTTGCTGCTGCTGAATTATGTATCCCTGGTTGGTTGTAATTTTATAGATGGTCAAGGTACAACGCAGGTGACTGCAGGCTCAAAACAAAGGTTAACGTTATAATTAACGTCAGGTCAACTGGTTTACAAAAGGAGTTTGTCTATGAAATGAAATAATTTTCATATACTTAAACTGCTGTTAATTACATTGATGGCAGTACTGCCATCAGTGTAATTAGTACCAGGTGTAGTGTGGACGTACGTAAGACATAGGCCTACGTCTTGACTGTCAGATAATACACAGATTAAAAGGAAGCTTGCGCTATACCACTGGAAGGGTATTAACGGAGGTGGCCTCATTTATTTTTTCAGGGACCTGAATTACAATCAGGATAAAAGGCTCGTCTCATTTTAGAACCCGCAGTTTTTGTGGACTGGTTTTCAGTAGTAGGATAAACTTTCACTTAATTTGCACTTTAGTAATATAATGGATTAGTCTTCATTAAAACTAGATCTGCATCCAAACCTAGAGTTCAGTAGGCGTACATCAGGCTGCTGACTGCGGTTTGTCTTAAAGGGATACGTTGCCGATATTCAACCAACTTTGTATCATGTTGGCAGTATGTGTAAATGAACTATGGTAAACTTCCTTCCGTCTTATCAGTGCCTAGATCTCCCTACTCACAGGCCAGCAGAACAACCACCAAATGACGCAAAACGCATCATTTGGTGGTATGCTGCTCGCACTAGGGCCTGTTGCTCGAACTACAGACTGTACTTCCATAGTCTCGCTTTGCCAGACCTACCTCCACAGTGCTGTGGAGGGGGGGGTCTGGTTAGTCCACACAGCATTCCAGGAGAAAAACGCGCTGTGGTTAGGCCTGTCACGATAACAAATTTTGCTGGACGATAAATTGTCCCAGAAATTATTGCGATAAACGATAATATTGTCGTTGAGAGACCAATTTGCATCTAATGATAATGGCATAATAATGCAGGTACACTTTTTCAAAGATCAATACACTTTTATTTCTAAAGAATATTTAACACTGGAACTGGAAGACATTTTAAATATCCACAATATGTCTTTGATCTCCTTTTAGTATGTCGTCTTTCACGCTGATGTACAGTTGTGGAATTGCCGTTTGTGACACGCATGTTCTCCCAGGCAATTCATAGCCTACTGGCTGTCAAAAGTTTGCTGCATTCCTCGAGTGTTTGTGCGATAGACTACAGACTCTGTACTACATTTTACAATTATTTATCACTAAATATTAAATTTAAATAATATATGATTAATACATTTAATCTATCTATATGGCTATCTGCCACACGGCGAGTAAATGTTTGTACCAAAATAGTTCTGTTTTTCAGTCTTCATTTTGGCAAAGGTGCGGCTTCTGCTCCTCTGCAGGTCGGAGCTTCGTGGGGGCGGGCCGACACACACGCACACCTCTGACCTACTTTCCACACTCCGTGTCTGCGGACATCTGGAGGCTTGTACCGTTAATGTTCTGTGCATTGTCGGACACATGCAGCCACTTTCCTGAAACCGCTTGTATGTCCGAGCCTGTCTCCACCGCCTCCACCTGCAGGTTGTCAGCTGTGTGGTTTGAAATGAAAGGGATTAAACGGGACGCCGAGTAACACGGTTGATATCGCTCATATACTTTTTAGTTTTTTGACAGCGCCTTAACTGCAAAGTGCTGCGGGAAACCCTGCCCCAACTCTAGCGTTTTCTGTCTCTGTCTCTCTCTCCGCCAGGAGTCCCGCCCCCACAAAGACCATGCGACTGACAAGAGGGTTCACTCCTCGTTACGCTAAGGAACCGAGAGTGGTCCTCCAGTCTCTTTGGTAGAGAGAGACGAGAAAAACAAACAAGCATGCAAATGGTAATTATCGCGGCCGGAAAAATTATCGAGCTCATTTTTTTTATCGTGCGATTAATTGATTTATTGACTATCGTGACAGGCCTAGCTGTGGTTTATTGGCATTTCTTTAAACCAATCACAATCGTCATGGGCAGCGCTAAAGGTGCTTCTGCAAAATAGCCTCAGAAAGGAACTTGTTTTGGTGGAACATGTTCACGTTCAAAGGTTGTTTCAGTCGTGCAACAGAAAACTCAGATTGGACAGATAGTCTAGCTAGCTGTCTGGCTTTACCCTGCAGAGATCTGAGGAGCAGTCATAGTTAAGTCAAAGACCCCATAAATCCACCAGAGTTTAAAATTCCAACACAAAGAAAGCGGAAGATACCGGACATCCGGCCGAAAAGAGTGAAATCCGCCGGAATTTCCGGCGGCAACAGAGCAATCCTGGAAGTGGAGCATCGTAGATATACATAGACTAGTAATTCCGTACAAACACAAGAGTAGAGAGAGACAGACTCTCTCAATTCTCTATCTGCATTGCAAAAACAGAGGCTGAAAAAAAACCTAGGCAGCGCTGATCAAATAACCAAGATTCTGTTACTGCAATGCCTATTTCTAAAATGTTTTCAGAAACAAATAATTTCATCTTACCGTTTAGCTGTAGGCTAAACAGACAAGCTCGACGTGCTAGCATTACTTCACCCACCAACTGGGAGTGTTTTAGCTCAACAGTGACCGACTTTTTTTAACGGCTGTGGTTCTGATTTTTTCTTTTTTTTACCATTACCATTTATACCAATTAGACATGGTAGCAGCTCACTCTAGGTGTTTGCTGGTTTGGGGGTGTGGTCAACATTTCCATGGTAACAGTGACTTCCACAAATCAGATGTCGCTGCTACGCTTAGGATTGTGGGTAGTGTAGTAGCCTATTTCTCCATAAGATTGCAAATAAAATATGTTTTTAAGGTTGATTTCATACAGAATTCACAACCAAGGAGCTCGTGGTCAGTCTACCTTGGATGGTTTAGACAGAATGGCTAATAATCAAAATCGTTATGGAGAAAATTTATGGGATTTTTACTTTTAGCTTTAGCTTAGATTTTTACACCGTTTAGCTTTATTGATCTGGTGCGATGCAGTACATTGTGGTTTTTGTAGGGTTACTAACTTTTTTTTTTTTTTTTTTTAGCAAAAAGGAATATCACAGCTTATTTTCTGTTTTCTCTGGTCATGTAGCACCAATTTAAAAAAAAAAAAAAATGTGCCATTCTACTGTATAGACAGCCCAGTTTTATAAAAAAGACCCGCTTTCCAGCAGTAAAATACTTTAACATTAAAAAATAACGATGCCCAGTTCTGGGGGAGCATGCCTATTTTCCCACAGCCCTATGTTCCCACATTTCTAAGATATCTTTCAAAATTAGGCCCTACGTTCCCACATTTCCTTTTTCATAAATTTGTATCAGATTTGATCCCCCTTTCTCCCAATCAAACCCAACCTATTATCCAGTAGCAATGGACTACAGATGGGATGTAACCCTAACCCTAACATAGGGCCTAATTTTAAGAAAAATCGTAGAAATGTGGGAACATAGGGCTGTGGGATCATTGGGCTGTGGGAACATAGGGCTGACCACTCCACTGGTCATACACTCAGTGAGTGAGTTTGTATGGCTCCATTCATTTACATGTTTATGGATTTGGGAGAAATAAGGATTAGGAAAAGCAATTGTTCTAAGTATCTTAGGTAGTTGCTGAATGTGAGTGTTGGCTAGAATCAGATTAGTCAGCATGAAGGGCTAATTGGTCAGAGGTCCAGGACTTGGACAAATCCTTGTTAAATGATGGTTTTAAACAGGGGTAGGCCTAAATGCAGAAAAAAAGGCTTGCGTTACCTCTTTGCTGCTGTTCGTACACCATTACTGCTGACTAAAACATTTGCCATTTGTTTTTACCCCTTTTCCATTAGCGGGTTGTATCATTCTTTCTGCGTTGTTGAAAAGCAAGACATGGGAACTTTAACAAACTGAAGCCTACACTGTACATTTACTACCACTTAACAAGTAAACTGCTAATTTATTCTCTGCTCTGATAGCCGACAGCTGTCTGCTCTGAGCTCATTCACCACCACTCTCTCACGTACGCACTAAGCACTGAGCTATTTCTTGAAGGAGCTACACTTATAACATGACTATAGCCTGAAAAATAGCCTGTATTTGGGCCAAATGTCTTAACCATGAAACAGTCAGGTTTTTCTTACTTGTAATCCAGCAGCAGGTTGTTTTCCAGGGTGCTTTCACACTTGTAATTTTGGTTCGGATCAAACTGAGAAGCCCAAACCAAAAGTGTGTGTGTATGTGTATATATGTATGTATGTATGTATGTATATGTGTGTGTGTGTATATATGTGTGTGTGTGTGTGTGTGTGTGTGTATATATATATATATATATATATAAAAAATATATATATATATATATATATATATATATATATATATATATATATATATATATACATATATATACAGTGCCTTGCGAAAGTATTCGGCCCCCTTGAACTTTTCGACCTTTTGCCACATTTCAGGCCTCAAACATAAAGATATAAAACTGTAATTTTTTGTGAAGAATCAACAACAAGTGGGACACAATCATGAAGTGGAACGAAATTTATTGGATATTTCAAACCTTTTAAACAAATAAAAAACTGAAATATTGGGCGTGCAAAATTATTCAGCCCCCCTTAAGTTAATACTGTGTGCGCCACCTTTTGCTGCGATTACAGCTGTAAGTCGCTTGGGGTATGTCTCTATCAGTTTTGCACATCGAGAGACTGACATTTTTGCCCATTCCTCCTTGCAAAACAGCTCGAGCTCAGTGAGGTTGGATGGAGAGCGTTTGTGAACAGCAGTTTTCAGTTCTTTCCACAGATTCTCGATTGGATTCAGGTCTGGACTTTGACTTGGCCATTCTAACACCTGGATATGTTTATTTGTGAACCATTCCATTGTAGATTTTGCTTTATGTTTTGGATCATTGTCTTGTTGGAAGACAAATCTCCGTCCCAGTCTCAGGTCTTTTGCAGACTCCATCAGGTTTTCTTCCAGAATGGTCCTGTATTTGGCTCCATCCATCTTCCCATCAATTTTAACCATCTTCCCTGTCCCTGCTGAAGAAAAGCAGGCCCAAACCATGATGCTGCCACCACCATGTTTGACAGTGGGGATGGTGTGTTCAGGGTGATGAGCTGTGTTGCTTTTACGCCAAACATAACGTTTTGCATTGTTGCCAAAAAGTTCGATTTTGGTTTCATCTGACCACAGCACCTTCTTCCATATGTTTGGTGTGTCTCCCAGGTGGCTTTTGGCAAACTTTAAACGACACTTTTTATGGATATCTTTAAGAAATGGCTTTCTTCTTGCCACTCTTCCATAAAGGCCAGATTTGTGCAGTATACGACTGATTGTTGTCCTATGGACAGAGTCTCCCACCTCAGCTGTAGATCTCTGCAGTTCATCCAGAGTGATCATGGGCCTCTTGGCTGCATCTCTGATCAGTCTTCTCATTGTATGAGCTGAAAGTTTAGAGGGACGGCCGGGTCTTCATAGATTTGCAGTGGTCTGATACTCCTTCCATTTCAATATTATGCGCACTTGCACGTGCTCCTTGGGATGTTTAAAGCTTGGGAAATCTTTTTGTATCCAAATCCGGCTTTAAACTTCTCCACAACAGTATCTCGGACCTGCCTGGTGTGTTCCTTGTTCTTCATGATGCTCTCTGCGCTTTACACGGACCTCTGAGACTATCACAGAGCAGGTGCATTTATACGGAGACTTGATTACACACAGCTAGATTCTATTTATCATCATTAGTCATTTAGGTCAACATTGGATCATTCAAAGATCCTCACTGAACTTCTGGAGAGAGTTTGCTGCACTGAAAGTAAAGGGGCTGAATAATTTTGCACGCCCACTTTTTCAGTTTTTTATTTGTTAAAAAAGTTTGAAATAGCCAATGAATTTCGTTCCACTTCATAATTGGGACCCACTTGTTGTTGATTCTTCACAAAAAAATACAGTTTTATATCTTTATGTTTGAGGCCTGAAATGTGGCAAAAGGTCGAAACGTTCAAGGGGGCCGAATACTTTCGCAAGGCACTGTATATATATACATACATACATACATACATACATACATACATACATACATACATACACATACACACACATATATATATATATACATACATATACACACACACACATATATATATGTATGTGTGTGTGTGTGTGTGTGTGTGGTGTGTATATATATGTGTGTATATATATATGTGTGTGTGTGTGTATATATATATATATGTGTGTGTGTGTGTGTGTGTGTATATATATATATATATAGATAGATAGATAGATAGATAGATAGATAGATAGATATATATATATATATATATATATATATATATATATATATATATATATATATATATATATATAGATATAGATATAGATATAGATATAGATATATAGAGCAGCAACAATAAAGGTTACAACAGCAAAGAAACTATATACACAATAATATCTCACTAGTAATACATTTAAAATGTAATTGAAATAAATATTCCTAACATTTAAATACCAAGTGAAGTTTAGAAAGAATGAAGAACACAGACATCAGTCATTCATCCTGTCCTCTGTCCTCCTCCCTCTACTGATGTGATGTGATTTACACTGCCTGCAGGTACCACTGGTTGAGTGAGGAGGGGCTATTTGTCTCAGCCAGCAGCTAAGTTTACGAGTTTCCTTTAACTTACACCAGTGGAGAAGAGCAGAACAGAGCAGCACAGTATGCATAAATATTGGATTTAAGTACTTGTTTTACCTCACACCTTCGGATACTGTCAAACGAATCATTCAGACATCTGTGATTTTGCGATTTAAATTGGTACCTTTTTGAAAATGCTGCTGCTGGATCACAGGTAAGAAATACTTGACTGTTGACCTATCCCTTACATTTACATACAAAATTGCTATGTGATTGAACCATGGAGTAATGTATGAAGTGCTGAGGTCACAGGTGCTAATTGTAACTCAAAGCCTAAAGGCAAACCTGAAATGGTTGAAAGCATTGGACAGTTAGTTCATTTGAGTGCTTGTTTGGCTCTTCATACAGTAATGACGGTCTATGTGTTCATCAACATTGTCCCCTATTTGAGTGGTGCCACAGTTGGTCTCATCATCTTGATTTTTGTATGGGATCTTGACTCCTTTTGTGTTCACAAATTGTAACTAAACTGAATATTATAACAATTGTATATAGAATTTCTTTTGTGTGTTTTTTTTCTATTTATGCTTTGATCTTCACTTCCTGCCGTTATGCAGCCAACCCTCGAGATGTTAATCTCTGACCATTTCATGTTGGCATTTCCTACTTATCTGTACCATGATGCCTGTGGGGTAGGAAAAAAAGCCGTTGCACAAGCTGTCCCTTCCTGGAATGAGTGGTTGACTTATAAGGGGTTGTCAGCCCAGGGGGGAGAAGCAGCAGGACAAAAATACACCAGGGAGCTGAGTGTCACTGGCTGCCTGCTGTCAGATGAGACAGGCAAAGTTGAGCTCCACTATTTTAGAGGATTTTTAAAAGGTTGGGTTGAGAACCAGAATTTGAGTTGTAGGGTGATTGAGATGGGTCCTGGAAAGAAAATGTAGGTTAAAAGGAAAATACGCCCATTTTCAAAATTCACAAGTTATTCCTATGGCCGTAAAGCCTCTGTACACCCACACAGGTGATTTCAGATACTCTGACTGATAAGACTGCTCAGGTTGAAGTTGTGCCGGAGTTCAGATGGGAATCAGTGGGGTCGAAAATCAAGCTGTTCCACTTAGTGCTCCCCCTAGAGGCCTGGAGAACTTCCGTTGTGTAATGTGGATGCAGCAGCGTTTTTTTTTTTTTGTTGCATTTGTTTTTTTGTTTTTGCATTGTTTCTGTATTTGCAGCGCGTTTGTGTATTTGGTTGTTGTGTGTATTTGCAGCGTGTTTGCTAAATGCTGCTCATGTGTTTTCAAATTAATGAAGATGTTTTCTTAATTTGCTTGTATTTTGTCTATTTGCGTGTGTTTGATTAAGTTGCAGTGCGTTTGCCCCAGTCGGCCACCGTACTATATATATATATCTGAACAAAAAGAGTGCGCCAAATTTATAGGTAGATTGATGCAACATTTTTCACTTGAAGGTCATGGAAACACAGTGCATTTCTCAAACAGAGCTTTGGGGTGAGAAATACTAAGTATAAACATAACTTTGTAGTTTACAAGAAAACTCCACAACGCAGCTTTGAGAAAACACAATTCTCTGAACATCATGCGGTTTTAGTGATGCACTTTTGACATACTGCTCACAGCTTATCTGTTAATACACACACATTCACATGGCCATTTCCTGCCTCCATTCTTTACTTTTACATTAATGACCCACTCCACTGTGCTGTGGTCTCCCACCAAGGGAATAACAAATACGTAGCTGATGAGTAGTTTTCTCCCACTTAGTGCCCATTATCTGTGGGTTAAGTATGGGTGTGTTGCTTTGGACCAGTCTGATGTGGTTTATAGATATTTACCCAGACGTTTCCCCTCCGGAAAGGTTGGTTTGGTACATTGTTACAGTAGATACAGTTTCAGCAGCATTGGACACAAGATATAGATTTATTTAAAACTTATTTATTGTACCAAGATAAAGGCTAAGTGTTTAAAGAAAAAAGTGATAAAAGTAGTTGGAATTTCAGTTGAAGTGCTGAAGACAGTTCAAGTATGTGCACTGTAAACAGTTTAAATGTCAGTTTGTATGTACACACTGACAGCAGTGAAGAAGTCCGTTAAAGTGTAAGATTTAAAGTTGAACAATATCTGCTTTCCGTTATTCCTGGGTCTGTAACCAATATGGGTCTGTGTTTAGTGGATTCGGAAGCTAAAACTAACTCAAAACTACGGATGGAATGCAAATTTAGGATGCTGAGTCAGGGTCATTTGATCAGAGGTCTGTTTTAAAGTTGAACTTTCCAAGTTTCTAAACCTTCTTCTACACTTAGATGCCGGTTTATCTATCTATAAATCGGGATATCTCGGTGTGTGTCCCCACACATGCGCAGTACAGCAGCGGGGGCGGGGAGTTGCTGAATCTTTACAAGGCTCATTGATTGCAGTTCACTGGCTATAGGTGTCTTGCCAAAAACTGATTATCCGCCAAAAACTCATTGCTGTCTATTAGTGGTGTGCGATACTGCAAAATTTGGTATCAATCCGATACCAGGTAAATATAGGGCCAGTATCGCCGATACTGATGATACTAATACGTTTTTAATAATTAAGGAGAATGCATCATCCATTTACTAAATCTGACCTTTTTAAGTGGTTTTGTGATTTTTTTTTCCCCTTTGGATTATTAATAACCCAGGACTGAATTTTCATTTGCGGGGGGTTTTCGCCACGGCCACAGGAAATTACGGCACTCACGCCACGCCCGCGGTGGCCGCTCACGCCACGCACATTTTTGGTGTAGGTAGGAGAGACAGCAGGACGCGACGGGAGAAAGACGCCACTGAGCTGGCCTGGCCCTGGGCAAGCCAGCCTTCTTTGAGAATTCTTTATCGATCTTTTTCCCTCCCTTTGTAGAATTTATTTTTAACTTCAACAATAAGCTAAGCCTAAGTAATAATTATAAGGTAAAATAAATTCCTGTATTGAATTTGTCTTTATTTGGCTAAAGAGTTCCATTTCTTTCTATTTACCTTGCTGACACAACCACAAAACTTTATACAAATGATTGCGTAATGATGTCACAAATATGCAAATGAGTGTATGACATCATCTAGCGACTTTAAGCGACTTTTGGAGCTGGTGCTAGCGACTTTCATTGGAAAAGAGTTGGCAACACTGTACAGCTTCATCTTGCCAGTGATGGTGGCAGTGGCTACTGGGAAGCTCCAGGTAAGCTACTGATAGCCAGTTATCGCTTGTTTCAAATTAATATTACTATCTACAGCTATTGATGTCAGGTTGATGATAGCGCATAGTTAATAGGGTGGGTTTTGCAGCTCAAAGGCTAAATTTAACGTGGCAAAAGTATGCTAACGTTAGCTTAGCCTGTGTGTGTGTTTGTGTGGGGGGGGGAGGGAGGTACTTAGCATGATATTTTTTATTAAATGAAAAATGACAGTTTCAGAAACAAAAAGTTACATATAGTCACTTTAATGTTAATTTGAGTTGTTGAGAATTGGCTACATAAGAACATTGTGTTTCTTATATAATGTCTTCCTCTTTTCATATTATTCTGGTGTTTTATAGAAAAAATCTTATAGTCAATATTTCCTGGATTTTATGTGGCAAGATGCCGTCTGGAATATCTGGCTTCATTATTATTGCTACATGACATTTCATAACATAATTACTGCATTGTGAGATGTTTTTTAAACACCAGATGAATGTACACCCTGACACATGGTCCCCAGGACATTTACTTTGTAATTAAACTTTTGACAAATAGCTCTGAGCATCTGAAAAAGGAAAATTGTTTTATGTAACAAAGGGTTGTGTAAAATAATTTAATATGTACTTGCTGCATTTATTTACTTTTAGTGCTTCGACCCTGAGAGAACCTTCTGCTTGAAAATGTACCCTATTGTGACCAGGTCAGGACAGTCATGACAGACCACCTGATTGAATCTTTTTCAACAAAAAAGAGACTGTCATCCAGTATCTCCTGTCTGCGTTTTAAAGGATTTAACCAAAAAAGGTTTCAACTTGTTTAGGCTCTTCTGAACAAAGGACATTTTAAAGATCATCACTGCATGGAGATATGCCTTGTTTTTGACTCACTGAAGATATCCACTGTTCTGCTTTCAGAAATCCAGGCTGTAAACTGGATGCTCTAATTTCATGTACAGTTTTTTGTCAAATGTAAGTTTTCATTTGATTTGTGAAGCTCTCTGCCTACTTTTCATCAGCTTATAATTCAACTGAACTTTTTTGTTACTGTATTTCTACTGAAAATGTCATTGTGTTCTCATTAAAGAGTTGTATTCCCAGACTCTCAAGTTTAATTGATTGTTCAAATCACTAAAAATGATAGATATATCTAACATGACGGTGGTTACCACTCAGGGCAAAGACCACGACAACTCTCCAGAAAATGCATGGCTGCGATAGCTATCAGGGTCTACCATAATCAATGATCACATTTGTATTTTTCCCTGAGTGTGAAATGTATCATTTTATTTAACCTTTATTTATCCAGGTAAGTCAATTGAGAACAAATTCTCATTTGCAATGATGACCTGTCACATTCACACAGTAACACATTCATACCTGGAAGCTGCCCAGTACAACCAGAGTGATCTGCTAGCCACTGCTCAAGGGCACCTCAGTGGTGGTAATGAGGGAGGGACAAGTGCTGCTCTTTCACTTTCCCCACTCCCCCCACTTACCCCACTCCCGGTCACAAGCTCGCTTCTTTAACCTGCTACACCACTGCTACTACATCAATATAATTTGTATTTCTTTTTCTATAGTTCCACCCCGAACTATGGAAAACAGGCTTTTATTTTGAAGGCGAAGAAAACAAGGGGTGTGGCGTGAGCGGCCACCATGGGCGTTGCTTGAGCAGCTACTGGGCGTGGCCTTATTGGGGTTTTCTGTGCTAATTTCAAGGCTGCTGCTCTGCACTTGTGTACTGATATCGCAAGACACTTTTTACCTTGACGAGAAATCTCGTCACACATTTAGCGGTCTACTTTACATGCAGCAGAGTCGTGACTGATGGAGTCGTGCTGCAACATGTGTACCAGGTCGGGGCTCTCCAGTATGTTTTGTTGCGCACATTTCTCTGGCCATTCTGCGCGCTGCTCAGCCGGGTTCCCTGCTTCTAGTTCCCGGGCCACATCGCCTAAAACTACCACGATGTGCGATTGCTACATCGGTCACGTGGAATCTCTACATTACTCCTTTTCCACCAACAAGAACCAGGTGCTGGCTCAGAGCTAGAGCTAGTGCCGGTTCAGAGTTGGTTCGACTGACGAGCCTCCAAAGAACCAGTTTGCTTTTCCACAGGCTAAAGAGCCAGCACAGAGCCAAGTCTTACGTCACTGTATAAGTCTCATCTTTCCCAGCAACGTTAGCGCGGCGGCGCCAAACACACCATCAACAATGGCGGATGTTGCTTTGCTATTGATGTTCATGGCTTTGTGGACCTACATCGGCATCCAAACTCAGCGGATCCAACGTGTTCGCGCGGCTCGCCTTTATAGTGCAAGAAAGCAGCTTGTTTCCTCCTCTGACCACTGCTGTTGTTTAATCGCGTCAATCGTGTTTATCTGCTAATTCAAAAATGGCGTTTCGGTTTGTCTTGTTGGTCACAGTAACCTCTCCCCCAGCCGCTGACGTAAGCGGTTCTTACTTCTGGCCCAGCAATGATTTGGTGCTACTTAAGAACCAATTTTACTGGTTCGGAGCTGGTGCTTTGGTGGTCGAAAAACAAAGAACCGATTTTGAAACTAGGCTCTGGCTCCGAACCTTGGTGGAAAAGGGGTACATGAGCTGCAGCTGAACCACGACTGATTGAACCTGCAACATGTGTTACAGGTTGAGTTTTATAAAAAACTAATTGCAAAAAAATACATTCACGAGGCGCTTTACTTATGCCATATAAAACCGCCTGTGATCGCACACTGAAAGTTCGACAGCTCTCTGTTCAAATTAAATCTTACAGACTATGAGGATTTCTTTATAAAATTGTTTGATAATTTTGCCACATTTTGTGTTATAGTGAAAACTATTGTCAGGATTTCTCAGAATTTCATGGGCCTTTTGTCCACTGCACTGTGTCAGTCATTTGATCTCTGATGCAGCAGACTTTTCTGTGGCGTGTTTGTAAGTAGGAGGCAGCAGGTCCACACTCTGACATTCCAGCTGTTCACATTTCCTGTTTTTCCGAAGAAATCACTGATCTTGGAGCTAATCAGCAACACATTCAGGAGCACCATATATCCTGGCCAAGTATGCACTCTCTCTGGTCAGATTTAAATTCTATATATAATAACTAAGGAATCTGCATCAGTGTTCTCTGCACCCTGTCGGTCTGTAGAATCCTCTTCACACACACATTCTGTCGCTCTCTTGGATGTCTTTCTCACTCTGTTTTCTCTCTCTCTCTCTCTCTCTCTCTCTCTCTCTCTCTCTCTCTCTCTCTCTGCATCTAGTCTGGGCAGGAACTTGTTGACTCAGCTTTCTCACACACACGCACGCACGCGCATTTGCGACTAAAAATAGATGTGTGTGTGTGTGTGTGTGTGTGTGTGAACTGTAAAAATGTATTAAGGCGCACGTGCAAATACCCTGCTGTTGGGGTATTTTCACCTTGCCATATTTTTGGCAGATGCGGCATCCAGTAGCTCTCATGAACTTGGCTATATTTTTGTTTTTAATTTGTTGTCTTTTGTGTCTTTGTTACTGGAGCACGTATGTATGTCTGTCAGCGGAAATGTAACCACACTGCGGCCACTTTCCTCTCACCATTATACAGCCCCATTACATTATATTGCAGTGAGCGTTGTTTGCATGGAGTTTTGAAAAGTGTAACCACACTTGGTGACCACTTTATCGGCATTGCCCTGACTCACTGCGATTTAAACAAGGTGCAGAAACAACGTTGTCCCGCTCCGTCTATACCGAATCTCTGCTGCGCCCCGTTCAGGAAACAGCTCCATTTAAACTGTATTTCCCACTATGATGGTTAAACTTTGCAGGAAAACCACAATTCACATGTGTGCCGAACCATAGCGGTGGTCTGTTGCACCACTACTGTATATTTAACATCACTGACAATTTATTGATCAATAGAAAATAAATTTCACGAAGTATGAGCTGGGTCCAGATTGTAAACAGCATTTCATTGTGCAACCCTGTGTTTAAAGTATAAGTAATAACATACCGGTAATTGACACTTGACTGTCAGACTGCTGTTACAGATGTGAACTAACACTAGACATGTGCCTCAGAATCACAATGACATTTATTGGCAAAGTAGGAAAAACAGCATGGTGGCCGGGTCACCAACAACAGAATCTTAATTTAATATTTGATCAGCACTGCCTCGTTTGACAGTTTGATCTGAGTTTCGTGAGACTGGTAAGTTGCCCTGTACAGATAACGCCAGTTAAGTTCAGCAACTACTCTTGATAACTACATTCAAACATGAAGCTCCTCTGTCAGTCATCGTCTTAAACCCGCCCCACATGAGATAAACAGTTGTGATTGGCCCTTGCAGGTTCTCTTTAGCTGGAGATCTGTCTAAACGGGATGGGGCCAGACATATCTGCCAAAGCAAATGAAACATGAGCTTGGCAGATTTGTCTGGTTCCCAGGCTGAAGTTAACCACTTCTGTACCAAGACTCCCAGAATGCTCCATACCAGATGTGGTTATGTACAGTACAGCTTCCAAAGATCACAATCTTTCCCATAGCTTTCTAGTTCTCTTTATCAGTGCACACTTCACTGTATTTTTGCAGTATGTCATGTCTGGACCTCAGAGCCAGACACAAGTAGGGCCGTCGGTCTCTGAGCTAAGATCAGGATGTTTTTTTTCAAAACAAATTCCATAAATTTACTGGTTTTCTGATTATTGTCACATGGTTAACTGTGCTTTAGGGATATGGATGAGATATAAAAAAAAAAGTATTCGGGGAGACATACTGAAAGTTGAAGTATTTTAGCTCTTACCTTCAAAACTTCAAAGATGTCCTTAGTCTTTCTTTTTTTTTCTTTAAAGATTGTTTTTTGGGGCTTTTCCCTTTTTTATTTGAAAGTGACAGTGGATAGTCAGGAAAGGTGGGAGAGAGATGGGGGATGACACGCAGCAAAGGGCCGCAAGTTGGACTCAAACCCGGGCCGCTGCAGAGGACTCAGCCTACATGGGCTGCATGCTCTTACTGGGTGAGCTAGAGGTTGCCCCAGTCCTTGGTCTTTCAAATGAGATAAGATCATCAAAGGAATCGGGACATTTCTCATACATACATACTGGGTGAACTGTGAATGATGTTCTCCTAATAGTGCAGCAGGGGAACAAAGTATGTAGTCTGCTGTGTACATCTGCTGTATTTTAGGGTTGTTTTTTCTGCATCTTGTGTCTCACCAAGTTGCTGCTTGTGTGTGATGTGACTGTTTTGTCTGTAATCCTGCAGCTGCAGTGTTTGAGCTTCTCCCATGACTGCTCAGCTGAACCCCTCTAAGGGCACTCTCTGTTGCTATCCTAATCCGACATTCAGTGGAGCTGGTGGGTGAAAATATCTTTTGTTGTAGAGAAAAATTGTGCAACTTAATTAATGACTGTTTGAACTCTGCAGTAAATGTTGTTTTGAAATATAGTCCTTTTCCGGGATGTATGGCCAAAGCTGTGTGTGTCCCTGGGCACCTCATACAGAAGCCAGGACATGACACTCTGGTTACATGAGCACATGAACACATTGACGTCTGCAGTTTATTTTCAGTGCGAGCTGCAGACATTCCTTACATTTGGAATGTGACCTCTCCTTTATGGTTTAAAGTGTTCCACCACATAGTGTATGTGCTCATGTTTTGCTGAGGATAATGAACGTCCTCATTATTGCAGGCCCTGTAAGGGGGATTTACAGTAGTTTGAGGCAAAAGTACAAATGGATTTTGTTACAACCTAAGGTAAAGTACTTTCTTATCTTCCACCAAAAAACATAGTAGGACCTTCTGTAGTAACGAATAAGAATTGTTGAACAAAAATTCAAATTTAACAAAACCTGGATGTCTTTTATGATGAAGTTTACAACTGTATTAGACGGACCTCTTTTGCTGCTATATGCTACACTATGTGGTAACACTTTACTTCTACACTTCACTTTAGGTATCTACATAAGAGTGACATGACACTAGCTAAGTTTCCATCCACTTGTCAATCGAATTATCTGAAGTTCGGTAAAAAAACTCCTGCGAATAAAGCTGGTGAAAGTGTGTTTCCATCAAACAGCTTTAAAGCGAATAAAAACCTGTGCGTAATGACGTCACATGCTGTTTTGCGATTAAATTGGTATATCGAATTGATTTGAGACATTTTATGGTGTTTCCATTCATTTTTTTTAACTGAATTGCACAAGATTCAAGCGAACTTTTGCGAACAAAGTTTTGCTAGACAAAAGTAGTTGTTAATATTAGAAGCCAAGCTATAGCCTAAGCTCCGATGGACCTTTGGCTGAGGATATGATCCAGCTCATCAAAAAGGTGGAACTTGCCTTTTATTTTCCCTCCGGCACCACTGCGAGACAACTCTCTTTTTTTGAGCCGTGTATCGCTGTTTGAGCGCCTTCCATTTACTCCGCAGGACGTCCCACGGCTTGTCTTAAGGGGACATTCTAAAACGCTAAACGTGAAAAAGCTTAACATGGTTTAATATCTAAACAACGATCAATCATCACCAGATGTATCATGGTCATATCTTGTCATGAACACTTAAGCCTGTCAAAAAAACTAAATCGAAATCCAACGATTATAAGTTATCTCGCGTTAATGTGTCAGATAACGTCCATAATATTTGGACATTGGGTTAGATTTGACCGTTTTAAGTGGTTATGATGAGCAATATAGAAGAGGATTTTTTGGTGATGATTTTTTGATCGTTGTTTGAGTGTACGCTAATGTTAAAGCACATTAAGCTTTTAACGCCAATGAGAACCGTGGAGAGTCAACCCCCAGCCGCTCCGCTGCCCTGAAGCAGAAACGCTTTATGTCAGATAACGTCCATAATAATTGGACTTTGGGTTAGATTATTTGACCGTTTTCCGTGGTTATGATGGGTAATATGAGAGAGAAATTTGGTGATGATTGATCATTGTTTAGGTACATTAAACCACGTTAAGCTTTTCCCTCGCCATATTAATAATATTAATACGGCCACTGACGAAGAAAATATTAACGTGAGATAACTTCTATAATCGTTGGATTTGGATTTAGTTTTTTTGACAGGCTTAAGTGTTCATGACAAGATATAACCATGATAAATCTGGTGATGATCATCGTTGTTTAGATAGCATTAAGCTTTGTATCAGTAGAAACCTGTTAGTATTTTTGAATGACCGTGCTTCCCTCCCTCATGTCCCCCTGAGAGGGGAGAGCTCTGTGTTGTGGGTCTGGAAAAAAGCCTCAGATGACGCAAAATGACGATTTTTGCGTCATCTGAGGCTTTTAGGAGCCACTTCCGCATAGCCCAAAGGGGGTTGGACTGACGGCTTTTTCCGGAGATTGCCGAGGAAAAAACGAGTGTCAGCCATCTTGAATCCTCGCTTAGCTTCTCAGCAGGAGCAGAAACTGTTCATCCCGACTGAAATTTTAGAACAATAATTATGTGCATTCAAACTACCACACACGTGTACCACCGGGATACATTGGTACACATCGGAGAATATGCAGACCACTTTATTACAGACGCAATACTCGACACACTACGCAAGCTTTGCCTGCACGGAGACCAGCGGTGGTCTCGATGCCTCTGGCCGGTAAACGGACCTCATCAGCGGGGAGCGTTGAACGAGTGTGCCGGGAAAGCTAACGCTAGCCAGCCACCTGTTCACCAATCCTGCTTGCAAGTGTCTGCTCATTAAACAAACTGGACTACATCCAACTTCAACGAAACTCCCAACGTGAGTTCAGAGACTGCTGTGCTGTGTTTTTGTTGTTGTGGAAATATTGCTGTGGACTATATATCTATGGCTGTGGACAATCCAGCCTGCGGTCACCGGGTAAGATTAGCTAGTGGAGGTTGGCTGTGTTACCTCGGACTGCCTGTTGCAGAAATGGGGTGATTTGTATCCAACTAACTGCTAATTGCTGGTGGAGTTTGTGAGTGTAAAATGCCGACAATTCTAGCTACATCCCACGCAAATGTACGCTGTGTTTATACTCGATGTTTATACCACAGCCCACCAAGAGCTAATGCTAGTAGCTATGTGTTAGCCTTCTTTTATGGCTTGGTTGAATTCTAATGTAGAATGCGGTCTGTTATTTCTTGATAACAGACCGCTGCTAAGGATAACACACCATTGCCATGCAAAAGCAGAGCGTTGCCATGGACGCAGTTTTGTTCACTCTGGAGGACAGCTATCAATCAATCCGCTGAAAGAAGTCCGGGTAATGTATCAGCTGTGGCCAAAAAAAAGCATGTTTTAAATGTGTAACACCACTTGAGTCACGGTGAAACGTTTTTTCGTGTATATTGTTGAAATGACAATAAAACACACTTGTTGAGTTGATCGTCTCACTGTCTGTCTGTAAAGGGTAGGCGTGGCTTGGGAGTGGCCTCATACAGCAGCAAAGCAAGTGCATTCTGGGATTTGGTGTCTTTCATCCATATGAGCCCAAAACACATTTTCTGGCTTATCTCGGCCTAGAAGGCCCCAATTTCAATTTTCTTTTCACATTTCTACTACATTAGTGACCCAATTTAAAGATATATTCAGCTTTCCAGCGGTGAAATTTCCCTTTAAGCGTTTAATGTCCCTGTCGTAACTGTTGGTCATTTCCTTCGCGAGCTCCTGATAAATGATGGCGTTTCTTAGATTTTTGCTATCTAAAATAGCTGTTATATTTTTCTGGTAAATTAAATTAAAAAAGTATCTCGTCTCCTCGTTTGTCCACTTACATCTGTTTTTGTTTTGCAAACAGAGCGGAAATATTGGGCGGAAATGAACTGAAACTTCTTCTTCTTCGTTTTATTGCGGGTTGCAACCATAAAATGACCTAAAACTTAATCGCAATTCATTTATTCGCCAAATAACGTTTCCATCAGCGTTTATCGCATAAGCCGTATATCGATCAAGAGAAAATCCGATGAGACCGAACGTATTTCATTTGAGTCGATATTCATGAAATTCAGTCGGATTTTACTGTTTCCATAAGGCATTTATCATTCGATATCACTTAATTCGGATAAAAACGGGTCGATGGAAACATAGCTACTGTCATGACACATGAACCCTCACTCTAACCCTAACTTGTCATGACAAAAACCGAATGACACTGTCTGACAGAAGCGTTATGTCATAAACGTTTATGATTTGTATATGATTCATAATTTTTATGACATGTTCATGACAGTGTCATGTCACTCTTATGTAGATACCTTCAAGTAAAGTGTAACCCACTATGTTCACCAGTTAGTTGCTGTCTGTCACACGTTTGGCGCTGGACATGTAGTGTACAGAGGTTTTTCCCTCGAAACGCCTGCATGCTGTGGGTAGAAATGATGCAGAATTTTGCAATGAGACAATAAAAACTAAAGTTGTGGGCTGTAAAACCAAAACAATGAGCTGCAGGATGCTCAAACACTTTGTAGAGCTGAGGGGTAGGAATAATTCTCTGTGGGTTCTTCACTAGGAGGATGTTAATATAAAAATGTTGTTTTGTGCATGGTCCTGATGGCACTCCTGTGGCATTGTCAATTCCATCCATCCACTGTCCACTCCACTCCATCCACCATCCATTCTATTCTCCACTCTGTCCATTCCATTTCATTATTCCCTCCATTTCCATTCCATTATTCACTCCACTACTATTCCTTTCGTCTATTATATCTTTCGTTATTGTGGTCATGTCCTATCCATTTATTTCCATTCCTTTCCACATCTTCATCCATATTTCCATTATATTTCATTCCCTATTCATTTCGGCTCCATTCTGGG